>NC_052166.1:37451688-37782121 GCF_902713615.1 Scyliorhinus canicula | reverse complement strand
CAACGGTATGGTCGGTATTTTGGACCCTGCAGAACTTGCCCCAGTGCCCCAACATCACCTGACTGAGCGCTGATCCCTTCCACATTGCACTCACCCTTCCTCCGGTCATGGTGCTGCTGCTAGGCCAGGCGACCAGACACCAGAGAAGGCGGCAGCAGCAGCATCAGCAGATGCTCGAAGCAGTAGCCCATGTGCCGGACTCCACCCCACGCCCTGAGGACCCAGCCATCATCATGCCAGGGAGGGACACAGAATGGGTTGCCCGCTACTGCTCAGGGTGTCGAGGTATCGTTGGTCGTTTGAGCAGATAATGGACAACGCTAGCCGCAGGAGGCTCCACCTCAACAAGGGGACGATGCGGCGTCTGTGCCATGTCCTCGTGGACTTGGTACCACGTGGAGGAGGAGGACACCCGCTCCCAGTGGCCATCAAGGTCACCGCAGCTCTGAACATTTATACCTCAGGATGATTCCAGGGCTCGAGCGGAGACCTGTGTAGCATCTTGCAGGCCACAGCCCACAGGTGCATCTGACAGGTCACGGATGGCCTGTTTGCCCGGGCAGAAAACAATATCAACTTTGACATGGATCAAGCCCAACAGAATGCCCGGGTAGCAGGATTCTCCACCACCGCTGGGAAGACCCAGGCTGATAGTCTGAACGCATGTCGCCCCGCACTCACTGGGCCATCTGGGAGTGCCCTACATTAACAGGAAGGGGTTCTTGAACATACAGCTCGAGTGTGACCACCACATGAAGACCATGCGCGTGTGTGCACATTTCCCGGAGAGCGTCCATGAAGTTACATCCTGGGGCAGTCGGTCAACCCCAGCCTCTTCGAGGACTACCCCAAATGGGCGGTGGGCATTAGTCTCTTGGGGAATTAGGGCCACCCGCTGAGGACTTGGTTAATGATGGCAGTATGGAGACCGGAGACCGAGGCGGAGACCCGTTACAACAAGGCCCTTGTGGCCAACCGGGCTGCCATTGAGCGATGCATCGGTCTGCTCAAAATGCGGTTCCAATGTTTTGACTGCTCCGCTGCTGCCTTATCGTGCATACCCCCCCCTCAGAGGAACACCCTCTGTGGTGGTCTGCTGTATCCTCCACAGCCTGGCACAGCAGCGGAATGGTGAGCTGGAGGTTGGGGATGAGGACCATGTGCCCACCAAGGAGGAGGAGGAGGACGAGAATGATGAGGAGGCACCGGACCAGCAGTGGCTGGAGGACGATCCCAAGGAGGAACCGGAGGACCAACCGGAGGCTGCAGGACAGGCAGCAGCGGTGAGGGTCCGGCAAGCCCGGAGGGCCAGGGAGGCCCTCATACTTGCCCGCTTCGCATTGGACATGCCGGATCCATCATCGATACTTTACCTACACCCCCACTCCTATTTCCCACCCTCCCAGGGTATATGTAACATCAGTCCAGGGTGTTGGGACTGGGCCGGCACCATCAATGGGTCACTCTCGTGGGCAGGGGGGTGATGGTAACCCCAGAGAGCTGAGCGCCAGTACTCCTTAATCTGTACCACAGTCTAACCCCTGCCTGGCTGCTGAGTGCTCACTCACACCCATCAACTGCACACGGTGTGCCCGGGAAGGGAGAAATGCCTGGACAGGTGGGCCAAGGGTTCAGAGGTTAGCCTGCGTAGCAGAGGAAAGTGACATTGGCATCATACTGGTTGCGCTCAAGGATTTTTTTTTTTTAATTTAGAGTACCCAATTATTTTTTCCAATTAAGGGGAAATTTAGCATGGCCAATCTACCTATCCTGCACATCTTTGGGTTGTGGGGGTGAAACCCACGCAGACACAGGGAGAATGTGCAAACTCCACACGGACAGTGACCCAAGGCCGGGATCGAACCTGGGACCTCGGAGCCGTAGGCAGCAATGCTAACCACTGCGCCACTGTGCTGCCCCCGCTCAAGGATTTTTAATGTGTCCCAAGTGTCCAACTCCTTCTCACACTACCTAACCCTCTCACCCTCCCTCCTCCCCTGGTGCCCTCAGTGATCCTCAATGTGCTTAATCTTCCTTGCCCTACCGCTGTGTCTAGGATGCATATCTGGGGTGGAGGCAGCCAGCTGCTAACACTCGTCCTGTGGCCTTCTGGCCGGGTCCTGGCTTACTCGTCAACGGCACATGCACAGCTGTGCTGCCCTGGCCTGTGTACTGACCTTGAGACGCGCCCTCATCAGAACTCGGGTGAGCTGGTAGCAACCATGGGACAGGCCCAGGTTGGCGCCCAGCGTCCCTCCTCCCGCTCAGTGCCCATAGGACCCCGGAATTCACCTCAGGATGGAGGCGCAGCTCGTTCGAGCCCCAGCAGCCCCTGCATCATCTGGCTCTGCCGGCCCTGATTGCTCCCCAATGTCTGCACCAAGGTGTTCCTCGGCGATGCCCCTCAGTAATTGGTCCCTGCTCTGCAGTGCCTCAGCAATGCCCACCTGCGACCGGGACAAGCTCCGAAGCACCTCGGACATTCCTAAATGAGAGCGGGACATGTCCCGCAGAACCTCATCAAGGTCAAGCCTGGTACTGGGTCACATCCCCCAGTGAGTCGGACATTCTGCCAAGAACATCAGCCATGGCCGTCACCCACTGCGCGACGTCTTGGACACCTTCACTCATGCTGCCGACATTGTGCAGCAGGCTCTCCACTGCGGTAACTAGCAGTGTTGGCCTCGGTGCCATTCATTGCCAGCGCCATCTCCAGTGCTCGTAGCCTCTGGGACTCCTTCAATCAGCTATGGACCTGCTGGAGTGACACTGACATCTCCCTCTGAATGTCTCGACAGAACCTTAACGTCTCTATCAGCTCCGGCTAACCCTGTATCAGAGGCTCAGCATCAGGCTGGGACCCAGCTGGGACCTGGAATCCAGCAGAACTCCGATTGCTGTCTCGGCTGGGGTTCCTGCCTCCACTAGAAGTGCAGCAGCAACAGTGTGGAGCTCACAGATTGTGCCCCTGAGCACTAATGTTTCCCACTGAAGTTTGTGTCTCTGCACTGGCGGAGAATGAGGATGACAACTGTGACGCATCAATCGTGACATCCTTGAGCTCTCCTCGAAAGTGTTCTCCAGGGAGGACCTGCGGGAGAATGGACATGTGGTCAGTGGGAGGGTTGGGTCAGTCAACACGGCAATAACAATTCACGTTTGACAGGTCCTTTGGCTGGAGCCGGTGGGTCCTCACCTCTGTGGCTTCTGTCAACCTCCACGTTGGTGACCACTCTGGCCTCGGCCACCCCAGTCACCCCCAGGGCCCGTTCCTTGAAGGTAGTGAGGATCCGTATGTCTGGCATGTCTCCGCCAGTCTGGGCCTTCTGCTGGCGATTGTAGGAGAGCTTCTCCTGCAAAGATACAGACAGGACATCATTAGCCATACGCATTGTTCACAGTGATGGGGGTGGAGGATGGGGTGGGGTGGTATGATGGAAGGGTGGGGGGGTTGAAGGGAGAAGTGGGTGATTGGATGGTTGGGGCCGCATGGGGAGTTGGGAGGGTGGATTCTCGCGTGGGCAGACAGGTCTCGAAGAGGGAGGGGGGGGGGGCATTGGTGACAATTCACCCATTGTCCGGTGTAGGTCATTGATCTCCTTCAACACTGGAGGGCAGTGCTCCTGGTTACACTCCGAGCTTACCACCGCCACCACCGCTTACCACTGGGCCACTGGCTGCCCTCAGGACCCTCGGGGAAACAGGACATCCATCTTGGCCTCCACCGCATCCACCAGAGTCTCCCCAGGTCTGCATCCTGAATCCTTGAGCGGGTCGTCTCGGCGCCTTGGCAGCGAGCTGAGTGGGGTTTGCTATGCAAATGCTGTTTAAGTGCTGTTTAACCTGGTTCGCAGGGGGGGGGGGGGGGGGGGGGGGGGGGGCTGGCGAGCTTGGTCCCAGCGAATCGGCTGGCGAGCCTTCATTTGCGGCGAGAAGCCCGTGGGGCCTCGTTAAGTGAACAAATTAACATTGAATGGCGTTGCCAACCTCGCTGGGCCGAACGCCGGGAAGCACGCAGCAGTGCCTGCTCGCTCCCACACTTAGAAATCGTTCCGGAGGATCGCGCCCAAAGTATTTCTCAGGTTCTTCTGATCACTATTTGGAAGACAGTTTGTGGCACCGTTAATCAGTGCCATAATCGCAACAGCAACTATTTTCTCGCTTAAGGTGCATTTAAAATTGCACTAAAATTCCACAACTTAAAGTTTACTATCCAGGAAATTGGCACAGCACCAGATGTCCAAAAAACAAACCTACCTGGGAGCTTTCCAGTCCAAAGGTGCTGAGCTGGTAATCATTGAACCAGTTCCACTGTACAACTGCTGCTCAAAGCTCAACACCAACACAGTTTGCAAAACTAACAATAATGGCAAACATCATATGGCTGACAGTAACTTTAAAAACCCTATTCCAAGACCGAGAGGTAAGCCATTCAAATCGTTCGGCATCTTCACTAGATTCTCAAGCACAAAAAAATTACATGTAAGCAAAGGTTACGTTAAGTCAAAGTCCTATCAAGAAAAGTCTCCCACACACTGTATCTCACAGTTCACATTTCTTAAGCTAATTTTTTGTTTTGGAAAATGATTTTCTGGTGAAAAGGTCCATCTGCAGCAAGTTGAATATCATTTTGGCAAGTGAATGTGAACCATTGAAATCAATGAATAGGCTCAGTGTCGGCAGTGTCAGGAAGCGCACTGACACTACGTTCACTCAGTAACATTAGTAAGCTTGTGCGCAGGCACTGTGCCCTCCTGGGATGGATTTTCCAGCATTCCCAGTCAGCCAGTAGCACAACTTGAAACAGGGGCGGCACGGTGGCACAGTGGTTAGCACTGCTGCCTCACAGTGCCAGGGACCTGGGTTCAATTCCGACCTCGGGTGACTGTCTGTGTGGAGTTTTCACTTTCTCCCCTTATCTGTGTGGGTTTCCTCCGCGTGTTCCTCCCACAAGTCCAAAGAGGTGCAGGTTGGGTGAATTGGCCATGATAAATTGCCAGCGGGGGGGGGGGGCGCGGTTACGGGTATAGGGTGGAGTTTGGGCCAAGGGTCTTTCAAAAGGGTCAGTGCAGACTCGATGGGCCCAATGGCCTCCTTCTGCACCAGGAATTCTATGATTCTATGATATTGCCCTAAAAACATTTTTTTTAAACAGGCTCACACTAAATTTGAACCATTCTAGTGTTGTAGAATCTGCTGATGTGAACTACTGATACAACTGGACTCCCCAGGATCCAGGGAATCCATACAACTGAATTTGCTCCAAGCCAATAGTCACTTTCACCTATCATTTTAATTGTCAAGACATTGCCTCCCTTGCCCCCTTGTGTCTATTAAACACTGCTTGTCCAATTAGAGAACCAATTCTTATACAGAAAAAAGTAGTGATTAAGGGATACCCATAGATAAGGCTCTATCCTCCAACAAAATAAGGTAGCCCCACTATTTTCACTCAAAATTTTAACAAAAGGGTCCACTTTGGGTCTGCCATATTCACCATATTTAAAATATCCTGTGCGATGAGCTGCTTCCCACATCGCCAACTGCCCATTGAAACCATTCAGTCTGGGGCTCACGTCAGGACACCACGTTTCAGCAGCCAAGTAACTGGAAAGGTGGAAGTAACTGCATTCATCGTCAGGGAGACCAACTTCTGGCAAATAGCTCTTCTTATAGCTTGCAAATCGATTTTTATTTTTAAAAACAAATTGTGCATGTATGTATTCACAAAAGCAGGGAAGTCATGATGAACCTTTACGAAACTCTGGTTGGGTCAGAACAAGAGCATTGTGTCCAACTCTGGTCACCACACTTTAGGAAGGATATGAGAGTCCGCGACAGGATTTACTGAAATGATTGTAGAAATGAGGAATTTTAGCAACAAAGCTAGGTTGGAGAAGCTACCATTGTTTTCCTTGGAGCAAAGGAGGAGATTTGAAAGAGGTATATAAGATAATGACAGAGTTAGGTCAGGTAGACAAAGAAATGCTGTTCCCATTGGCTGATAGTACAAGGAATTGGGGACACAGATTTACGGTTTGAGGCAAGAGATACAGGAGGGGTGTAAGGAAGAACCTTTTTTTTTTATAAATGTTTTTATTCAGTTTTCATATTTTATATTGAACAAATTACAAATTGTTAGGAGAGAAAAAAAACAAAAAAAACAAACAAACACGCAAAAATTAACATACATATTTACAGGTAAGCATCTTCGTAGTAGTAACTGCGCCCGCCCCCCCCCCCCCCCCCCCAACATGTTTATTTAGTTTGGTTTTGGGCCTTAGCTAGCCATCGAACCCCCGTACTGAACCTGTAGCCCCCCCCCCCCCCTCCCGCTACCTTCCCCCGACTATTCTTCCTCTTGTACATTGGCCACAAATAGGTCCCGGAACAGTTGCATGAATGGCTCCCACGTTCTGTGGAAGCCGTCGTCCGACCCTCGGATGGCAAATTTGATTTTCTCCATTTGGAGAGATTCCAAGAGGTCGGACAGCCAGTCCGCAGCTCTGGGCGGTGCTGCTGACCGCCAGCCAAACAGGATTCTACGGCGGGCGATCAGGGAGGCAAAGGCAAGGGCGTCCACCCTCCTCCCCAGGAATAGATCTGGCTGTTCTGAAACCCCGAAGACCGCCACTATCGGGCATGGCTCCACCCTCACTCCCACCACTTTGGACATAACCTCGAAGAAGGCTGTCCAGTACTCCACGAGTCTGGGGCAAGACCAGAACATGTGGGCGTGGTTGGCCGGGCCTCTTTGGCACCGTTCACATATGTCTTCCACCTCCGGGAAGAACCTACTCATACGGGTTCTTGTTAAGTGGGCTCTATGTACCACTTTTAGTTGCGTCAGGCTGAGCCTTGCGCACGTGGAGGTGGAGTTGACCCTATGCAGTGCTTCACTCCAGAGTCCCCACCCTATCTCCATCCCCAGGTCGTCCTCCCATTTCCTTCTTGTTGCGTCCAGTACGGTGTCGTCCCTATCTACCAGTCGGTCATACATGTCACTACAGTTCCTTTTCTCTAGGATACTTGCGTCCAGTAGGTCTTCCAGTAGTGTCTGTCGTGGCGGTTGTGGGTACGTCCTTGTCTCCTTTCGTAGGAAGTTTTTGAGCTGCAGGTACCGTAGCTCGTTCCCCCCAGCTAGCTGAAATTTCTCTGTCAGTTCGTCCAGTGTTGCGATCCTGTCGTCCGTGTATAGGTCCCTGACTGTCAGTGTCCCCCCGTCCTGCCTCCACCTTTTGAAGGTGGCGTCAGTCAGTGCTGGTGTGAACCTATGGTTGTTGCAGATGGGAGCCCTGTTCGACATTTTGGTCAGGCCAAGTTGCTGCCGCAGTTGGTTCCAGGATTGGAGGGTGGCTGTCACCACTGGGCTGCTGGAGTGTTTTTTGGGTGGGGATGGGAGTGCTGCCGTGGCGAGGGCCCGGAGGGAGGTTCCCATGCAGGAGGCCTCCTCCGCAGGCACCCACTCAGCCTCTGGCTCCTGGATCCATCCCCTTACTCGCTCGGCTGTTGCTGCCCAGTGGTAGAATTGTAGATTCGGGAGGGCTAGCCCTCCCCTGGTTTTTGTTTTTTGTAAGACCTTCTTTGGGATCCTAGCATTTTTACCCCCCCCATACGAACGCCATGATGAGTTTGTCCAGCGCTTTGAAAAAGGCCTTGGGGATGTAGATCGGAATGGATCTAAACAGGAAGAGGAACCTGGGCAGTACGTTCATTTTGATCGTCTGAACTCTCCCCGCGAGGGAGAGCGGGAGTGTGTTCCATCTTTGCAGGTCCTTTTTAACTTCCTCCGTCAGGCTGGTGAGGTTCCATTTGTGGATCCCTTTCCAGTCATGGGCTATTTGGATCCCCAGGTAGCGGAATTTATGTCGGGCTTGATTGAACGGCAGCCCCTTTAGTGCTGCCCCCCCCCCCCCCCCCCCCCCTTGCGGGTGTACTGGGAAGATCTCACTTTTGCTCATGTTGAGTTTGTAGCCCGAGAAGGCTCCAAACTCTTTCAGGAAGAACCTTTTTTAACACAGTAAGTAGCAATGACCTGGAACTCATAACTTATGAGGGCGGTGAAAGTGGAGACAATCAATGATTAGGAAAGGAAATTGGATGGGTATGCGATGGAAATGGAGCCGAGCGACTTACTCTACAGAGAGCTGACATGGGCTCAGTAGCTGAAATGACCTCCATATGATTCAAATGAATATAATAAGATAAAATTGTGCATGGAATTATGAACATAGACTCAAGGCAAATATCTCTAAGTGTACCACCCTGTCATTTCTTAGAATTAAGTACAGCATTAAATCGTAGTCTTTGATCTATGGAATTCTCTTCCTCAGGGTCATTGAATATTTTTCAGGCTCAGTTAAGCAGTTAAATGGTTTGTTCCATAGAATCCCTCTAGGGGGCAGGAGGAGACCATTCGGCCCCTCATTTCTGCACCAACCCTTCGAAAGAGCACTCTACCGAGGCCCATTTCCCCGCCCTATCCGTGTACCACATTTTTGGACACCAAGGGCAATTTTTGCATGGCCAATCCACCTAACCTGCACATCTTTGGGCTGTGGGAGGAAACTGGAGCACCGGGAGGAAACCCAAGTGGACACGGGAGAACGTACAAACTCCACACAGACAGTCACCCAAGGATGGGTTCTTGGCGCTGTGAGACAGCAGTGCCAACCACTGTGCCACCGTGCTGAGTTAGGTAGATTGTTGATGGACAGGGGAGTCAATGGATATAGGTAATAGACAGAAAAGTAGAATTGAGGCCAGAATTAGATCAAGCATGATTTTTTTTTTTTGTCTGTAAATTTAGAGTACCCAATTCATTTGTTTCCAAATTAAGGGGCAATTTAGCGTGGCCAATCCACCTAGCCTGCACATTTTTGGGTTGTGGGGGCGAAGCCCATGCAAACACAGGGAGAATATGCAAACTCCACACGGACAGTGACCCAGAGCCAGGATCGAACCTGGGACCTCGGCGCAGTGAGACAGCAGGGCTAACCCACTGTGCCACCGTGCTGCCCTGATCAAGCATGATCTTATCAAATAATTACAGTAAGAAGTCTTACAGCACCATGTTAAAGTCCAACAGGTTTGTTCCGAATCACTAGCTTTCGGAGCACTGCTCCTTCCTCAGGTGATGAACTTTAGCAATTATGTTCACAGGCAGGTGGGTCGAGTTTCCCAATGAAGAAAGTCGGAAAGTCCTTTTACATGCATTAGCCTGCATTGAAAGACCACCTCACCAGAATTAAGTTTCCCCTCCAAAATAGGTTCCCCACAAGCGAGAAATTAGAGTGTTCACTCTGTCGACTGCACAGTGAAGGGAGGCACCTGGCAAGGTGGACATCTTCCACGATTAAGGGAGTGTTGCCGCTGCATTGTCATCTTCAAGGTGGGGGGGAGAGGGGGGGTCTATAAATGCCAGCGTATGCTTGAGACGGGATGGTTGGCAGAGCAAGTAGCATGGAGGATGACCAAGGAAGGGGGAGGGTAGAGCTAACAGGGAAGGGTGGAGCAGCGGCCAGGTAACCATGGAGGGGATAGTGCAGGCTGTCTTGATGTCGTCTAAATAAGGTGCCCAGAACTTCAACCCCATGAGTTAATGGTAGGGACACTGATTTCCTGTCTGCCCTTGCTGTGAGTGTCAAGGAGCCCCTCGCTGACCCATATTTAATGAGTTGAAAAGTGCAAGAACACACGTGGTCCGGCGTCACGTGTCCCGGTGGAAATCACTCCCACTTCTGCGCATACCAGAAGATTCTGGCTGTAGTCATTAATTTGGCTGTTTAGCACAGGGCTAAATCGCTGGCTTTGAAAGCAGACCAAGCAGGCCAGCAGCATGGTTTGATTCCCGTAACAGCCTCCCCGAACAGGCGCCGGAATGTGGTGACTAGGGGCTTTTCACAGTAACTTCATTTGAAGCCTACTCGTGACAATAAGCGATTTTCATTTCATTTCATTTCACTTGGAAATGTATTCTGTCCCTGCAATTATTCAAAACTAACTTTTAAAGTTGCAATTAATAGTTAATAACCTGGTCCACTGCTTTCAGTATATAACTACTTTTATTAACTATTAATTTTATTATAGCATTAACTATAACTATGCTTTAATTATATTTATGTGCTTCAATAATATTTATTTGCTTATGATGCCCTGTATGATATCAGCCAGTTATTTTCATTCATTTACAGGATATGGGCATCGCTGGATAGGCCAGCATTTATTGCCTATCCATAGTTGCCCTCAAACAGAGGGGCTTGCTTGGCCATTTCAGAGGGCAATTCAGAGTCAGCCACATTGCTGTAGGCCTGGGGTCACGTGTAGGCCACACCAGGCAAGGATGGCAGATTTCCTTCCCTAAAGCGCCAGTGTAGATGGGTTTTTACAACAATCGACAATAGTTTCATGGTCATCATTAGACTTTTAATTCCAGATTCTTATTGAATTAAAATTGCACCAGCTGCCATGGGATTTGGATTTGATTTATTGTCACAGGTACCGAGGTACAGTGAAAAGTATTGTTCTGCGTGCAGTCCAGACAGTTCGTTCCACACGTGAAAAAACATAGGACATACGATAAATAGACAATGTAAATACATAAACACAGATATCGGGTGACGCATACGGAGTGTAGTACTACTCATTAGAGAAGATGTGTGGAGAGATCAGTTCCGTCCAGAAGAGAGTCATTCAGGAGTCCGGTAACAGTGGGGAAGAATAGGTTTTTGAACCTATTGGTGTGTGTTCTCAGACTTTTGTATCTGCTACCCGGTGGAAGAGGTTGGAAGAGAGAATAACCTGGGTTGGAGAGATCTTTGATTATGCTGCTACTTTCCAAGGCAGCGGGTAGATGGAGTCAATGGATGGGACGCAGGTTCGTGTGGTGGACTGGCTGGTTCACGACTCTCTGTAGTTCCTTACAGTCTTGGGCCAAGCAGTTGCTATATCAGGCTGTGATGCAGCCAGAAAGGATGCATCTGTAAAAATTAATAAGAGTCAATGAGGACTTGCTGAATTTCCTTAGTTTCCTGAGGACATATAGGCGCAGTTGTGCTTTCTTGGTTGTGGCATCAGCATGGGTGGACTAGGAAAGATTGTTTTTGATGTGCACACCAAGGAATTTGAAACTGCCAACTATCTCCACCTTGGCACCATTGATGCAAACAGGGGTCTGTACGATACTTTGCTTCCTTAAGTCAAAAGACTAGCTCCTTAGTTTTGCTGACATTGAGGGAGAGATTGATGTCGTTAAACCATGCCACTAGAATTAATGTCTCCCTCCTGTACTGTGACTCATTGTTGTTCGAGATCCAACCCACTATGGTCACGTCATCAGCAAACCTGTGGGTGGAGTAGGAGCCAAATTCTGCCACACAATTGTGTGTGTAATGGGGATATAAATATGCAGCTTAGCGGGATCCGGTATTGAGGACTATCATGGAGGGGGTGTTGTTGTTTCTCCTTAATGATTGTGGTTTATGTGTCAGGAAGTCAAGGATCCAGTTGCAGAGGGAGGAGCCAAGTCCTAGGTTTTGGAGTTTTGATGTGAACGTGGTTGGGATTATGGTGTTGAAGGTGGAGCTGTAATCAATGAATAGTGGTCTGACGTAGGAGTCCTTGTTGTCGACATGCTCCAGGGATGAATGTAGACCAGTGAGGTGGCGTCTGCTGTGGGCCAGTTGTGGCGGTATGTGAATTGCAGTGGGTCAAGGCATTCTGGGAGTATGAAGTTGATGTTCCTCATGACCAACCTCTCAAAACACTTCATAATGATAAATGTCAAGGCCACCGGATGCTAGTCATTACGGCACGTTGCCTGGTTCTTCTTTGGCACCGGTATGATGGTGGTCTTCTTGAAGCAGGTGGGAGCCTTGGAACAGAGTAGGAAGAGATTGAAGATGTCCACAAACGTACCTGCCAGTTGGTCTGTGCAAGATCTGAGTGCACGACCATGGGCTCCGTCAGGATCCGTTGCTTTCCAAGAGTTCACTTTCAAGAAGGCCGATCTGACTTTGGAAGCTGTGACGGTGGGTTTGGGTGTGTTGGGGCAGCTGACAACTGTTTGTTTGTTTCCTGCTCGAAACGAACATAGAATGCATTGTGTTCATCAGGGAGGGGTGAACTGCTACCGGAGATTCTACCTGGCTTTCTCTGTAGCCTTGTCACAACCGACAAAAGTATGTGTTGTTACTCTGTGACTAACGTACCCGGAGGTCATACCTGGATTTCTTGTATAGGTCAGGGTCGCCTCAGTGATTCTCCCAAATAAACCATGGTTTTGGGTTGGGGAACATACCTACTACCTTCTTTGGCATGTAATCTTCTACACACTTGCTAATGAAGTCTGTGATGGTCGTGGCATACAGATTTAGGTTGGCCGCTGAGTTCTTGAATATGGACCAGTCCACTGACTCCAAGCAGTCGTGTAGGAACTCTTCTGTTGCCTCAGACCAGCAATGCATGACCTTCTTAACCAGATTCCCCTGCTTATGTTTCTGCTGTGGGGGAAGGAGCATCCACGTTGAACCCACTTGCTGAGAGCATTATCCCTGGGTTACAGAATGACTAGTTGAGCCACAATACATCTAGGCTACCACCTCAACGTGTCACATATATATATGCACAAATAACAGACTGCAACTGCATTGCTGTGAGAATAACAACAATAGCTTGCATTTATATAGCACCTTTGGCATAGTAAAACATCCAATAATGCATCCAAAGCTGGATCAAAATGTAGGTTCACATAAACATCTTTAAAGGAGTGAGAGAAGTACAGAGGCAAAAATATTTCGGGAGGGACTTCCTGAGCTTAGAGTCTAGGCAGCTAAAGGCATGGTCACCAATGGAGGAGAGATTGAAATGGGGAATGCATAAAAGGCCAGAATTTGTGGAGTGCAGAGATCGCATAGGGTTGAGGAAAGGACGGTGATGACAAAGATAGGGAGGAGCCAAGCCATGGAGGAATTTGAAAACGATAAGAATAATCATTTATTGTCACAAGTAGGCCTCAATGAAGTTACTGTGAAAAGCCCCTAGTATCCACATCCTGGCGCCTGTTCGGGGAGGCCAGTACGGGAATTGAACCTGCGCTGCTGGCGTTGTTCTGCATTTTAAGCCAGGTGTTTAGTCCACTGTGCTAAACCAGCCCCTGCTGGTGAGAACAAGGGTGAAAATTTTAAAATTTCCCATCCTAAACACAATGTGGCTTCACAGGACCAAATATAAACGCTGGCATTATTTAATCTCTCTGTAGCCCAAGGAGTGTGAGTGCTATTAACTGCAAATGTGACAAAATTCATACACTTTCCATCAGTCCTACTCATTTCAATTGAAAATATTTTCACTCAGTAAATATTGATGTAGTTATGACCAGAAATATTATCTTAGTTTTATTCAATCCTCTGATTGTTTCTTTATCCAACCTCATTCCTCGTTTTGCTGAGCATGTGAGTCTGATATGTGACAATATCTTCAAGACAATAATGATATACAATCTGCAGGCCAAAATTACAACTAAGCCCCTCAATTGATTCACATGGTTATTGAACATACTGAAAGTAGATTTACATGGATCAGATATTCTGCTGGTACAATTCAGAGTGTCCCTGTAAAGATCTATGAAGTCTTAGTGATATGCTTACATAGTGCTCTGATTTAGCACAAAAGCAAAATACAGCACGTGCTGGGGAAATGCATTGAAAACAAAATGTGTTGGAAAACTTAGCAGGTTTGGCAGCATCTGAGGGAAGAGAAATAGAGGCCAGGATTTTCCAGCTCCCATTGTGGCTAGACCTGTAATGGGAGATTCAGCAGCCCAAGCAAAAGTCCAGGCAGTGGGCAGGGCCACAAAATCATGCCCAGAGTTAACGACTCTGACTTTTCTGAAGAAGGGTCATAGTGGGCTCAAAACGTTAACACTGTTTCTCTCTCCACAAATGTTGCCAGACCTGGTGAGTTTTTTCCACATGTTTTGTTTCCATTGTAATCTAGCCTGCTCTACCTAGTTCCACAACCTGCTCTGACTCTCATCTGAAGAATGACACAAAAACCAGAGGGTGCTGGAAAAACTGAGCCGGTCTGGCAGTTTCTATAATGAGGGAGAAGGCAGAGTTAACGTTTCAAGTCCTTCTGGCTCTTCATCAGAACTGAAGGGAGGGTAAATATGTTAATAGAAATTAAAGTGTAGCTGTGAGCGATTGCAACAAAAGCAACGACTCTAAGAACAAAAGACAGGCGGTCTGGTTGGGGTGCATTGAGGCAATACATGTATGGCATATTTTTTTAATGGATTTAAGTTGGAGGAGAAAGGTTACAATCTAAAGGTGCCAAACTCAACATTGAGTCCCAAAGGCTGCAATGTGCCCAACTGGAAGATGTGAAGCTGCTCATCCAGCTTACACCAGGCTTCACTGAAGAATACTATCTGGGTGAGGTGCCAGATGCCTGATGTGTACAGAACCGTATCACGCTATGGGCCGTGCTTTCACTTTTTTTTCACTTTTTACAGTTTATTTTGTTTACATTTACAATTTAGTTTTCATCAACATTAACTGTTCGCAGACCTTTGTAGGATGGGACAGGAACATAAGTTACCAATGTGTAGAGTTTGTTAGGAGAGTCCTCATCCTCATTACGCTTTCTGGATAAACGCACACGAATGCAATATGGAACATTCCTTACACCTTTGGCCCAAACAGTCTTGTTCAAACGAGTATCGGGGCGGACATCTGGGAGTACCCATCTCCTTCACTGCCAATTTACAGATCTCCTTAATGGCACGGGTTGCACGTCCCGTAAAACCCACGCCATGGATGCGCTTGTGCACATTTATTGTATATTCCCTCGTAACCACCTCATTGATGGCAGAACGGCCCTTTTTTCTCTCCACCTTTCTTAGCAGGAGCCATCTCGACGGGGAAATGGCGGGAAAAAAAGCGGCCATGCTTTCACAAATGGCAAGGAGAAAAGTAATGGTGAGCTGTGGGGGTTTTTGATTAAAAACTCTTCGCACAGCAGTAATTTCAGCTTCAATTTAACCATATGCTCAAGTGTTGCTGGAATTGTACATTAAGTGAACTATTTACAAAGTGTTTCCCCCACAATATTTTGGTCCCAGACTACATTAGAAAGACACCTAGCAGCGAGATGCACTCTCAAGGCAAAGAAAAATTAGTACTCACTACCTAACAACCTATAACCTATTTTCATTAGCAAGACCGAGGAACTATAATTGGGCAACGTATTGCCTGCAAAATGTAAATAAAGTGTGGATGAGTGGAAACAAGCTTATGTGAAACAATATTCAGTAGAAAAAAAACATTGAAACATTTTCCCCATAATAAAGGGTGGGATTTTTCAGCCCCGCCCATTGCCAGGATTGTCCAATCACGCCAAAAGTGAAGGGTCTTTTGGCTGGGCTGCTCAATCTCCAGCCACAACCGGGTCGGAAAATCTCGGCCAGGGTCCTCTCCTGTTTCCTGTTAACCATTCTCTTGGCAAGGCTTCCAAGTTACTGGAGGTTGAATTGAGGGAGGGGTCATTTGAATTCAGAGACTGTATGGCAGTGATAGGCAACCTAAACTAGTGAGTGGCAACATGAGTAGCCCTCCTTCATCTCAGTCGGCCACAAGATTGAAATCAGGCTTGTTCACTCACCATGACCCGATGAATAAAATTTAATACATGTCAAATAATGCATAATGACTTGCAGAAAATGCTTAATCATTCATATATTAATAGAACTGTCATTAACTTTGAATGGTAAAACAAAATAAATATTTACACTTTGGACACAGAGGGAGCGCACAGCTCTCAGTCAATGTTGTGAGCACTCAGCACGCACCTCACTTCACTTACGCTCGTGTTACATGCATATTACATTAATCATACCGGTCGGAAAAAAAACTACCAAGATGGAGATCAGCGGAGCCTGGTAACCATGCGCATTGGCAGTGGTCAACATAATGTCTTGTGGACCGCACTCAGAACCCAGATGGGCCACTAGTGGTTCCTGGGCTGCCTGTTGATGCTCTACTCTAAGATATCTACGTAAAGATGATGAGTGCTCCAACCTCATTGCGGCTCAAGGCTGAATCTTTCTTCTCGGCAACTAAAATTATAATTTGCATGCAATCACAACTTCTGGTCATCTAACCTAATATCTTTGTTGGCTTGCTGTCACACTATGTTGATAATGCTTATAAAGCACCTTGGGCACATTTTATTCTGTTAAACGCGCGTACTTATACATATATATATATATCTAAAAATAAGAGGCCCAGTTTTCTAAGAGGCCCAGCAGGCGATATGCCAACAGGTTATTTCAAGAGGTACACTGATATGCAGAGACAATCAAAGCGTACTTTCAGTATTCTCAACATTTATGTAAGAGTACTGTGGAATGACAACAGGTACTTTAGTAGTATTGGAAAAATACATTTTGTCTAAGCTTTTCATCTTGCATGTGTCAGGACAATCACAAGAATAGCATTGTGCAATTGTTCTGATGAGTGCAAGGTGAAAAGCTTTGACAAAATGTATTTTGCAGCAATACTCAAGCTGCACCACCAAATGACTATAAATAATAATTTGCTGGCTTTACTATCCAGTGTAGTTCATAGACAAGAGCTCTCTCTATGAGCCGAGAATACTTGACCTCACAAAACCTTGTAGAAACAAAGAATGGACCCATGACCAAGGTGACAAGGAATACATTTGCTGTATGTATTTGATTGAAGGGAGCCAATGTCTTACATTGAAATGATGTCAATCCTTCTCATTGCTCTGTGACTGCTGCTTTTGTTAACGAGACTGGTGGTGCACTCAGTGTTGTCACTGATTGCTAGGGTTTTCAGCACACCAGAACGTTAAGCATTACATGTGGATTTTGATTGGAGACTCCGCAAATGATCTGTGAAAAAAATTTATGAACGATCTCTCTTCATGTATTTGTCTGTCAATTGAGCTCTCATTAAGTTATGCTTTGTTGCCAAAATGTGTGCTGTATTTTACGTGATGAATTATAGTTCGCAAAATGTCAGGCAAAGCCTAAAATTACGTGCGAGCGTAAATAGCGATAATTTAATACCTTAATCCCGCAGTTTCAAAAATTACAAGAACCTTCAGCAGGACTGGTGCTTTCCAGCCTCACTTGCAGCCCTTCCTCTTCCTTAGTATATTCCACTTGAAGTATTTTACCATCTTCTTCACAACGTCCTCGTATTTCACTGACGATAGAACCATACAATGGTATAGTACAGAAGGAGGCCATGCAGCCCATAATGCCTGTCCTAACTGTGGATTGTTCACTAGATTGGGACGAGCGGGTTGTCCTATATTGAGAGGTTGAGTGAATTTGGCCTATGAGACAAATGAGAAATGATCTAATTGAAAGAGTCAAGATCCTGAAGGGGATTGACAAGATAGACAATGAGAGGCTGTTTCCTTTGGCAGGGAATTAAGATGACAGGGACACAGCCTCCATTCTGAAATCTTGGTTCGGTGGTGAGTGTGGAAGTTAGAGCAATTTGTTTTTATTCATTGATGGGATGTGCGCATCGCTGGCTGGGTCAAGGGCTGAATGGTCTGCCTCCTGCTAGGTCAAAGGCTGAATGGCCTCCTCCTGCTGGGTCAAAGGCTGAATGGCCTCTTCCTGTTGGGTCAAAGGCTGAATGGCCTCCTCCTGCTGGGTCAAAGGCTGAATGGCCTCTTCCTGTTGGGTCAAAGGCTGACTGGCCTCCTCCTGCTGGGTCAAAGGCTGAATGGCCTGCCTCCTGCTGGGTCAAAGGCTGAATAGCCTCTTCCTACTCCTATTTTCTATGTTTTCCATGTTAATTGTCCTTGAACTGAATGGCTTGCCAGACCATTCTAGAGGGCAATTAAGAGTCAAACATTGCTGTGGATTGGGAGTCACAGGCCAGACCAAGTAAAGATGGCCGACTTCCCTCCCGAAAGGACATTAGTGATCCAGAAGTGTTTTTATGATAATAGGCAATGGCTTCATGGGGCGACATTCTCAGGCCTCCCTGCGGTGTGTTTCCCAGCGGTGGCACCATCTGGGCCCGCCGCCAATGAGATTTCCCATAGAATCCACCCCATGCCTCCGGGAAACCCGCAGCGGATGTGCACCATCGACAGGACCGGAATATTCCACCGGCTTGAGCAGCCGAAAGATCTCGCCCATGGTCATCATTAGACTTTAGTTCCAGATTTTTATTGAATTCAGATTTCACTTTCTGCCATAGGGCGCTGCAAATGCAGGTCCCCAGAGTGCTAAAAGCAAATTACTGCGAATGCTGGAATCTGGAACAAAAACAGAAAATACTGGATAATCTCAGCAGGTTTGACAGCATCCGTGGAGAGAGAAGGGAGCTAACGTTTTGAGTCTGGGTGACTCTTGATCAAAGTTGAGTATTACCCAGGGTCCCTGGATTACTAGTCCAGTAATAATACCGCTGTGCCACCACTTCTTCCCTCCGCTGGGAGGGGGAGGCGGTGTGGATGGTGACGATGGCGAGACAGCTGCCCGCGCAGTCTTGTGCTGTACAACCCAATAGTTATGCATCCGTACGGAGCTCCGCAAATCTTGTGGCGGGGTGGGAAAGATGTTGGGGTTCCCACCGCTATCTCATGAGGGCACTCACTGCAGGCCAAGAACCCCAGATTCTGCCAAGTATGCCAGGTATGTCGCAGAAAAGAAAATAACATGCAGACCCACGGTTCAGCAAAGTCTCCCTGGAGACTCTGCTCCAGGTCACCCAGAATAGGCAGAAATTGCTGTTTTCCAGGATGGCAGCAAGAGGTTCTCCTGTCTGACAGGGGGCCTGGATAGAGGTCCCAGCAGAGGTTAATGTGCCTGGAGTCCAGCACAGACCCACCTAGCAGTTCAGGAAGAGGATGAATTATCTGTTGTGCTCTGCCGGAGTAAGTGGCACCATCTCCTCACTGCAGACTGACACTCATAAGGCCATCAGGCAGTGTGAGAATGCAAGGGCATCGGGACATCAGGAGGTTGGGCTGCAGGGCTCACCAGAAGATGGAACACGTGCACTGAATGTCAGCCAGCCCTTTCATGCTCTCAATCCTCTACCAGTTACAGGACATCCTGCTCCTGAATCACTGACTGAGGTTGCAGTAGAGCTCACAGAAAGGCTTTGCAACCGATGTGCAGCAGACATTACTGAAGGAGCGGGGTCTTACTTCATGAAGTGAGAGAGAGTAGAATGGGTCTATGTGCTGGACTGTGCAGCTATCTATGTGAAGCATTAGCAGCTCTAACAGGCCTTTGCAGGGTCCGTGCAATAAAGATGTTTACCTAGGTTTGGGCAGAATGACAGATCACGGTCTTGCATAACAGTGGAGCCATCTCGGATTGAGTCTTGTAGATGTCTCTGCGATTGAAGTGTCAGGAGTAATTGCTACTCAGCAACTCTCATTGAATGTTAGATCAATTTTTTAAAAATTCATTCTTGGGATGTGGGTGTTGCTGGCTGAGCCATCCCTACTTGCTCTTGTACTGAGTGACTTGCGAGGCCATTTCAGTTTCAGTGGGGGGCAATTAAGAACCAACCGCATCGCTGTGATGGTCTGGAATTACACATAGGCCAGACTGGGTAAGGTCTGGCAGATTTCCTTTCCTTGAAGGACATTAATGAACCAATGGATTTCTACGACAATCGTCAATGTTTAATGGTTGTCATTACATTTAATTCCAGATTTTTATTGAATTCAAATTTCACCATCTGCCGAGGTGTGATTCAAACCAAGGATCCCACAGCTCTGGATTACAGTGATAATGCCACTGCGGCACCACCTCCCCCTTTGCTGCCAACTCCCTCTCGGCATGATAAAGATGTGAAGGGATATAGAGTCATAGATGTTTACAGCATGGAAACAGACCCTTTGGCCCAGCTTGTCCATGCCGCCTAGTTTCTATCACTAAGCTAGACCCACTTGCCTGCATTTGGCCCATATCCCTCTACACCCACCCTGTGTATGTAACTTTTTAACTGTTTTTTTAAAGGAAAAAATTGTACCCACCTCTACCACTGCCTCTGGCAGCCCGTTCCAGATGCTCACCACCCTCTGTGTGAAGAAATTTCTCCTCTGGTCTCTTTTGTATCTCTCCCCTCTCACCTTAAACCGATGTACTCTAGTTCTAGACTCCTCTAACTTTGGGAAAAGATGTTGACTATCTACCTTATCTATGCCCCTCATTATTTTATAACCCTCTATAAGATCACCCCTAAGCCTCCTACGCTGCAGCGAAAAATGTCCCAGCCTTTTCCAGCATCTCCTTATAGCTCAGACCATTAAGTCCTGGTAGCACCCTCGTAAATCTCTTCTGCACTCTTTCTAGTTTAAAAATATCCTTCCTATAATAGGGTGACCAGAACTGAATATAGTATTCCATGTGTGGTCTGACTAATGTCTTGTACAACTTCAACAAGATGTCCCAACCCTGTATTCAATATTCTGACCAATAAAACCTAACGTGCTGAATGCCTTCTTCACCACCCCATCCACCTGCGACTCCACCTCCAAGAAGCTGTGAACCTGTACCCCGAGATATCTTTGTTCTGTAACTCTCCCAACTCTCTACCATTAACTGAGTAGGTCCTGCCCTGATTTGATCTACCAAAATGCGTCACCTCACATTTATCCAAATTAAACTCCATCTGCCATTCATCGGCCTACTGGCCCAATTGGTCAAGATTCAGTTGAAATCTTATATGACCTTCTTCACTATCCACTATGCCACCAATCTTGGCGTCATCTGCAAACTTAATGACCATCCAAATCATTAATGTATATAACAAATAACAGCACCGATCCCTGAGGCAAACCACTGGTTACAGGTTGTTTGAAAAACATCCCTCCACAACTACCCTTTGGCTTCGGTCACCAAGCCAATTTTGCATCCAATTGCTACCTCACCCTGGATTCTGTGAGATTTAACCTTTTGCAACAATCTACCATGCGGTACCTTGTCAAAGGCCTTGCTAAAGTGCATGTATTATTATGGAAGATTGCCGATTAACGGGGGGGGGGGGGGGGGGGCAGGATCACAATCTTCCCTGATCTATCTGCATGGAGGAGCAATCTCAAGGTGTCAAATTGTGTCTTCATGTTGCTCCTCCCTGTGAATCCATCTATCTGGTTCTGCCTAAAGCAGTTCTCTTCCAACTTGCCCTTTGAGAGTAACATGAGCCCTCAGCTTAGCTCTCTAACGTATTATGAGGTTAGAATTTATAATAAGCTTCCTTTTCCATACCCATTTCAAACTTAATAATTTTTGTTATCAAAGGAGTTCTAGTCTTGAATGACCCCGCTCCCCCCTTCTCCCCATGGTAATGCATCTACTCTGTACCTGAGCTCTTGAAAGCCTCCCATTTCTCATTGACTGTTTTCCCTGCCAAAGTTTGGTTCCAGATCGCCTTTCAAATTTGCTATCCTCCAGTCAAATATTTTCATGTCTGACTGTTCCTTTCCCTTCCATAGCTACTCTACATCTAATCAGCATTTCCTAATCAGGCCCCCAATCAAACATTCCCGAGAACCAGGTCCAGCACCAAATTCCTTCCTTCCTGGACACACAAATGATCAAAAACTTTGCTTTATATTTTTCACATATTCCTCCCCTCTCCACCCTACACTGTCACCATCCTGGTCTATATTTGGATAATCAAAGTCCTCCATTATCACTACTCCCTGTTTCTTGCACCTTACTGAAAATTGTCTGCAAATTTACTCTCTACCCCACTCCAATACATGGTAACCTATTGTATATACCTGGCAGTATAATCACTCCTCTGCTGTTCGTAACCAAATAGATTCTCTCCAAGTCCTGAAATACATCCATTCTTTCCGAAGTTGTGATGATACCTTTGATCAATGTTGCCATTCCGCTCCTTTTTTTCCCTTCCCTCACTTTCCTGAATACCTTATCGCTAGGAATGTTAAGTGCTTCTCCGATTGTTTCTCTTTCTAATGCTTCACCCGGGCAAATGTGTTTGCCCAGAGTTAATGTCTTTCCTTCAGCTAAACTGTTGGGGAATTGAAACAGCCTGCTCTGATATTTGCATCTTATTTCATTTTAATCAGCTATTTGCAGGAGTCTTGGTCTCTTTAAACTTTGAGAATAGGAATAATGCATTTTCTAAACTGTGTTCTCAAGCCAACTCCTGCTGTTGACAGACTGATCTGCATAGCTTAAGAATTTGTCAACAAACAGATCCAGCTCGGGCTTTTTTGGGTTTTCCCAATGTTTGCTTTTCTCCCAGCTTTTCTCCCAGCCTGTCCAGGCTGTTGGATTTAACGCCATGGTGCAGTTCAGCAACAAGATGATTTACCAGCAAAGGCAAATTTCTCCTGCATATCCGAGGCTATTCCGTGCAATAATGTCCCATAAATTACTGGAAGAATGTTGATGAGTTCACCATACCCTGACATAATTTGTGCAGAACATTATTTGTGACGAGGAAGAGATACAATGTCTATTGTGAACTGTGGTTTTCTACATGAAAGCGGTGACGAGCTTTGGAAAAAGGTCATGAGGCAGGAGAGCTGGTAAGATCAAGCATTGGGAGGGAGGCCTGATGTCTTCCTGTTTCCAGAGGATATCCCCAGAAGTACGAATGGCAGCAGCTCAGCTATTCGCCGACCATAGACAGATAGGCCAATCAAACCAACTAAGAGGCCAATTGATGGCAATTTTACTCCCTCGAAGCAGCCCTCCCGTAACCTCCCTCAAGGAGCATTCTTTTCTGGACACTCCATGGTCCACAGAGCTAAAGCCACCCTGTCGCGACAATGCTGCTGCTGGAGGGGTTATTTCTCAGGTTTCTGGGGCCCACCTGCTAGGGCCTGGATAAGAAATAAATGTTACTACTTAACTGAAAGGGCACATTTCCTTCTCACTGCAGCCTCAAAATTACCATTTCTATCAGTGGTGGCACAAATACTGCAAGATTTCAGCCTTCTGATTGGACTGGTAGCTTGGAAGCAAAACCTTAATTACATGGTGATCCTTGCGAAGGCCTCTTAATTGGCCACCACCAGTGAAATCACTTCCGGGGTCATGGGTTTCAGAATACACAATTGGTCCAGCGTCGGGGTCCAATGGTGCGGCAGTAAAATCCCTGCACACACATCAATAATGCCCTCCATGCCCGGTGGGCACCGCAGGGGTTGGATTGCTTTACCGACCCCTCTTTTCACATTTTTGATTTGATGTTGATAAGTTTCCGTTCTTCTTTGTTATTTTTGGGCAGTGCCCCTACCAGGAGTGTGTTTCCTTTATTATGTTGACTTGATTTGACCAAATAAGATCGCATCAATAAGTTCTTAATTGTCTGTAACATGCTTGGGATAAGCAGAGATGCTGAAAGGTGCTATATAAATGCAAGCCCTTCACTTCACCTTTTTGTCACTAATTGTTGGAAGATTTGAACCATTCCACTGTTAGCCTCACAAAATCGGAAGCTTGTCATCCAGCTCCTCATGTGTCAGGAAACTGCTGGAATTGTGCAGCCAATATGAATGAATCTCGCACAGCTATTTAAGGCTGGTATTTCATGTCATCAGCATCCTGTTCATACACATGATTCATGGTCCTGACAAGCCACTCAACCTTGGAGGCCCAGAAGGGGCAAGATTAAAAGTGTGCAGTCTCACTTTTATTTATTTTTTTCTTCCTATCTTCTTTTCCCCTTTCTCTCACTTAGTCCAATGTTTCATTCCATCTCTTCCTGTATCTAAGTTCACTCTAGCTTGTTGTGTTTACTTCTTAGCTGTTTGTTCCACTTCTTTCGCCAGATTGGAATTTCATTGGTAAATGAGATTGGACAATTGAAAGCGACATTGAGGAGTTTCCAACTGCCCTGGTGACCTCGCCGTTGAAAAAAATTCACATTTCCAGCAATTTGTAGGACAAGAATAATACAACCTAAAAGGGCAAGGGAAAAATTCCAAATCACAGTGCTCACGAGATGTACTTTCTGGGCCAGAATTTCCCTCTTGGGCACAAGGTCATTGCTGTTGCAGCAGTCATAGAGCTTTTGCACAAAACCTAACACATGGACCTGTACTGCATATGCGTTACATACCCTGCGAGTAGCAGAGTACATTCATTTGAAATGCTTTTATGAGGACAGTAACAACCTCTCGTGCTGCTCCACTCTTTTAGCTGAGACAGCAGAAAGGATTTTCAGAGCAGGACATTAACATTGTTAAACTATGGGTGGCACAGTGGCGCAGTGGGTAGTATTGCTGCCTGACAGAGCCAAGGACCCGGGTTTGATCCTGGCCCTGTGTGACTGTCTGTATGGAGTTTGCCCATTCTCCCCGTGTCCCCGTAGGTCTCATCCCCATAACTCAAAGATGTGCAGGGAGGTGGGTTGGCAACGTTAAATTCACCCTTAATTGGAAAAAACAATGAATTGGGTACTTTAAAAAACATTTTTTAACATTGTTAAACTAATGTCTGACAGTATAACTCCACACATGCAGGGTAAATGGGGTGTATCTTCATGTCAAATTGACGATCAACCTCCTTCTCAACATTTGTAGGAGAAATAAAATTGGGAATGAAGCAAATAGTATCCCAATTCCAAATGAACCAAGCAGTTTGATTCCAGTTCCTTTCAATGTGGCAGAATTAAGGGTCTCACCGGTTTGTGCTAGCCTTTCTCAAATGTCCAAAATAAATGGTGGCATGCAAGCACCCAGTAATCCAATGTCTCCTTGCAAGCTAAAACCATCAATGTGTGTGGCCCAGTCTAGGTGTTTACGTTGTCATAATAAGTGCATAAGCATTTCTCAAACATGGGGTTATTGCAGCTGAGCTACTAACAGCTATATTTATATATTTTAAAATGTACCTACAAGTTGACTACATAGTTGGAAGCCTTCAATTATTGCCAATCTAAACAGAGAAGAGGTATAATTAATATGGTGTTTATTAACTATCTGCAATTTTTCTTCACCTTTCTGGTAGTCGATAAGAAAAGGGGTTGTGGTAATCATGCATATATCTCTTATTTTGTATCATGCTGTATTTTTCCAGCTGTGATGTCTTAATTGTTAACACAGCTACAGATACTCTAGTATTACAGACAAGGAGGCTAAACATTAAGCCAAATATCCGTACTCTGACAGTTTTACACAGGTTCAATTCTCCAGTAAAATGCAGTTTAACAGCCTAGTGACACCATTGTTTGAGCAAAAAGATGTGCTAAAGTAAAGGATAAATGCGGCTCCAGATAGAGGGGAAACTGGGAAAATCCAGGTTGAGGAGAAACTGGCGGGGGGGACCCATCCTCAGCAAAGTCCAATGAAAGACCAAACAAAAAGGACTGGCAGTTCTATAGCAATTATCACAACCACTGGACATTTCAAAGCACTTTACCAATGAAATAGTTTTGAAGAGTGGTTTGTTATAACGTAGGAAGCAATGAGGCATCGTTCAGATAGCATGATATCTGAAAGAGTTAAATGTAAAGGCCAACAACATAAACTGCTGCTGAAGGCTGTAGATTTGCCATCGTACCTCAATTCACAGACAGTCATTTGTTTTTGCCAACTGCAATTGCAACCAAGCTTTCACACTGAATTTATTTTGCCTTTAATGTTCAAGTTGTGTACTTACCTTCAATTTCTCTTTGGCGGAATTGCGCTTTGGCCAAAGATAAGCTGTGAGCTTTATCCTTGATTCCAACAGGCCGGAAGTTTTAAGGTATCGCTTGCCTCTGAGTGCTAGCTCACTTGACACATTGAAGAGTGTTAGGGATTTAGTTCTGATTGAACAGATTCCTGGAAGCTGGATCACATGGTTACTCACCTCCCACTGCCCTGCCCCATCAAACAGCATCTATTCTTCCAATAAACAAAAGTGCTCAAAGATTTTATTTTGTAAATAGCGTTTTTTAATGCACCTATGATTGTTCTTCTGGGAGTATCCAGAAGATTGATTTCTGGAGACTCCTAGATGGTCAGCAAAACTAATTAGAACATCATCTCATTCAACCTTTTGACAGGTAAATGAATTAATTACTTTCTCAATTGCTACACAATTTGATGTAAATTAAGTATTCAGTGACTGTAACATTTCTCTTGCAGTATTCCACATTTTGTTTCCCTCTCCCATCAACAGCATAATGTCCTCTAAAACCACAAACAGCTAGTGCTCTATGTTTCGCTGGTTCAAGCCCTTTATGTACTGAAACTATGCAATTTGTGATACATACGCCGAGATTTCCACTACGATAAAATCAGTGATGAATTATTTTGTTAAACTGTCACTGGCTTATAATGAGAGTTTAATAAAACAATGTTTCTTCATCTTGACGCATAATAGGAAAATACAGTTCAATATGTGATGTGGGGCTTTGAATCATATTTTTATTCCTATTTTGCTTTTGGTTCATCTAATTTAGCTTTCTTTTGATGATAGATTTCTCACATCTTGCATCATTTTCTGCTCATCTAGGCAAGCGAGCAACCTGGTCTCTGCCATCAGTAACCCAGGAGGTTGAAAATATTGATGCCTAATGATTTTTGTTTTCTTGCAGCCAAGATGTATAGCCCCTCGCTTCACAAAATGACACCCTGTAGTGTGACTAAGGATAGAAACTTAACATGGGATGAATTTTCAGAATTAAACCCCTGTCTTAACCCTCCACAGTTACACCACCTTTAAAGTAGATCCGCACTGAATAAGTTAACAGCCAGCCTAGGATAAGCTTGATAGAGCCTACTGGATTGGAGTTTTGTTTAAACCACTGGCATGGAAGCTGGTACACACTGAAGCTTGTGATAACTGGAGATGTTATTTACAATAACTGAAATACTTGAAGAAATCACAGAATAACATCAGCCAAAAATTGCAATATCAATTCAGTCCCAACATACACCCACAGTTGGCACCATAACTCCTCAACTCTTGGTTTCCTTACAGGAAGAACATATGGCTACTGCACATCACTGCTGACGCACTTTCCATCAATGCATGACTGACATATATTTAAGATAACTGAAGGACAAAATTATTTGGTCCAATTCTGCTCTCTGGCCTTACGCAAACCTTTTGAAGACGTTCAAATGCTATTTCAGGCACTTTGTTAAAAAGTGATGGGGCCTCACGGTAGCATGGTGGTTAGCATCAATGCTTCACAGCTCCAGGGTCCTAGGTTCGATTCTCGGCTGGGTCACTGTCTGTGTGGAGTCTGCACGTCCTCCCCGTGTGTGCGTGGGTTTCCTCCGGGTGCTCCGGTTTCCTCCCACAGTCCAAAGATGTGCGGGTTAGGTGGATTGGCCATGCTAAATTGCCCGTAGTGTAAGGTTAAGGGGGGGATTGTTGGGTTACGGGTATACGGGTTACGTGGGTTTAAGTAGGGTGATCATTGCTCGGCACAACATCGAGGGCCGAAGGGCCTGTTCTGTGCTGTACTGTTCTATGTTCTATGTTCTATGAAAGCGAAGGATGATACTTGTTGATTATTATAATAATAATAATTGTTATTAGTGTCGCAAGTAGGCTTGCATTAACATTGCAATGAAGTTACTGTGAAAATCTCCTAGTCGCCACACTCCAACACCTGTTTGGGTACACTGAGGGAGAATGCAGAATGTCCAATTCACCTAACAGCACATCTTTTGGGACTTATAGGAGGAAACCAGAGCACCAGAAACACATGCAGACATGAGGAGAACGTACCAACTCCACATATCCAGCGATCCAAGCTGGGAATTGAACCTGGGACCCGGGCGCTATGAAGCAACCGTGCTAACCTCTGTGCTACCATGCCAACCAAATGGCACATAAACAGGCCGTTCAGCCCAACTAGCCCATGCTGGTGCCAATGCTTCACTCAAGCCTCCCATCTTTCTTCATTTAAATGTACCATTATCACCTCTATTCCCTTCTCCCTTATATGTTGGTCTAGTTCTCCCTGAAATGCATTACATCATAGGTTCAACCACTCCTTGTGGTCGCAAGTTGGTTAAAAATTCATTGACAGGATGTGGGCATCGCTGACTAGGCCAGCATTTATTGCCCTTGAGATGGTGGTGGTGAGCTGTCTTCTTGAACCGCTGCAGTCCCAATGGTGTAGGTACACCCACAGTGCTGTGAGAGAGGGAGTTGCAGGACTTTGACCCAGTGACAGTGAAGGAATGGCATATTCTTAACAGGTTTGGGTAAAGATCTCTCCTGAATTCTCTGCTGGATTTCTTGGTGACTATCTTACATTGATGGCCGGTGGTAGTGCTCTTTCCGACAAGAGCAAACATTCCTTCTGTATCCACTCAAAATCAATTTTTAAAACTCTATTGGGTCATCCCTCAGGTTTTATTTTCTCAAAAGAGGCCCAGCCTGTCAATTCTTTCCTGATATGTATACCCAATTTCTGGTGTCATCCCATGTAAAACGTCTCTGCTCCTTTTCAGTTTAGCTCAATTGGCTGGATGGCTGGTTCTTGATGCTGAGTGAGTCCAACAGCGCGGGTTCAACGCTTGTACTGGCTGGGGTTATTTATGACTTTCGCAACCTTGCCCCTCGCCTGAGGTGTGCTGACCCTCAGGTTAAATCACCACCAGTCAAAGCTCTCCCCCTCAAAGGCGAAAGTAGCCTATGGCCATCTGGGGCTATGGCGACTTTACTTTTAGATTATAGAATGCCATTTCTAGACGGGGGGCCATTGCCTTCACCTCAAAAAAAGAAAACTTAATTTTGCAACGTTTCTCCTCTTTCTCTCAGACCCCATGTCGGGGCTCTCGAACAGTGTAAATAGCTACAGAATTCACAGTCCCTCCAACTACATGGAACATTTATGTTTGGGAAAGTCTGCCTTGAGCGCAGCAGTGGCATGTTTGACAAATGAATCTAAGCGTGCCACTCATCATGCCTCTCAGCAGTACACAGATGGTTTGCCAAGTGCCACCATGTAGGGCAATGCAGTCAAATTGCACACAGCAAGATCCCACCAATAGCAACGGAATGATTCGCCAGTCCATCTATTTTAGTAGGATGGTTGGGCGCTGAGAGTCGGTTGGCCAGAGCCCATTGGGCAGTGCCATGCAACCCTCACCATCTATCTGAACAGATTAAATGGATGGATTCAACTCAGGTTTGACAATGCAGCAATTATCTCAGAAATGTGAAAATGTGATCATTTTCCAAACTTAGCATGGGATCCACAACCTTGCGTCTCTGAAGTTCCAGTGAAACTACTTGATAGTCAAAGAGTGTGCAAAAATATAATTTATGAATGAGTCACAAAATGAATCGTTACACATGGCATGGTTAAAGTCCCGCCAATGAAACCTACCACACAACGAAATAAAACCGCACAACGAAACCAGCTAGCCAATAATGATCATATCTGAATTATTGAGCAGGCCATTCAGCCCATGTCACGCGTTTATATTCCGATTTTTTAAATCAAACTTTCACGTTATTCGATGCGTGGAGCTATTAATAGGATCAGGCAGTGGCTAGACTATTTCTGGTGGAATGATACAATATCACAGCTCTCACTGTCCTGGTACATTTGGGTTTCCACTGATTCTTACTCTGCAAAGACTGAGAATAGAAACGGGGAACAAATTATGCAAAAGCCAGAATGTGCGATCTTTTCCTGGCCCACTCGGATATTTAACCGGGAGCTTGAGGGGCTCGAATGAAGTCGCTTGAAGGGTATCTGAAAACTCCCAAATCAAGGAGGAGGTCCAGTTTCCTCGTCACGCTGTGGGTTTAATAATGGTTTTGCTCAGAAACGGCGATATAAATTAGATATTCACCACTTGTTTTGAAATGATACACGCTGGAGGTTACATGCGCCTTGAAAGGCTTTGTGGAATTGAAGCCTGTGTCACTCTCGCTGGGATATGAATGAAATGTGTTTATTGTCAATTTCAGCCCAGAGGGAGGAGTCAGATATTCGCCCAATGCACCGGTAGCAAATCTTACTGTAATAAGTCTGAAGGGCCAAATGTATTGCTCCCTATGCTGATACCTGCGGGTTTTTTTAAGGAGTCACAGTGTCCTGGCTGCCAATTAATGTTACAGTTGCAAATGAAAGTACTGAGATCTCATTGACCAAGTATGCCATATCATTTGCAGCAAAGCTCAAACCTCGGGGGTAGCATGAATCCCACCCACCTACACGCACACACGTTCGTATACAGCACCAGAATCGATCAAATCTGTGATTTAAGACTCCCAAACGCCCGTCCTTTCTCAAGAAAACAAACTAATCCCTCGCCCACCTTTTCGGGGCCAGTTATCTTTCTGGGAGGGACACACAGGAGATCCCAGGAGGGGGAATTGTGAAACAGGAATCGTCCAGAGGCCAATCGAGTAGAATCGATATTTGAATCGTTAGGTGTGTGTGGTGGGTGGGTGGGTGGGGGGGACATAGGGCGAAGGATCTCCTCTCTCTATCTGTATCCATCTCCTTTATCTCCCTCTCTATCTCTCTCTCTCTCTGCCGTGTAACAATCTGCTGCAGTGCCCGGTATGGCTTCACGCTGACAGCTCGGTTGGAAAGCAGCGTGTAAATCAGCTGGGGGTGTTGCCTTTGGAAGGAGGGTCAGCTCACGCCTCCCGCCTGGGATCTTCCTGTGCGCCTTGACAGCCCACCTTCGCCTTTATTGCGGGCGCTTTTTTTTTGCCATTTCAGCCCGCTCCCAATGCGCAGACATTTTATTCCGGGAGGTGAGCGTTGATACCACAAGGAGGTGACAGCGAGAGTTTTCTCTCTCTCACACACACACACACACACATCTCCTGTGATTCCCACTGCACTGCAGAACAAGATCTCAGCCCCAGTCTCAATTCTCTCCCCCCCCCCCCCCCCCCCCACACACACACACAGGGACAACGACCCCTGAAGGTAAGGTGCAGACACAGTTGGAGGGGATTGCACATAGGAACCCAACCCTTTGTCAAAGATATACACCGTGTGCACCATCCGCCGTTTTGCTACTGAATGAATAGAAAATGCTTGAGAGCGAGGAGGCTGCGAGGCAAAAAACTGAGGGTGGGGGGGGGGGGGGGGGGGAGGATAAATCGAAAAGCCCCCAGCTCTGCATCCTTTTCTTTCTGGCTGCCTCTGGATTAAACGATCAACAGCGTCAAACAAAACAAATATTTTAAAAAATAAATAAAACCCATCCCATAATCTCATCATCGCCGCCTGCATCTGCATTTCGGGAACGACTATGTCTGCACGGGTCTCACACAGACACACAGACAACAGACACAGCCCGCATCAAACAGCCACCCCCCCCCCCCCCCCCCCCCATTTAACATTGCAGTTTTATTTATTTTTCTCTCAATCTAAAAGCCAATGCTCTTACTTTCTCCGACCACCGCTTTTAGCCCGATCGGTGCCATGATGTCTTCCGCTCACTCTCGCTCCGTTCCCAATCAGCTGACTGCAGGAGCGGGGATATAAAAGGAACCACGTCACGGGCGAGAGGCAATTCCTGGGTGTATTTCAGCACCCAGCTCCCCCCCCCCCCCCCCCCCCCCGCCCCCGCCGCCTCCGATTGTAATTCGCGGCAGTTCCGCCACTGTCCTGGTCAAGTGAGAATCACAATTGGAAAGGGGCTTGAGACAACAAAGAAAGACCAGATCACCCGGGGGGCCAGGGAGAGAGGGGGGAGAATGGTGAAATTACAAAATGAGGTATATTTCACGATGTGTTGCTTCCAGCTGGAATGGTATTGACAGGATGAGCTGGGGAGGAGCCTGCACAAGGCCGGTGGTAGGGGTGGGAGAGAGGGGGAGGGGGGGGGGGGATATTTCTACACTTGCAATGTACACATAATTCTTGCAGAGAAGCAAAGAGTCGCCCAATCGTGTGTCATATCCACTGAGACAGTAGGACAGAATCTGGAAGCATCCATTCAGGCAGTCAGTTCCCGTGCCAAGTAACACCCATCTATCTCCCCAACCATCATAAGGAGCAGGCGATTTAAAATCGTCGCGGTGCTTTGAGAGAGAACCGCCTCTATATTCCACAGGCGGTTGTCTTTATTAATTATCTGGCTTCAAAATATCCCCCCCCCCCCCCCCAACCCGGCCACTCAATCAGTATTAACCCCGAGTGAAGTGTCACCCACATTTTCGGTGTTCTATCTCTGCATTTTGGAAAGCAGGTTTTGGAATGTTAACCTCCAACCAAGGGAGCTGAAATAAAATAAACTTTATCTTGGGGTGTAGGCCCCATCGGCCTACCCTTAATCAACAAAGGGGAGGGAGTCGTCAACAGCACCTCCAAGTTTATGAGCCTCACCAGTTACCTGCTCACTGATGCTCAGTCTGGCTTCTGCCACCAGCACTTGTCTCCAGTCCTCATTTTGTTGACCCCCGACATGGGCACAAGAGTTGGACCCCAGAGGTGAGGTGAGTGTGGCTGCCCTTGACATCAAGGCAGCATGCAGCTAAGGCAGGCACCAAGAAGCCCAATTAAAGTGAAATCAATGGGGATGAAGGAAAAGGCTATGGACCCTAACAACATTCTGACAATAGTACTGAAGACGTGTGCTCCAGAACTTGCCACGCTCCTAGCCAACCTGCTTACAGTACAGCGACAACACTGGCATCAACCTGGCATCATGGAAAATTGCCCAGGTACGTCCTGTCCACTGAATATAGGACAAGTCCAACGAGCCAACCCGTCAGTCTCCTCTCGATCATGGATAAAGTGGTGGAAAGTGCCATTGACCGTACTATCAGGCAGCACTCACTGACACTCACTTGTGTTTGCCAGGGTCACCCAGCTCCTAATTTCATTGGTGTATTGGTCCAAACATGAACAGAGGAGCTGAACTCCAGAGGTGAGGTGAGAGTGACTGCCCTTGACATCAAGGTAGCATTGGACTGAGTGTGGAAGCAAGGATCCCTAGCAAAACTGAAGTCAATGAGAATCGGAGGGTGCGGGGTGAGGGGGGGGGGGGGGGGGGGGGGGGAACGAATGGAGCCATTCCTGGCTATCTCCAGCTGCTTCATCTTTCCATCATTAGTTCAGACGGGTAGATGTTCAGCAAAATGTTCAGCACCATTTGTGACTTTTCAGATACTGAGGCAGACCACGTGCAAATGCAATAAGACCTGGACAATATCCAAGCTTGGACTGACAAGTGGCAAGTAGCATTCATGCCACACAAGTGCCAGGCAATGACCATCTCTAATAAGAAAGAATCTCCCCTTGACATTCACTGGAATTACCATCATTGAATCCTACATTATCAACATACTGTGGCTTACCATTGACCAGAAACTGACCTGAATCATACATATAGGGTGGGATTCTCCCCCCCCCCCCCCCCCCGGCCGAGTCGGAGAATTGCCGGGTGGGTGGCGTGAATCCCGCCCTGCCGCTCCGACGCCGCTGCCGAATTCTCCGGCGCCGGTTTTCGGGCGGGGGCGGGGTGAGAGGGGGCTGGTCGAGGGTCATTGGCAGCGCCCCCCCACCGGCAATTCTCCAGGCCCCGATGGGCTGAGCGGCCGCCCGTTTTCGGCTTCCCGTTGCCGTGAAATGGACATGATCCCACATGGTGGGACCTGGCTGATAGGCCATCTACTGGCGTCCTCGGGGGGGACATGGGAGGGTTCACCTGGGGGGGAGGGGTGGGGACCCCCACGGTGGCCTGACCCGCGATTGGGGCCCATCTATCTGTGGGCGGGCCTGTGCTGTGCGGCACTCCATCCTTCCGTGCCGGCCTCTGTAGGGCTCCACCATGGCCGGCGCAGAGAAGAAACCCCTTGCACATGAACAAGAACACGCCATTGGATCTGCGCATGCGCCAGAACACGCCGGCGGTTCTACCCATGCGCGGGACCACGGCAGCCCTTCGGTGCCGGCCTAGCCCTCGGAGTGCGGAGGATTCTGCAACATCTGAGTAGCCCGATGCCGGAGTGGTTCGTGCCGTTCTTGGCGCCGGCGTCGGGCCATCCGGGCCATCCCGCCGGCATCGGGCCATCCCGCCGATTGCGGGAGAATCCCACCCATAAATATTCTGGCGACAAGAGAATGTCAGTAACTCAGCTTCTGACTCCTGAAAGCCTGTCAACCAGCTAAAAGGCACAAATCAGGAGTGTGATAGAATACTCTCCACTTTCCTTAGATGAGTGCAGCTCCAACAACACTGAAGAAGTTGAACACCATCCTGGACAAAGCAGCCTGCTTAATTGGTACCCCATCCACCATCTTAAACATTTACTCCATCCACCACAGTATCAGCAATGTGCATCATCAACAAGTTGCACTGCAGCAAATCCCCAAGGCTCCAGTGATAGCTCCTTCCAAATCCGTGACCTCAACCTCGACTATCTCCTCATTCTTTCAATCTCGCTGGGTCAAAGTCCTGGAAGTCCCTCCCGAGCAACACTGAGTTCCACAGCCAGTGCCGCCCACATCCCATGAACAAATAAAACAAAACTCTTCAGTGGCTGGAGCCATTTGCAAAGATTGTGGTTGCTGGCTGCCAATCATCTCAGTCCCAAGACACCACTGCTTAAGCTTTTTTAGGAGAGCATCCTCAGCCCAACCATCTTCAGCAGCTTCATCATCGACCTTCCCTCCATCATAAGGTCAGTAGTTGGATACTAAGGAGCAGTTCAGAAGCTGCTATTTCTGCACACTATTCCGAAAGGTCAACCCTCTCCCATCACTTACAAAGCATAAATCAGAGGTCATTTGAAATACTCTCAACTTGACTGGGTGGGTGACATTGCAACAACATTGAATGAGCTTAATAACGACAGAACAAAACTATCCAGGTAATTGGCAACCCACCAACCATCCCTACCTAAACATCATGGATGGTCTGCTTATCCACAAAAGGATACACTGCAGATGCCTACCAAGAAATCCTCAGCAGGATCACCCAAATTAGCAACCTCCACCACCTAGAATATCAACGGTAGCAGGAATTAGGAGCAGAAGTAGGCAATTCAGCCCCTCGAGCCTGCTCCGTCATTCAATCAGATAATGGCTGATCACTTCCTGGTCTCAAATCCACCTACCCACCTGTTCCCATTTTCTATCAGAAATATATCTATCACCTTCTTGAAGCCAGACTCAGACTCCACCGCACTATGGAGCAGTGAGTTCCACAAATTCTGCTCCCTCTTCGAGAAGCATTTCCTCCTCATCTCAGTTCTAAATCGACTGCCTCTCAACCTTTATCTGTGACCTCTCATTCTAGACTGCCCCACAAGGAAGGACATTTGGTCTACATTTACTTTATCAATCACTTTTAGTATTTTATAGACCTCAATCCGATCCCCCCCCCCCCCCCCCCACCTCATCCTTATACACTCCAATGAGTATAAGCCCAAACTGTTTAATCTCTCCTCATAGGTCAATCCTTTCATCTCCGGAATCAATCTGGTGTGCCTCCTTTGAACTGCCTCTAATGCCATCACATCCTTCCTTAAATAAGGAGACCAAAACTGGGATACAATACTCCAGATGTGGTTTCAGCAACACCCTATACAATTGCAACAACCCCTCTCTACTTTTATACTCCAGTCCTTTTGCAATATCAGTGACGCCAAAATTCTATTTACCTTTCTATTTGCATGTTGTACCTGCATACCGACTTTCTGCTTAATGAACAAAGGCACACAGATCCCTCTGCCCAGATACATTTTTCATCTGCTTTCGATTTAGATCATTATTTTCCTTTCTATTTTTTTCCTCCAAAATGGATACCATCACATTTATCCACTTTAAACTCTATCTGCCAAATATTGGCCCAATCTCCGAGCCTCTTCATATCCATCTGTAAACTCTTTATCTTCTCTTCACTGCCTGCTTTCCCATCAATTTTAGTATCATCTGCAAATGTTACACTCTGTCCCTGCTTGCTGATCATTTATATAGATTCTAAAACAGTTGAGGTCCGAGGACTGACCCCTGTGGCACCCCACGAGTTACAGTTCATCAGCCAGAGAAGGAGCCATTTATCCTGACACTCTATGTTCTGTCAGTCAGCCTATCCTCAATCCAATTTAGTACTCTACCCTCAATCTCCTGCAATCTCACCTTCTGGATCAGTCTTTAATGTGGCACCTTGTCAAATGCCTTCTCGCAGTCTAGATATACCACATCCACAGGTTCCCCAATATCTTCCTTGCTGGTTATGTCCTCAAAGAACTCAAGCAAGTTTGTTAAGCATTACTTACCCTTCATAAAACTATACTGACAATCGTAGATTGAGCTTTGTCTTTCCAAATGTTCTGTCACCTCCTCCTTAGTGATTGATTCTAGCAACTTCCCCATCACAGAGGTCAAGCTAACTCTTTTCCTCTCTCGCTTTTTGAATAGGGGTATCACATTAGTGTGTTTCCGATGCATTGGGACCCATTTAGAATCTAGAGAATTCTGAAATATCATAACCATTGCATCCACTATCTCCGCTGCCACCTCCCTTAATACATAAGGGTGCAGGCCATCAGGTCCCAGAGACTTATCCACCTTTAATCCCATTCATTTATTCAATACTAGTCTCCCTAGTGATGGTTATTGCACCAAATTCCTCTGCATTAACTGCATCTTTGGAAAGTTTTTATTATACTCTACTGTGAAGACAGAGGCAAAATATTGGTTCAGTGCTCCCACCATCTTTGTGTTCCCCATTATTATCTCACCAGTATCGACCTCTAAAGGGCTAATGTTTACTTTAGCTGTACTCTTCCTCTTTATATATTTATAGAAGTTCTTGCTACCTGTGTTTATGTTTTCTGCTAGTTTCCTTTCATAGTTCATCTTAGCACTTTTGATTTTATTTTTAGTAGCCTTTTGCTGAATCTTAAAGTTCTCCCAATCTTCCAGTTTTTGGAATATGGTATGCCCTACTGTTTGCCTTTATGTCCTCTTTGACTTATTTTTTTAGCCATGGAATATTTTTCTCCCTTTTACAATTCCTCTTCCTCTACGGAATATACTTTAATTAAGAGGTATTTAATATCTCCCTGAACATATGCCATTGTTCCTCAAATGTCCTAACCCTCAATTATTTGTGCCAGTCTACTTGGGCCAACTCCTTCCTCAGGCCTGTATAATTAACGCTGCCCAGCACTCAAACTCCAGTATGGCACTCTGACTTCTCTCACTCAATCGGAATTTGAAATTCTAGCATGCTGTGATCACTCCTTCCAAGAGGATCCTTAACAAAATTACTATTTATCAACCCTTCTTCATTACATAATACTAAATCTAAAATAGCCTGCTCCCTGGTTGACTCCAGAAAATATTGCTCTAAGAATCAATCCCTCATACGCTCCATGAAATCTCCCTCGAGGCTACCCTTGCCAATTTAATTAATCCAATCACAATGCATGTTAAAACCACCCATGATTACCATTGTACCCATCTCACAAGACCTATTATTTCTTGGTTTGTACTGGGCATCACTTTGAAAGTATTGCTCAGGGGTCTGTAAATTACTCCTACCAAGGAGCTTTTACCCTTGTTTTTTTATTTCCAGCCAGGTCAATTCAGCATCTTGACCCTTAGTGCCAATATCATTTCTCAATACAGCCTTAATGTCACCTTTAACCAAAGCAACTCCACCTCCTCTTCCATTCTGTCTTTTCTTTCGGAATACTGAGTACACTTGGACATTCAATTACCAGTCGCGGTCCTCCTGCAACTATGTTTCCGTAATCCCCAACAAATTATACCCATTTGTCTCTATTTGTGCCGACAACTCATTGACCCTATTCTTAATACTGCGTGCATGTATTTTGCACCTAGTTCCTGATAATCCCCAAACAGGTCCACTTTCCTAGTCTTGCCTATGTTGTTTGTCCCAATGTGGACCACAACAACAGAATCCTCCCCCTCCCACTCCAATATCCTTTCCAGCCGGTTAGAGATGACCCTTACCCTGGCACCAGGCAGGCAACATACCATGCAAGTCTCTCGGTCCTGCTTGCAAAGGATCCTATCAGTTTCCCTAATTATAGAACCCCCCCAACCATTTGTCTTTTTGCTCCCCCCATTTGAATGGCCTCCTGTACCATGGTGCTTTGGTTAGCTAGCTCATACTCCCTACAGTACTTTTCCTCATCCACACAGGGAGAGAGTATCTCATACCTGTTGGGAAAGGTCGAGCTGGGTACCTCCATTTCAAAATTCAGGATCCCTCTACCTGCCTCACTCACAGTCACACCCTGCTGACACTGACCACTGGCCGAATTTGAGGTACTTAATCTATGGGGTGTGATTGCTTCCTGAAACTAAGCGTCCAGTAATGCTCCCCATCTCAGATGATCCAAAGTGTCTGAAGCTCAGACTCCAGCTTAACAATTCTGGGCCAAAATTCCTTAAGCAACAAAGCAACACGCGGCAGATGTGGTCACTGCAGCTCGCAACATGATCTGCCAGCTCCCACGTCATGCAGATACAGCACATTGCCTGCCCAGCCATCTCTACTTAGTTAATTAGTTAATTAATTAACTAGCAGGTATTTGATAACATCACTACTTAAAAGTCTTTCTCAAAGACATGCACAATCCATCACTTTGCTGCTGATTAAGAATAGGCCAATAACGCATTGATTGGCTGATTTGAATTTCTCCATTTTGTGGATAGGATATACCTGGGCAATTTTTCACAGTGTCAGGTAGATACCAGAACTGTACTGGAATAGCTGGGGTAGAGTGCAGGTAGTGTGGAGCACCAGTCTTCAGTGCTACAGCTGTTGTGAGGCCCTACGGCTCTTGCTATATCCAATGCCTTGATATCAATGGGGAGTGTCAGAAAGCAGATGTAGTTTTAAGTGATCTAGGTTTGTATTGTTAGATATTAGAAATAAGGTATAGATTTAGGTGAGTTTAATTTAGTGTTTCTGTGTAAGAAAGAGTAAAACTCTAGTTAGATTCATGTTAAATAAAGGTATTTACATGTATAGGAGTCTTTGGTTTCATTTTATTGTGCTTAGAGAGTTTATGGTGTGAAAGATAACAAGAGAAAGAATAGAGAAAGAATGAACTGTTGCTTAGTGACCAAGAACCACCTTTAAGGAGAACATCTGGAACGGAATTCTCTAGCTGTTCACACCAGCGGGATCCTCTGATCCTGCAGTGTGGGGTGGATTTAATATGAACTCCTATTGACAGCAATGGGAAAAGAAGATTCCGCTGCTAGTGAATGGTGTACCATCTCCCACTGTTAAGAAAGCAGTGGGGTGGCTAGAGAATCCCATCCCTGGTGATTTCAATTTTAGCTGAATCCATAGCAGAAGGAGGATTAGGAGCCAGAGAGAGAACAGCTCTCTCAGTTCTGCCAGAAGCAGAACAATGGAGTATTGGACAATAATTTGAGTTCCAGAAATTAAAGGACTGTTAGAAACTAGAGAATGAAGATAAATTTCCAGAAAGATTTCAGTAAAAAGGAAAACTGGAAATGGAATTTAAGCAGGGGACAGTTCACTGAAGGGCAGACTTGGTGAAATTGGCTAGAGAAAAGCTAAATATCTGAAGTGATCATAAGGTTGGTGTCCTTATTCAAGTCTTTGGAGCAATAGTACTCAGTTGGGGTCTGAGTACATGTGCGATTTTGGGCTTGATTCTTTCCCCCACCCGCCAGAAGATTGCCACGGGTCGGACGTGGACCATGTAAAGGTCCACTGGCCTCGGGCAGGAATTTCTGGTCGTCGGGCAGGCACGGCTGGAGGATCCTGCCCTGTGTGTGGAAGCTTCAATGTACGTGGCAATTCTTGACAAACAAAAACTGAAAGGAGATTTGGAAATCCTGGGTGTGGATGCTTGCTGAGAACAAGCTGAGGAAAGCATTGTTTGTAAGAAGACTCTAAAGTGTACTTTTGAGAGTAGAGTTTGGAGACCCTCGTGTGACAATCACCTGGGGCAAATTTGAGGAGATATTCACAGAAGTTTGATTGAGTGACACTTGCTACTACTTTTCAGAGTGGGGTGTTGTTCAACCATAGTTAGTCTGTTTGGTTACAGAGACAGTGTGAACATTATAGCATAAGTTATATTGTGTAGCCTGTGTTGTTCTTAAAATTTGCGAAGATGAGTGGGAGCATACTATTGTATTACAGTCAAACTTTTCATTTTTATTGTTTTTTGTTGTTGTCAAAAGCTAATTGGATTTCCTATAACTCTGGTTAACCATGTTTTCTAAAAAAAAAGTAAATGTTACATTATTTTAAGCTAGGGCTCCATTCTGAGACCTTCCCATCCAGTAGTAACATCAACTGGGATTGGAAGAGGAATGAATCGAATTAGCTGTAGGCTGTTATTCATGATGATGGAGACCTCAGGAGGAAGCTGAGATATATAATTGGCACCTGGCTGAGGGTGGTTCATCCGTTCTTTGCACTGATATGCTTGTCTCCACCATGTTGAGGATGGAAATGTTCGTTGAGCAACCTCCTCCAGTGAGCTGTTTATTTTAAACCTGCTAATGCATGGGCACTAAGTTCAGAGCATCACAAAACGCATTGAAGAGGAAGCTAAAAATGAATCGTCCTTCAAGGTCGAATTCGCTGGCACAAGCCTCTGTTGAAATAGAGTCTATAAATTACTTTAAAAGAGAATAGAGTGTTGCTTGAAAGAGGGCAATATTGAAGAGTATGGGGAGTGTGCAAGATATTAACTAGATGGCTCATGCGGGGGTAAAAAAAACACCAAAGTAGTTGAATGGCCTGTTTCTCGACTGTAACCTTCTGTGATTCGATGAAAAAAGACATTTGGGAAATGAATGATGATGGCACTTCAGGAAATTGTGCAAGCTATGGGCCATTTTTACAGAGGGGTAAAGGGAAATTTTTAAACCTCAGCAGATAGAATCTTTCAATTTGTAAAGTATGTAAAACAAAAGGAAATAAAATAAAATAAAATAAAACACCGAGCAAATGAAATTTAAATTCAGTCATAGTGATGAATATGTGCTGTCCAAGCTTGCATCATTTAATAAGCAAGCTTCTGTTTGTCATAATGATATAATTTTGCAAAAGTGTTTGACAAATAATGATAGTACAATAAAATATATTAAATATTTATCATATTGATATAATATCATCCTTGGTAAACAAACATTATGAGCCTCAACATATGATGTATTCTGTGTGTCCCCATCATGTGATATAAGATCAGGTGAGAAGTCCAGTAACCAAGGTCTAGTAAAGATAGCATTGTGTGAGAAAACATTCGAATGAAGGTACAGTTTATTGCTGGATTTTTTTAGAGATTTGTATTTTGGTATATCTCTTCATTTTAGTTCTGTTTTATTAATAATCTTGGAATTTAAGTGCTCAAGATGCAACTGTGAATGCGTCTCTAATTCACTTGTCTCTCAGTCCGGAAGAAACGGTCTCGAACACGTTCGTACTTTACAATATTCTTTATTGCGATCGGGGCAGCCCTCTAGGTATTCCAAAGGTCCACCTCGGAGAGTGCCAAAGTATTGCTCAAAACATCCTTTCTTTATATGTTTTTTTAAGAGGGCTATCCCTTACATTCACTTGAGCTTGCCCCCATTACAAAGCATAACTTGTTTTTGCCATAGTTTCGATACATGATTTTACAGACTTTGAGGTTATCTATTGGCACATGAGTATGTAGCAGTCTTAGCATAAACAGCAGGTGTTTAGCCACAGTAGCAAGCGGCTTCCACATTTCATATTCCATCATCCAGCCATCTTCCATGTTTCTCAAGGCTATTCGGCTTACAGTCATGAGTCGGCTCACAAATTCAATAACAACTCCCCTATTTGTAATTTTCCACTAATGTGTCCCATTAATTCTAGCTTGTTCTAGCTATTAACCCTTGCTTCACATTCAACGATTAGAGTGGACTGACATGCTAGTTTTTATCTGCTTGTGTCAAAGCACTAAATTAGTTAGTTTCAGGCAACATCAACACAATATGCCCGTTATTGTTGTTCCTCAGAAATAATCTTTCGTATTTAAATATTATCACTTTGAATGAAATCGATGACATTTACTATTAAAGATCTGACATTCACAAATGTGCCATTCGTACATTGAAAGCATGATTGAAGCACAGTTTGGTGCTTGCTATCAAAGATGGCACTGCTGAGTGAGTCCCTTAACAATGGCACTGAATTGAGGTGTTCAAAGACAAGAGTCCTTGTAGATTTTAGTCATCCCCTGGAAGCCAATGCCCAGCGGGCAAGATTGAAGCTCTAGTTGGTCATAATCCAGACGATTCCATGGCATGACCTCTCAGCTCCAACCTTCCAGCGCCCATGCTCCTGGAATTGGGCCTACCACATGACCCAACACAAGTGAAAAGTGAAAGCTGTTTGGGTACTTCTTGACTGTTGGTTAAACAGCCTTATCAATCATCTTCACTGCTGTTATAAATTACATATGAAAATGTTCAAAGAAAATGAAACAAAAACCTGACCATTTAAAAAATGTCCCTAATGTTTAATTCATGGTATTGCCTGCAGCATCATGCTAGAGATTCCTGGATGGTTCAAAGCAGTCCTCGAGGTTTGACAGCCCTAACTAGGAGCAGTGAAGGGTGAGATCAAGCACTGAGAAACTAAATGGCATTTGATACCTGCCAGAGAGTGGGAGTATCAGGGGGCGAACAGCGGTTTATAGTTCTGTTGAACAGTAAGATAGAGGGATACAAGACAAAATGCAACCCCTAAAATGGGTAGGTTTGGGTCAGGTGGAGTGTAAGCATTTTTAAAATCCCAAATCCAGTTTTAATGGAAGAAGGGATGAATTGTGCTGGGTGGGGAGGCATTCAACACCCCCCGCCCCTCTGCCGGGAGGCAGGTTACTCCTTGAAATCTTGTAATGAGGCTGCGAGAGTCAGATTTCACCTCCACATTAGGGTTTACCTTGGCTGGCAAGTCTGACAACTGAAGGGGAGTGGGGAGAGACAAGAGCCTTTCCAGCACTGCTTATGTTCCAGGAGGAGCTGACATGCTTCTCCCGGGCTCCTGCTTACCAGCTTCTCATCCCATAACCCGACACACCCCAGAATTTCACACAATCAAATTCCACCTGCAATCACCAACCCTTCCTCTCCCAACATCCCATCTGCCCCTATCTGCTTCAGCACCCCAACTCTATAACCCACTCTGTACCTACCCCACTCTTGTGATCTCTTATACACCCTGCAGGTACCAGCTCTGTGGCAGCGTTCCCCACCTATGGAGGCCAAGTCTGTAAATCAGGCTGGCTTCCAAGCAGGAATCCTATTGAAAAAAAACCTAGGATACCCAGAACTCCTCTCTACAGCTCCAGTAAACATTGGGGCCAGTGAGTCCATCATGAAACTAGGCATGTAGCTCAAAAAGGCCATTTTGCTCCCTTGGTTTATACCATGCCACACAAACCTCCTCCCACTCCAAAGACCTCTTTTCCACCCTGTCCCCATAACACTCAAGGCTTTTCTCCTTTGTGTATACATCAGCCTTTTCCTTAAATACATCAGTGAAATTTGTTTCAATCACTCTGTGACAGCCATGTTCCACAAACTAACTTCAATCCAGTTAAGTGTGAAGTGATGCACTTGGGCAGGAGAAACTAGGCAAGGGAATGTACGATGAACATCAGGACCCTGAGAAGCACTGAGCATCAGAGGAACCTTGGTGTGCATGTACACTGTCCCTTAAGGTAGCAGGACAGGTGGATAAAATGATTAAGAAGGCATTTGGCTTCCTTGCCTTTATTAGCTGAGGAATAGAGTTTAAGAGCAGGGAGGTTATGCTGAAACTGTATAAAACATTGGTTAGGCAGCAGCTAGAGAATTGTGTGCACTTCTGGAATCCACATTATAGGAGGGATGTGATCGCACTGAAAAGGGTACAGAAGAGATTTACCAGGATATTTCCTGGCCTGGAGAGTTTTCGTTGTGAAGAGAGATTGGATAGACTGGGGTTGTTTTCCTTGGACCAGAGGAGATTGAGGTGGGACATGATTGAGATGTATAAAATGATGAGCTTAGATAGGGGCAGCTCACCACCACCTTCTCAAGGGAAATTAGCGATGGGCAACAAGTATTGGCCTAGCCAGTGATGCCCACAACCCGTAATCATTTTAAAAAGATACAGTAGACAGGAAGAAACCTTTCTCTTTGGTGAAAGGATCAATGACCAGGTGAGCATAAATTTAAGGTAAGGGGCAGGAGATTTAGAGGCGATGTGAGGAAAAACATTTTCACCCAGAGGGTGGTGGCAGTCTGCCTGAAAGGGTGGTGGTGGCAGAGATCATCATTACAGTTAGGAAATATTTAGATGTGCACTTGCAATGCCAAGGCATGCAACGCGATGGACCAAGTGCTGGAAAATGTGATTAGAATAGTTCGGAGGTTGTTTTTGATCGGGCCAGATGCAATGGGCCAAAGGGCCTTTTCTGTGCTGTAGACCTCTATGACACACTGTCTCATAGAAACTCCTCCTCAATTCTTTATTTTATCACTACGTGACTGTATTATAGTTACTGTGAAGTTCTGGGCCGGGAATCTCCCCTTCCCGGCGGGGCGGGGGGTCCTGGCGTAGCGGAGTGGTGCCAACCACTCCAGCGTCGGGCCTCCCCAAAGGTGCAGAATTCTCCGCACCTTTAGGGGCTAGGCTGGCACCAGAGTGGTTGGCGCCACACTGACTTGCGCCAAAACCAGCACCAATGGCCTTTGACGCCTGCCGCCCAGCGTCAGGGCTGGCCGAAAGGCCTTCGCCGTTTCGCGCATGCGCCGATGCATCAGCGGCCGCTGACGACACCACTGGCGCATGCGCGGTAGGGGGGTTCTCTTCTGCCTCCGCCATGGTGGAGGCCGTGGTGGCGGCGGAGAAAAAGAGTGCCCCCACGGCACTGGGCCACCCGCCGATTGGTGGGCCCCGATCGCGGGCCAGGCCACCGTGGGGGCACCCCCCGGGGTCCGATCGCCCCGCACCCTCCCCAGGAGCTCGGGGGCCCGCTCGCTCCGCCAATCCCGCCGCCACCAGAGGTGGTTGAAACGACATCGGCGGGATTGGCCTCTCAGCGGCGGGACTTCGGCCCATCGCAGGCCGGAGAATCGTCGCAGGGGGCCCGCCGATTGGCGCGGCGTGATTCCCGCCCCCGCCAATTCCCGGGAGGCGGAGAATGCCGGCCACGGCGGGGGTAGGATTTACGCCGGCCCCGGGCGATTCTCCGACCCTGCGGGGGGTGGGAGAATTTCGCCTCTGGTCTCCGAACTGCAAATAGGCCATTGAAGTACTGTGGAAAGTGATTAAAATATTTGTACGCTTGTTATCAGATTTGAGAAGATGTGACTATCAGGAGTGATTGGGCAGGCCGAATCTCTCAGTCCCTGAACAGAAAAAAACTAAGCGGAGACCTGATAGAGGTCTTCAAAATTATCAAATTGTTCAAAAATAATAATAAGAAGAAGAATTTTTATTAGTGTTACAAGTAGGCTTACATTAACACCGCAATAAAGTTATTGTGAAAATCCCCTAGTCGCCATACAGGGCTGGTTTAGCTCACTCGGCTAAATAGCTGGCTTTTAAAGCAGACCAAGCAGGCCAGCAGCATGGTTCGATTCCCGTACCAGCCTCCCCAGACAGGTGCCGGAATGTGGCGACTAGGGGCTTTTCACAGTAACTTCAGTGAAGGCTACTCGTGACAATAAGCGAGTTTCATTTCATTTTTCATACGCGGGCACCAGTTTGGGTACACTGAGGGAGAATTCAGAATGTCCAATTCACCAAACAAACACGTCTTTCGGGACTTGTGGGAGGAAACCGGAGCACCCGGAACAAACCCACGCAGACACAGGGATAAAGTGCAGACTCCACACAGACAGTGACTAGTAATCCACGGGAGGCAGGAGTTCCGTCACCACACCAATATTTATTTACAATAACGATATTACAGGAGCAGCTACAAACAGTGCTGCTCGCAGTCCAGTCAACTTAAGACTCTTACAAAGCCTACACAGGTGATTATATGGGCCCCCTCAATGAGCCATCATTGAGGGAGCTCATACTCCAATTGGCCAACCAATAAAGCCAATTGGAGTTCATTACACCCCTCCCCCCCCAAGGTCCAAGGAATTCCTGCCAGCTGGCATTCCTCTGAGCTTCTTCCTGCTCCTCATGTCTGGGTCTGTCACCTCTGTGTCGTCCGCCGGGTCGTTCTCCGAAGTGGGCGGGGTGTACCTTATAGGTGCCCGTCTTTTCCTTGACGACCTCCTTGGAAGTTGTTCTTCCTCCTCCTCGGGGAGAGGTGTCGCGGCGGCCTCGTCGAGTGTGTCCATCTCCGACTCTGATGACTGGATGATGGGGTCTGGAGAAATTGCTCGGGGCTGGGGTGTGGGCTATCCCAGCATGAGGCGGTCCTGCTTCGCCTGCCTCCAGGTGTGGTTCCGCTGCCCTTATTTGGTCTAGGTGTTTCTTCAGCACCTTACCTCCTATTGAAACCTCATAGGATATGGGCCCTGTTTGGGACTCTACATTGCCTTTGACCCACGTTGGTCCATTCCCATAATTCTTGACCCAAACTGGTGCCCCCACCTGGAAATGTCTCTGCTGCCGACTATTATCATGCCCCCTGCGTTGGGCCTCCTGTTGTTTCTCCACTTTCCCCGTTAAATTTGGGTAAAGGAGACTCAGCCTCGTTCGCAGCCGCCTTCCCATTAAGAGTTCAGCTGGCGGTATGCCCGTTGTGGAATGCGGTGTGGTCCTGTAATCAAACAGCCAGCGGGAGAGCTTTGTGTCTATTGACGCTGCCGGCTGCTTCTTGAGTCCCGCTTTAAGTGTCTGGACCGCTCTCTCTGCCAGGCCGTTGGTCGCTGGATGGTAAGGGGCCATTTTGATGTGACGGACTCCGTTTTCCTTCAGGAGTTTTCCAAATTCCCCACTTGTGAATGCCGTTCCGTTGTCCAACACCAATACCTCCGGCAGTCCATGTGTTGCAAACGAGGCCCTAGGCTTTTCAATTGTCGATGCTGTGCTTGCCGTGTTTACCCGGTGGACGTCCAATCATTTGGAGTGGGCGTCCACTATCACCAAAAACATTGAGCCCATGAAAGGGCCGGCGTGGTTAAATATGCAGGCGGGTCAATGGTCTGCCTGGCCATTCCCACGGGTGCAATGGCGCCGCTGGTGGCACTCTTTGCCCCTGTTGGCACTCCTGGCACCGACGTACCAAGGCTGCTATGTCTGTGTCCAAACCTGGCCACCAAACGTAGCTTCGAGCTAGCATCTTCATTTTAGATACCCCTGGGTGTCTGTGATGTAACTCAGTTAAGATTGCGGCTGCCTGACAGCCCTGAGCTGGGACGATTACCCGGGCTCCCCATAATAGGATACCGTCTTCTACGATTATTTGGTCCCTTCTGCTCCAGTTTGGGTGCATCTGGGGCTCCACGGGTCTTTCCAGTTCCCCTGTTAGCAGTAAATGCTTCATCTTGGCCAAAATTGGGTCTTTTTGCGTCCACAACCGAATATGTTGTGCGTCTACTGGTAGGGTGTCCAAAAAATTTAGAGTCATTACTGTCTCCTCTACTTTTGGTATTTGCGGCGGAGTGTCCGGGAGAGGAAGTCTGCTCAAAGCATTTGCATGTGCTACTTGCGTTCCCGGTCTGTGCTCCAGAACGTATCTATACGCCGCCAGTAGCAACGCTCAGCGTTGGATTCTAGCTGATGCAATCGGGGGTATTGACTTGTCTTCTTTTAATAACCCTAATAACGGCTTATGGTCCGTCACTATGGTGAATTTCCGCCCGTACAGATACTGGTGAAATTTATTTACTGCGAATATCACCGCCAGTCCTTCCTTCTCGATTTGGGCGTACTTCCTCTCAGCCATCGCCAAGGTCCTCGAAGCATAGGCTATTGGCCGTTCTTCGCCATTCCTTCCTCTATGGGCTAAGATGGCTCCTACCCCGTAGGGGGATGCATCACAAGTGACCACCAACTCCTTCCTTGGGTCATAATGCTCTAGGACATTTTCGGGTGACAGCTGTTCCTTAATGTCCCTAAATGCTCGGTTTTGGCGGGTGGACCATTTCTATTCTTGCCCCTTTTTTAGTAGCTGGTGGAGGGGTTCTAGGATGGACGGCCTATTTTCAATAAATTTTCCATAATAGGTTACCAACCCTAGAAATGATCGTAACTCCTGGACCGTGGTGGGAGCTGGGGCTTCTTTTATTGCCCCTACTCTGTCTTCTAATGGATGTAAGCCTGACTCGTCTACTTTATATCCCAGGTACGTCACTTGTGGGGCCAGAAAAACACATTTTTCCCTTTTTAGCCGTACGCCTGCCTTTGCGAAACGCCTGAGCACTTCCTCCAGGTTCCTTAAGTGTCCCTGTTTGTCCTACCCGTGATTAAGACATCGTCCAAATAAATCGCCACCTGCGGTAGTCCCTGCAGAATATTTTCCATCGTACGCTGGAATATAGCGCAGGCTGATGACACTCCAAAAGGTAGCCTAGTATAACGAAAAAGGCCTTTCAGGGTGTTGATCGTAGCGAACTTCTGGGAGCCCTTGTCCAGTTTTAACTGCAGGTAGGCATGGCTCATGTCTAGTTTCGTGAACAAAAGCCCACCTGCCAATTTGGCATATATGTTGTCTATTTTCGGGATTGGGTATTTGTCCAGCAGTGCGTATTTGTTTACTGTCTGTTTGAAATCTCCACAGAGACGTATCGAGCCATCTGGCTTCAAAATTGGTACCACCAGCGCTGCCCATTCCGAGAATTGTACTGGTCTGATAATGCCGTCGCGCTGTAACCTTTCTATTTCGTCATCTACTTTCTTCCTTAATGCAAAAGGTACCGGCCTGGCCTTACAAAATTTCGGAAGGGCTTCTGGGTCCACGTGCAAAGTTGCTTTGGTGCCTATGATTTCCCCCAAACCTTCCTGGAAGACCTCCGCACGCCGACAGCAGGATAAGCTGTCTCCTTTCGTCCGTCAGTATATCATTTGTCCGGAAGAAGTAACACATTCTCTCCACATACTGGGACCAGTCCTCAATAGCAGGGTCGAATGCCTCTAACCTCCCAAAAAACGGCATTTTTAAAATGGCAAGGCTTACCCTCCGAGAGCGGCAGCTGGTCTCCGCAAAATTCGTAGTTTACCTCGTCACCACTGTAGTAATCCACGGGAGGCAGGAGTTCCATCACCACACCAATATTTATTTACAATAACGATATTACAGGAGCAGCTACAAACAGTGCTGCTAGCAGTCCAGTCAACTTAAGACTCTTACAAAGCCTACACAGGTGATTATATGGGCCCCCTCAATGAGCTATCATTGAGGGAGCTCATACTCCAATTGGCCAACCAATAAAGCCAATTGGAGTTCATTACAGTGACCCAAGCCGGGAATCAAACCTCGGACCCTGGTGCTGTGAAACGACAGTGCTGACCACTGTGCTACCAAAGGTGCCTATGGGACAAAAATTGCTTCCCCTTGTAGGTGGATAACATCTTTGGAAATCTTTCCTGCAGTATCTCCAGTGCTTCAATTTGTTTTGTGGTATGGAGATCAGACCGGCATTAAATCCTCCAACGATGGTCTTACCAACGTTCTGTACAAATTCAACATGAACTCCCAGTGTTGGTATTCTCCTACACCAGGAACAAACAATTATGCTTTGCTTTCTTCACAGCTGCGTCAACACCTCTTGTTACCTTTAGCAATTTGTGTAGTCGTGTTTCTAAATCTCTTAGCGCCTGGAGCCCATTTTGTTTCTTACCTTCCAAAGGATGCATGTCTTCACAGCAGAATAGACAACCTCGCACTTTATTTGGATCTAACCCTTAATTTGCTTGCTTGGCTGTAAATGCTTAGATGTGTGAACAGTCAGGGCTTCTCTAAGGGAGCCAGAATGGTTTTCCTGCAGCCATACTTTCAGAAGAAAAATGTTCTCAATGTGTAGGTGGAATGAGCAAATCTATACATATATAATATATATATATATATAGTCCATCTACAGATGCTGAGCTCTCTGGAACCCACTGCAGTCCTTTCAGTGATGGTGCTGCCACACTGATGTTAGGCATGAATTGCAGGATGTTGAACCAGAAATGGCAAAGAAATGGTAATTACACGCTGAGATCTGGATGGCAGGTGGGGAGGGGAACCTGGGAGTCACGGCATTCTTCGCCTTCTTGCCGGTTAGGGTCACTGGACTAGATTGTGCTGACAAAGTAACTTTGACGAGTTGCTGGAATTCTACAAATCACACCTCCTGCTGTCTTGGTGCATTGGTGATGAGGGGGACCGGGAGTATCGAGTTGTGAATGAGGGATGCTGATCAATAGGACTGCTCTATCCTGGATGATACTTAAGTAATTAGAAATCAGAGCTGCAAGGTCTTTTCCTAAATTACCACTGTTTTATCAAAAATAGTTAATGCAATTAATGAAACCAAAATCTCTTATTTTATTCCTCAATTTTCTCTTCTCTGCTGAAGGTGCAGATTCTTGCTGAGGTCAAAACTTTAGGGTTGAAGCATATAGCAGAAGTTCTGAAACCAATCAAAAAACTGGGATGTGCGTCTCCACATTTAAAAAAAATAAATTTAGAGTACTCAATTCTTTTTTTCCAATTAAGGGGCAATTTAGCGTGGCCACACTGCATCTTGTACTTTATACACAAACATATTGATTTGTTCTTTCTCCTGCATTTTATCTGGATTTCTTCATACAATTTGTATTTATAAAGATGCTTGAACATAGGAAAATGTCCCACAACACTTTACTAGTGGTATCGAACAATATTTGACGCCAAGCCACATGGTGAGGTATTACAGCAGGTAATTAAAAGCTTGGTCAAACTACCATGCTTCCCAAAGTCATGGTGAGAGTGTGTCACTGAATGCGATTGTTTTTATTTTCAATTAAGGGGCAATTTAGCTGGGCAATCGATTGACCCTGCACATCTTTGAGTTTATGTGGGTGAGATCCATGCAGATACAGGGAGAATGTGCAAACTCCACATGGACAGTGACCCGGGGCCAGGATCCAACCTGGGTCCTCAATGCCGTGAGGCAGCAGTGTTAAACACTGTTTAACTCTGGATTGCATCTAAACTTAATTAAGTAGGTCTTGGGATTTGAGTGGGCGAAAGACGAGTAATGAATGGGAGGAGTCACAAGACTATAAGACCATAAGACATAGGAGTAGAATTAGGCCACTCGGGCCATCGAGTCTGCTCCACCATTCAATCATGGCTGATATTTTCTCATCCCTGTTCTCCTGCCTTCTCCCCATATCCCCTGATCCCCTTATTAATCAAGAACCTATCTATCTCTGTCTTAAAGACACTCAGTGATTTGGCCTCCACAGCCTTCTGCGGCAAAGAGTTCCACAGATTCACCACCCTCTGGCTGAAGAAATTCCTCCTCATCTCTGTTTTAAAGGATCGTCCCTTTAGTCTGAGATGGTATCCTCTGTTTCTAGTTTTTCTGACAAGTGGAAACATCCTCTCCACGTCCGCTCTATCCAGGCCTCACAGTATTTTGTATGTTTCAATAAGATTATCCCCTCATCCTTCTAAACTCCAATGAGTACAGACCCAGAGTCCTCAACCGTTCCTTATACAAGGTTCTTCATTCCAGGGATCTTTCTTGTGAACCTTCTCTGGACCCTTTCCAAGTCCAGCACATCCTTCCTTAGATACGGAGCCCAATGCTGCTCACAATACTCCAAATAGGGTCTGACCGGAGCCTTATACAGCCTCAGAAGTACATCCCTGGTCTTGTATTCTAGCCCTCTTGACATGAATGCTAACATTACATTTGCCTTCTTAACTGCCAACTGAACCTGCACATTAACCTTAAGAGAATCGCGAACAAGGACTCCCAAGTCCTTTTGTGCTTCTGATTTCCTAAGCATTTCCCCATTTAGAAAATAGTCTATGCCTAAATTCCTCCTTCCAAAGTGCATTACCTCACACTTTTCCACATTGTATTTCATTTGCCACTTCATCGCTCACTCTCCTAGCTTGTCCAAATCCTACTGCAGCCCCCTTGCTTCCTCAATACTACCTGTCCCTCTACAGATCTTTGTATCATCTGCAAACTTAGCAACAGTGCCTTCAGTTCCTTCTTCCTGATCATTAATGTATACTGTAAAAAGTTGTGGTCCCAGCACAGAACCCTGAGGCACACCACTAGTCACCGGCTGCCATCCTGAAAAAGACCCCTTTATCCCCATTCTTTGCCTTCTGCCAGTCAGCCAATCCTCGATCCATGCCAGGACCTTACCCTTAACACCATGGGCTTTTAAGTTATTTAAAAGTGTCCTGTGCGGCACCTTCTCAAAGGCCTTCTGGAAATCTAAATAATTCACGGCCACTGGTTCTCCTTTGTCCAACTTCCTTGTTACCTCCTTAAAGAACTCTAATAGATTTGTCAGACATGACCCCCCTTTGACAAAGTTGTGCTGACTCAGTCCTATTTTACCATGCACTTCCAAGTACTTTGCGATCTCATCTTTAATAACAGACTCTAAAATCTTACCAATGACCAAAGTCAGGCTAACCGGCCTATAATTTCCCATCTTCTGCCACCCTCCCTTCTTAAACAGTGGTGTTACATTAGCCACTTTCCAGTCCTCTGAGACCCTTCCTGCCTCTAGTGATTCCTGAAAGATCAACACCAATGCCTCCACAATTTCCTCAGCTATCTCTTTTAGGATCCTGGGGTGTAGTCCATCAGGTCCAGGTGACTTATCCACCTTCAGACCTTTCAGTTTCCCCAGAACATTCTCCTTAGTAATGGTCACTGCAGTCACCTCTGCCCCCTGGTTCTCCTGGAGCTCTGGCATCCCACTGGTGTCTTCCACCATGAAAACTGGTGTAAAATAACTATTCCGTTCGTCTGCCATTTCTTTGTTTCCTATTATTACTTCTCCAGCCACGTTTTCCAGTGGTCCAATGTCTATTTTGCCTTTCTCTTATCTTTTATATATTGAAAAAACTCGTTCTATATTCCTTTATATTACTAGCTAGCTTGAACTCATACTTCATCTTCTCCCCTCTTATTGCTTTTTTAGTTGTCCTCTGCTCGCTTTTAAAGGCTTCCCAATCCTCTGGCTTCCCACTAATCCTCGCCATGGATGCCTTGTCCTCCCCTTAGCATGTTTCCTCCTCCTTGGGATGAATTTCTGTTGTGCCTCCCTAATAACCCTCAAAAGCTCCTGCCATTGCTGTTCCACTGGCTTCCCCGCTAGGCATCTTTTCCAATCAATTCTGGGAAGCTCCTCCCTCATGTCTTTGTAGTTACCCTTATTTAATTGTAATGCCATTAAGATCTGATTGCAGTTTCTCCCTCTTAAACTGAAGGGTAAATTCTATCATGTCAAGGTCACTGCTCCCTAAAGGTTCCTTCACCTTAAGTTCCCTAATCAAGTCTGCCTCATTACACATCACCAAATCCAGAATTGCCTTGTTTCCTCATAGGCTCTGTCACAAGCCGCTCCAAAAAGACATCTCTTAGATATTCCACAAATCTCTTTCCTTGGGATCCACTACCAACCTGATTTTCCCAGTACACTTGCATATTGAAGTCCCCCATGATTATTGTAATATTGTTTGTTTTTGCATGCCTTTTCTATCTCCTGATTTATTTTCTGCTCCACATCCTGACTACTGAGCCAGGTCTGGAGCAGGCTGTTTTAGTTGTGTTAGTTACTGGAAGCTGTGAGTTGAACAGCAGCTTTTGTATTCAGCATTAATCTGACAGACAGTGATCTACAGGCTATTTACTGAAAGGATCTCTCCCTCTCTCTCCAAGCAGTCTTTCAAATAACTCTCTACCCAGAGAACAGCAAGTAACCCTGTGTTTGCTAACTTTATTTGTAAATGGTTTTTGACCTGAAATGAGTTTTGCTTGATTGGAGATAGAAAATATATCAGCTAAAAGTTTAAATGCTTCATGTTATTGTTAAGCATTGTTTAACTGGTAATTGTAAGGTATATTTCAGTGACATTCAGGTAGTTTAATACTGTGTTAATAATAAAGTTTGTTTCAATACACCTGTTTGTGAGTGGAACCATTCCTGGAGTGAGGTATCCATTCCTCACAGTTTTACAAATTAAAAAAAAGGTATGAGGTTCTTGTCTGGTATCCTAGAAAATGCTGAGGGTGGCCCTGGATCGTAATATAGTGCAGTGTATTGTAGGAATTACAGAGAAAGTGGCACTGTACATTGTCTGATATAAGGGGAAACTTGTGCTTTACATTGTCTGAACTTGGGGGTGTTAATGTTGTACACTTTCTGAGCTCCTGAAGGGTTATTAACCCTCTGGTTCAATTATCTCTCTGTTGTTAAGCAGTGTTTGCATGAAGGACTGTGTGCCTCCAGCCTGACTATCAGTGACTGAATCAAACGTCAAACTCCAGGCAGAATGTTGTGTCACTAGTGTCCAATTAAACCACTCACTTCCCTTTGCTGCCTCTATATCTGCACACTAATTACATCATTGTCCACGAATGCAATCCATTTTTAATACTATGTACCCTGAGATGATGTTCCACCATTGAGCATTATTATTTGTAGGTTACAAATTATCGTTAATCCTGTATCTAACAACCCCAAGTATGAGTACACTTCGAAAAAAACAGAAGCTATGTTTTGAGAATATTGAAAATAGTTTCTCTGGAGCTGGGAAGTGAAGCTTGAAAATCAATAATCAAACAGATACATTGGTGAAACATTTCAAACAAAGGAGAAATGGAAATATTTGCGTAATTTTACAAATTGGTCCTGTTGGCAGGAACTTGGCCCATTGGGATTTCACAGACTTATAAACTTACCTCTTGGCATCTTTGTGTATTAGCTAAAGGGGATAATATGAAATACTGCACTATTCTAGGAGGACATAAAAAAGCCTCAGCTGCATCAATGTGTGTCACTCTGACAAAGGCACTAAAAGCGAGATTTCCCAATGCCCTCCTCCAGCAGCAGATGTGCAGTGGACATGCATTCCCAGCAGGCTACCCTCGGTTTGACTGGGATATGCTAAATGCCCCCACAGCAAAATAAGGGATCAACAAAGGAAAAGCAAATCAAAACGCATTCTGAAAACTGAAAGTCAAATCTTGTCTTCAACAATATCTGACACTGTCACATTCTAATCACTCTATTTTTTAAAAAACTGCATTTAAGCCTGTTCAACCTGCGAAGGCTGCAACAAGGAATGATATAAAAGGATTTACATTCTCTCTGAGTGACAAAGGCATACACCACAACAATCAGGTTAAAGCTGCTACAGAAATGTCACTGAAATGAAGTTGCACTTAACACCCTTACGTTTTATATTTGTAGTATAGGGTTTCCTCATGGCAGTGCATTGGCAGCCTATGTAATCATCCGCGGCCAGACAAAGTGGTGTGTGGTATTCATTCTATTACAAATGGCTCCATATACTCTAAGTTGGTAAAGAAATAGATCCCGACATGACGGGATGTTTTTCAGTGAATGCACTTTGAAATGTTTAAAATAACAAAGTATTAAGAAATGGGATAACAGCCCATGATGCTGCAAATAGCTATAACAATAGCTTTGATTTTGGTGAGTGTTTCAAATTTAGGATGCGTAATGTTATGTTAGCTTGGCTGTACTCTGCTTTTACCGTTTGTCATCTCTCACTGGCTGTTCAGTGGATAAAATCCAATAAAAGTTTCTTTAACTGGGGGATAATTGGTGTCAGCCAGTCTGAACCCTTTTGCTTTATCTTATTGAAAACTTCAAATACTATGCTGCAGGACAAAAATTATTTTACATTTGCAACGCTAGGACTTGCACATCTATTACTGAAAGCTATGTTTTATTCAGGGTTCAGGATGATCACCTGCAAAGAAGATGCTGTTACTTTACCCATACCAGCAATCTGGACGCTGAACTATGAAACCTAATGGATCCTTATAAGCAGGTAATGCAACTGTATTTTTCAGGATAATCCGTTTGGGGAGAATGGGGAATTAAATACTGTGGGCTCATTCAGCTCTAAAACATCGATGATATTACATCCATAAAGTTTAATTACACTGAATTTTATTATAAATTCCTTTTGAGGGAAATGGAATAAACAAAATTCACCTCCATATTGAATGCACTGCACCTGCCATTAATCAGTACCCTAATATTTGCATAATAAAAGGATAATAAGTGGATGATTCATATTTTTTGTGTGAAGTGGAATATTTTGGCTCCGTAGCAGCAGCAGTCAGCAATTAGGGGAGTTGTCAATTGTTGAGCTTAATACTGCAGCACATTGTCCACCAACATGGTTAGGGACAAGGAGATGGGGAAATAGGATGGCACAGGATTAGCGCTGCTACCGCACAGCGCCAGGGACCCAGGTTCGATTCTGGCCTTGGGTGACTGTCTGTGTGGAGTTTGCACATTCTCCAGTTGTCTGTGTTAGTTTCCGCTGGGTGCTCTGGTTTCCTCTCACAGTCCACAAATGTGCAGGTTAGGTGGATGGGCCATGCTAAAATTGCCTCTTAGTTATCCAACGGTTAGATGGGGTTACTTCTTTTCCGAGGGTTGGTACAGGCCCGATGAGCCAAATGGCCTCCTTCTGCACTCTTGGGATTCTATGATGATAATGATTCTATGAATGGCTGATGGTGAATTCACTTATTTTTCTTTTTTAACCAGGTAAAGAATATATCTTATAAATTTTATATATATATATATATATGTGTAGAATATAAATTATAATTAGCTCTGTATTTTAGAGTTAAATGAAAAACTTGTTTAGAGATAGATCCTAAACATTGGTGCCTTGGGATTGATCCATAATGAGGAATTAGTTACAATGGGCGGGATTCGCCGACCCCCTGCCGGGTCGGAGAATCGCCGGGACACAGCGTGAATCCCGCCCCCGCCGGCCGCCAAATTCTCCGGCACCGGAGATTCGGCACCTGTCAGCGGCTGCTCACAGCGGCCCCCGCGGCTATTCTCTAGCCCGCGATGGGCCAAAGTGCCGCCCGTTCTTTGCCAGTCCCGCCGGCGTAAATTAGTCTAGGTCCCTTACCGGCGGGACCTGGTGGCGCGGGCGGGATCCGGGGTCCTGGGGGGGGGGGGCACGGGGCAATCTGGCCCTGGGGGGGGGGGTGCCCCCACGGTGGCCTGGCCCACGAATGGGGCCCACCAATCCGCAGGCGGACCTGTGCCGTGGGGGCACTCTTTTCCTACGCGTCGGCCGTGTCAGCTTCTGCGATGGCCGATGCGTAAGTGAACCCCCCCCACCTGCGCGTGCGCGGGGATGTCAGCAGCCGCTGACGCTCCCACTCATGCGCGGACCTACGCCGGCCGGAGGAGTCACTTCGGCCCCGGCTGGCGTGGCGCCAAAGGCCTCCCACGCTGGCCGTCGGGGCGCAAACCACTCCGGCACCGGCCTAGCCCCTGAAGGTGCGGAGGATTCCACACCTTTAGGGTGGGCCGATGCCGGAGTGGTTCATGCCACTCCATCCCACCGGGACCCCCTGCCCCGCAGGGTACGGGAGAATCCCACCCAATAACAAAATCCTGCATTGACATAATTCTTTAATGTAGAAAAATGCCCAACTACTTCATAGAGCTGTACGGAAATGGTGGGAAACCTAGACTTTGTCATTTTGAAGGATATAACTGAGAAGTTAAGTCATATGAGATAATAAATGGAATAGACGATAAAACCAGGCAGTTACTTTGAAATAAACTGGAATTGAAGGACAAGAGGGAGGAGGTTCAAACTGGTGAAAGGCAAAATTAGGCAAAAGTGGTTGGCACTGCTGCCTCACAGCGCTGAGGACCTGGGTTCAATCCCGGTTCTGGGTCACTGTCCGTGTGGAGTTTGCACATTCTCCCCGTTTTTGTGTGGTTCTCACCCTTACAGTCCAAAAATGTGGAGGGTAGGTGGATTGGCCACGCTAAATTTTTTTTGTTAATTTAGAGTACCCAATTATTTTTTTCCAATTAAGGGGCAATTTAGTGCAGCCAATCCACCTACACTGCACATCGTTGGGTTGTGGGGGTGAAACCCATGCAGACACGGGGAGAATGTGCAAACTCCACACAGACAGTGAACCGGGGCCGGGATCGAACCGGGTCCTCAGCGCCGTAGGCATCAGTGCTAACCATTGTGTCACTGTGCCGCCGGTGGCCACCAGCGCCGGCTCTAGGGTTGCTGGCGCCCCGGGCAAGCTGAACTTCGGCGCCCTTGGGGGGGGGGGGCGGGGCGAGGGGGGGGCGAGGGGGGGGGGCGGGGTGGCGGGGCCGAGGAGGGGCGGACCCGGGGGGGGGCAGGGCCGAGGAGGGGCGGACCCGAGGGGGGGGCGGACGCGGGGGGGGAAGCGGGGGGCGGGCGGACCCGAGGGCGGGGCGGGGGGGCGGACCCGAGGGCGGGGCGGGGGGGGCGGACCCGAGGGCGGGGCGGACCCGAGGGGGGCGGACCCGAGGGGGGCGGGGGGGGGACCAGGCGGGGGGGGCGGACCGAGCCGGGGGGCCGCCCTGGGGGCGGGCGGCCACCGCGCATGCGCTGGTTGGCACCGGCCCAACTGCGCATGCGCGGGACCCGAGTCTCTGGCGCCCCCGAGCACATGGCGCCCCGGGCGACAGCCCGAGTTGCCGGTGCCTTGAGCCGGCCCTGGTGGCCACACTAAATTGCCCCTTAATTGGAATTTTTTTTTAAAAGAGTTACAAAGCCAATGTGCAGAGTGAACAGGAAACGCCTTAATCCAATTCAAATTGAATCCAATTCAAGGTCCCCACAAGAGAGACATATTAGGTGCAAGCAGACAGGAACAGGTATTACACCTGATCTCATACTTGATCCTAAGCTTTATTTTAGCCAAAAGGCCGAGTATCGATTATTTGACCAGTCTCACACTGCGCACAAATTGCTTTCAACAGGTCCACCCGCTGAAGTGAGGAGCTGATGGAACTGTGCCTCAGTACAGTCAATGGATCAAAAGAGGGACACATTCAGGATCTCGCTTTTCACAGCTCTGTAAGAAATTTCATGAATGGTCTCGACTTAGTGGTCATATAAAGATAAATTATTTAAAATGACTGGGAGAATTGCTTCAGGCGTTACACGCTTTATGCATAATCAGTAATTTATTTAAATTAGTTGCATTTCACCAAGTATTAGATTGCCCTCCTGAAAAGTGCATTATCCTACAGTGTCTCGGAACAAGTGACAGTCTCCCTAATTAATTTGATAAATTATCTGATTCAAGACAGGTTGGCATCTGTACGCAGCGTGCAAATTATATAGATCTACCCAAGCTGCAAGTAATGTCTTCCTCATCTTATTATTCTCCATAAGTCAGAAAGACAGTGAATCAGAGGTGCCTGGATGATATGAAAGATGAGATTACAGGGGGGAAAAAATTAATTATTGTACTATCCGCAGCAATTAATATTCACACATCTTACAACAATACATTTTGCGCTTCAGTTCTATATCATAGAATCATAGAATTTACAGCGCAGAAGGAGGCCATTTGGCCCATCGTGTCGGCCCCAGCCCTTGGAAAAGCACCCTACTGAAGCCCATATCTCCACCCTATCCCCATTACCCAGCAACCCCACCTAACCTTTTTGGACACTCAGGGTAATTTAGCATGGCCAATCCACCCAACCTGCACATCTTTGGACTGTTGGAGGAAATTGGAGCACCCGGAGGAAACCCAGGCAGTCATGGGGAGAACGTGCAAACTCCGCACCGATAGTGACCCAAGCAGGGAATCAAACCTGGGACCCTTTGAGCTGTGAAGCAACAGTGCTAACCACTGTGCTACTGTGCCCCCAGTGCTATCAGATATTATTGGAGATTCATTCTGTTGTAACAGGCCAGGCCGATTAGGAATACAAGCTTCCCCGCTGAGGGGGCGGAGGTCCCTCATTAGCGGGAAAGCAAACCAGAATATAAAACGCCCGGCCCTAGTGTGGGCTGGGCGCGGGGTAGTTCCTTCTGGGACCAGTACACGTAGAGTCTTCATTCCATTCTAAGTAAATCTTTCATTCCTTACGTTTGCTTTGTGGCTGCTTCGGTGTACTCAACCCATTCCAAACAACAGGAAGTGATGGAATAAATCCAGAAAAATGGTGGAAATACTCAGCAGGCCTGTCAGCACGTGGGGAGAGATGAGAAATAGAGTTAACATTTCATGTCTGTGACCTTTCGTCAGAACCGATAACGAAGGAACTTAGGGTCTGTAAAGTAAACAAATAAATGTATTCCCATCACCAATATCCCAGTCTCACCCAATGGCTCAGTGCATTTTTTCCACTGCTACATCCCAATAATGTTGGCACCGGCTTTCCAAGTTGCGTCACTATACAGGAAGCAAAGACCAGCACATTCCATTGACTGCAGCAGTTGGCAATGTAGTTCCAGTGGGGTTTTTATTGCATCTCCACATGGACCTCAGCCCAGGGCTGCTGATGATACCACATTCATTGATGGTGGCGGAGATTCCTTGACGGTATCGGGAATCTCAACATAAAATGTACAAAATAGTTTAAACCCTTATCCCCTAATTAACACTGAACTGATCTTGCATATTAGTCCAAAGAGGCAATTAATTACTTTAAGGGACTGCTGCCGAATGAAGCCATTTCTAATTTTCAGCCAGTCCCGTATCGGACTTGAAACATAGCAGTTGGATCCCAATCCTGATGTAGTGGTGCAGAATTCCATCTGACACTGTCAAATGACATACATATTTAACCAAATGTTTCATCTCAATACCACCACTGCTGTATCAGTCGTGCACAATGTGTTTGCCGAAGTCTATATACTCATACCACTTTGAGGTTTGAATACATAATTTCGAGGTTATCTTGCCACCAAATGAGACAACCTGACACTCAAGCCTCTGGATTTGCCATATTGGAAACAAAGGGGTGGATTCTCCATTCCCGGCCTCCGGTAGTGAGTTTCCCGATCTGGCGGAGAATCAAGTGTCGGCCGAAAGACGGGATCGGCGCCGGGCGCCAATCCTGTTCCGATGTGGTGGCCCGATGCTGTACACCTCCGCGATGCTCCAGCCCTCTCAGCCGGGAGCCTTGCGGTCGTGAATTAGTGCAAGAGTTTTCGAGCGGGGCCCAGGTGCCAGGACGTTGAGGGGGAACAAGGAGGTAACAAACCTTTTCAAACTTCTCGGGTTTGCTGGGCGGTGTATGCCAGGACACCAAATGCATTGAATTGGGTTGTCCCCCTTGGGATCAGGGTGCCCTGGCTGAGACCCTACATTACTGCATAAAATCATTTAAACCCACCCCGTAACTGCAACTTACTGGTCCTTCCTGTTGAGACTACTGACTGCTGACAGTATCCTCAGTATCTTTTGAGGGCTTCTAGTCATGTGGAACCCCACCAAGCCCGCCCCTCTGGGAACCCTTACACCCCAGCACTATCATCAAGGGGATGTGGGCGATCATGCTCGATTGCCACCTCACCAGGTGTTGATACTCTTCAGTACACTCCTTAGAAGCCAGCCCCACTACAGAGGAAGCAGGAGATTAGCAGTACTCATCCCAAAAAAGGACAAATGCAACGTTACCAGTGGAATGCTCCGTGGGTCACAGCCTCTCTCAGAGAGAAAGCCTCGCCAGTGACACTATCAGCTAGCCCAACCCGGAGGTCCACGTGGTATCTCCAAGTTGTGTGTGTCCATCCCACCCCAGATCCCATCCATCCCGGCCCTGGCCACGAAACCTGACCAACTCCCAGTCACAACCTGTGTGTTAAACCTTGGCTCCAGATAACACTGCAGCTAAGCCAACAGCAAACTCACAGATCTTTCGCTCACCCCAATCTGTTTGACGTTCCCGCACACCAGGCTATTAGCGTGGAGAGGAATGGCTGCACAGTATGAACGTCTCCACCACGCAACCAGTTGACACCCTCCTGCCGGAATAGTACAAGGCTCACCCAGTGAGAAGATGCAAGTAATATCCACTGGGATAAACAGGAGACAGGGGCCACAGAGCCTGTCACCAACAATGGTTGTGGCAGCTACGAGTGCCCCTGCTGGCAGAGACGGATGGTGAGGATAGAGGTTCCCCACATCACATGCTGTGTGCCAGTCACTGATGTAACCTGGTGGCATTGGATGGTCAAGGGAACCTTCAGCTTGCTGACATTCTCTATCTCGCCGCCCTCGCCCCGCAGAGACATGGATTTCGGACTACAGACAAAAATGCAGACTATCTACCTGGCTGCTGCTGATGTTGTGGACGCACGGTGGTGAGGGCACCAGGACCAGCTCAGGGAGGGAGGGAGTGCAGGGGCCAACCAGTGAAGCTCAAGTGCCGTCCATCCAACAGGCCATCATGAATGTCCTGTATGCCTGGTGATCAGAATACTGATGCGACCATCAATTCATTCAAAGACACGAGTGAAGTAAACTGTGGCTTTAATCGGTTTGCAACTGAGCCTGCCTGCGACTAAACTGAACTGAGGGCGGACTCGACTGCTGTGGGGCGGAGCCAAGGACGGAGCCCTGTACATGATCCTCATCTCCCCCTGTGGGCAGAGCCATGCAACGGCTCACAGATGGAGCCCAAAGGGACACAGTAATATACAATGTGAATTTATAGGTTATACATTCACCACATTCACCCCCTGTTAAAAAAATCAAGTCCGGCGGGGGTGACGGGTCTATAAGTTCAGTCGGTCAGGTGCTCGAATCGTGCGTTGAGACCGACGGAGCACTGGAGTTGCAGCCGCTTCGGATGGCTGTGGACAGATGTTCGGTGCGAATCCGAGGGTGGACTCCGGAGGTGGTTCTTCCACAGACCTTCGTTCATGCAAACCGGTGTGATGGGTGAAAGGGGGCGGGGGAAGCCAGTAGGTGCAGGGGCGCAGGGTGTGGGAGGTCGGGTGGGGTGTAGTGTGGGGGGGTACCTTGGCGGTACTGGTAGTAATAGTGGTAGATCCTGCAGGTGCCAGGTCCCGGAGGTTTCCTAGTATCTATCCCTCGATTTTGCTAGCACAGTGGTTAGCACTGGTGATTCACAGCGCCAAGGACCCGGGTTAGATTCCCAGCTTGGCTCACTGTCTGTGCGGAGTCTGCACGTTCTCCCCGTGTTTGCATGGGTTTCCTCCTGGCCCTCTAGTTTCCTCCCACAAAATTCCAAAAGACACACTTGTTAGGTGAATTGGACATTCTGAATTCTCCCTCTGTGTACCCGACCACGGGCCGGAGTGTGGCGACTAGGGGATTTTCAAAGTAACTTATTGCAGTGTTAATGTAGACATACTTGTAACACTAATAAAAAAGATTAGATTATTTCCAGCTTTGCTCAAGTAATGCGTGACTGAGTTCATTGACTTTTTTGAAGATGGTATGTTTCAAGTTGGAAATTGCCATGTTCAAGTGAAGAAAAATTGAGCCTGCATTGATATAGCAACTCTCAGCTCGTCAGGATCACCCAACATAATTTCTAACCAATGGATTGCTTCTAAAGTCACAGGGCTGGATTCTCTGATTTTGAGACTATGTCCCCACTCCGGTATGGGAACGATTGCGTTTTACGACAGAAAAGTGTCATAAAATGGCCACCGATCCTCCGTTTGGCTGGAGGCTAGCAGCAAGGCAGCGTAGAGAACCCGGCTCTAGCTGCCGATACGGCTCAGATAATTGCTGGATCCATAGCCACACATGTGCATATCGGCGGCCTGCAACGGCCGGGCTGTGCAACATGGCGCCGGCCGCTCTCGGACCCAAACTGCAAAATAGTGCCCTCCCCTTTGGCCCTATCGCACACCCCGGACCACCAACCTACCCCCCCCCCCCACCCCACAGTGCCCTCAGCCCCTGACAGTGTCACCTTGTGGTAGATAGAGAAATACAGCACAGAACAGGCCCTTCGGCCCACGATGTTGCGCCAAACTTTTGTCCTAGGTTAATCATAGAATTTTGGACACTAAGGGCAATTTTTCATGGCCAATCCACCCAACCTGCACATCTTTGGACTGGTGGTGATATGCATTACTGTAAATCCACAAGGGGTTAGTGTAAATACACGTAGATTAGATAGACACGAGAGGGAGCACCAGAGACATGACACACAGACATTCAACCAATAGGCCAGTAAGATAGGATGCGACCAATGGGCATTCACGCCACACACAGAGGTGACACTACCACAGGAGGGCATTACGCCAACCCATTTAAAAGGACGCAGCACACATGATCTTTGTCTTTCCAGTGGCGACACTTAGTGAGTACACAGGGTTGATTTAACACAACACACCCACCACGTGGATTGTAGCAGACTGGTTCGTCAGTCTGAGTAGCTATAGCAGGATTAACAGGAGAGTCGAATCCAAGTAGGAGAATCGTTAACAGTTTAATAAATGTGTTAAAACTATCTCCAAGTCTGAACCTTCCTTTGTCAGAGTGCACATCAAGGAAGCAGCTTATGCTACGTCAAGAGCATAACAAAACAGCCCCGACTATGGCAGCGCTGGACTGAGTCTGCAGTCGCCATGCAGAGTTCCCAACAGATGATAGCACACGCAACCTACACCATCGGGAGCTCGGCCAGTTGGGGGCGGAGTGCGGGGAGTGGGCCTATTAAGAGAAAAGAAATCTTGTCTTTCCTTAAAAAAAGAGTTGGTTGGGCGGCATGTGGCGCAGTGGATAGCACTGGGACTGTGCCGCTGAGGACCCGGGTTCGAATCCCGGCCCTGGGTCACTGCCATGTGGAGTTTGCACATTCTCCCCATGTCTGCATGGGTTTCACCCCCACAACCCAAAGATGTGCAGGTTAGGTGGATTGGCAACGCTAAATTGTCCCTTAATTGGAAAAACAATTAATTGGGTACACTAAATTTAAAAAAAAAGAGTTGGTTCGCATAGCTTTGTCACAAGAAACTGATTTAGATGACAAGGAGTACTTAAAGTTGAAGGGGGATTGGGTGAATCGCGGGCCTGACGGGATATATCCAAGGATTCTATGGGAAGCAAGAAATGAAATTGCAGAGCCATTGGCAATGATCTTTTCGTCCTCACTGTCAACAGGGGTGGTACCAGAGGATTGGAGAGTGGCGAATGTCGTGCCCCTGTTCAAAAAAGAGAATCGGGATAACCCTGGGAACTACGGGCCAGTTAGTCTTACTCCGGTGGTAGGCAAAGTGATGGAAAGGGTACTGTGGGATAGGATTTCTGAGCATCTGGAAAGACACTGCTTGATTAGGGATAGTCAGCACGGATTTGTGAGGGGTAGGTCTTGCCTTACAAGTCTTATTGACTTCTTTGAGGAGGTGACCAAGCATGTGGATGAAGGTAAAGCAGTGGATGTAGTGTACATGGATTGTAGTAAGGCATTTGATAAGGTTCCCCATGGTAGGCTTATGCAGAAAGTAAGGAGGCATGGGATAGTGGGAAATTTGGCCAGTTGGATAACCAACTGGCTAACCGATAGAAGACAGAGAGTGGTGGTGGATGGCAAATATTCAGCCTGGAGCCCAGTTACCAGTGGTGTACCGCAGGGATCAGTTCTGGGTCCTCTGCTGTTTGTGATTTTCATTAACGACTTGGATGAGGGAGTTGAAGGGTGGGTCAGTAAATTTGCAGATGATACGAAGATTGGTGGAGTTGGGGATAGTGAGGAGGGCTGTTGTCAGCTTCAAAGAGACATAAATAGGATGCAGAGCTGGGCTGAGAAGTGGCAAATGGAGTTTAACCCTGACAAGTGGAGGTTGTCCATTTTGAAAGGACAAATATGAATGCGGAATACAGGGTTAACGGTAGGGTACTTGGCAATGTAGAGGAGCAGAGAGATTTTTTTTTTTTTAATTTAGAGTCCCCAATTCATTTTTTCCAATTAAGGGGCAATTTAGCGTGGCCAATCCACCTAGCCTGCACATCTTTGGGTTGTGGGGGCGAAACCCACGCAAACACGGGGAGAATGTGCAAACTCCACACAGACAGTGACCCAGAGCCGGGATCGAACCTGGGACCTCGGTGCCGTGAGGCAGCAGGGCTAACCCACTGCGCCACCGTGCTGCCGAGCAGAGAGATCTTAAGGTCTATGTTCATAGATCTTTGAAAGTTGCCACTCAAGTGGACAGAGCTGTGAAGAAGGCCTATGGTGTGCTAGCGTTCATTAGTAGTGGGATTGAATTTAAGAGCCGTGAGGTGATGATGCAGCGGTACAAAACCTTGGTCAGGCCACATTTGGAGTACTGTGTGCAGTTCTGGTCACCTCATTTTAGGAAGGATGTGGAAGCTTTGGAAAAGGTGCAAAGGAGATTTACCAGGATGTTGCCTGGAATGGAGAGTAGGTCTTACGAGGAAAGGTTGAGGGTGCTAAGCCTTTTCTCATTAGAACGGAGAAGGATGAGGGGCGACTTGATAGAGGTTTATAAGATGATCAGGGGAATAGATAGAGTAGACAGTCAGAGACTTTTTCCCCGAGTGGAACAAACCATTACAAGGGGACATAAATTTAAGGTAAATGGTGGAAGATATAGGGGGGATGTCAGAGGTAGGTTCTTATACCAGAGAGTACTGGGGGCATGGAATGCACTGCCTGTGGAAGTAGTTGAGTCGGAAACGTTAGGGACCTTCAAGCGGCTATTGGATAGGTACATGGATTAGGGTAGAATAATGGAGCGTAGATTAATTTCTTCTTAAGGGCAGCACGGTAGCATTGTGGATAGCACAATTGCTTCACAGCTCCAGTGTCCCAAGTTCGATTTCGACTTGGGTCACTGTCAGTGTGGAGTCTGCACATCATAGAACATAGAACATAGAACAGTACAGCACAGAACAGGCCCTTCGGCCCTCAATGTTGTGCCGAGCCATGATCACCCTACTCAAACCCACGTATCCACCCTATACCCGTAACCCAACAACCTCCCCCTTAACCCTACTTTTATTAGGACACTACGGGCAATTTAGCATGGCCAATCCACCTAACCCGCACATCTTTGGACTGTGGGAGGAAACCGGAGCACCCGGAGGAAACCCACGCACACAGGGGGAGGACGTGCAGACTCCACACAGACAGTGACCCAGCCGGGAATCGAACCTGGGACCCTGGAGCTGTGAAGTCTGCACGTCCTCCCCGTGTGTGCGTGGGTTTCCTCCGGGTGCTCCGGTTTCCTCCCACAGTCCAAAGATGTGCGGGTTAGGTGGATTGGCCATGATAAATTGCCCTCAGTGTCCAAAATTCTATGATTAACCTAGGACAAAAGTTCGGCATAACATCGTGGGCCGAAGGGCCTGTTCTGTGCTGTATTTCTCTATCTCTATCTATCTCTAGTAGCCGGGATTTTGCACTGCTAGTCAATAAAAATGTGCTTTTCAAAATAGAGGGCTGTGTGAAGTATAGGGATTTGGTATGTGATTATCAAGGGGCTTTTATATGGAGAAATTGTCTTGATAATGAACGTATACGGTTTAACCCCTCTGCCATTTATTGGTTCCCCATTATAATTTCCTCAGTCTCATTCTCCAAGGTCTTCCTTTGGTCTCTCTCTTCCATTTTATATTTTTAACTAAACACTTGTTAGTTTGCCCTCTTTATTATATTTTTGGTCATCTTTTGTTGTTTTTTTAAACTTTCAGAATCCTCTGACTTGCCACTAATCTTTGCCACATTATATGATTTCTTTTCAGCATAATACTGTCCTTGGTTAACCGTGGTTGATTTATCCATTCCTGGAATGCTTCTTCCTCACTGGGATATATTTTTGCTGTGAATCGTGATCTATTTTCAGAAATACCTGCTATTGCTGATCAACCGCCTTTCCTGTTGAACTCCTTTCCCAGTCCACTCCAGCCAACTCTGCCCTCGTTCCTTTATAAATACCCTTATTTAAGTGCAGCACAGTTGTTTCTGACCCAAGTTTCTCACTCCCCAATTGAATGCTAAATTTGACCATGTTATGGTCACTGCTTCCTAGGGGATCATTTATTCTGAAATTGTTTATTAACAAATCCAAAATAGCCTGATCCCTAATTGGAACATATTGTTCTAATAAGCTGTCCAGAATGTGCTCTATGAATTCTTCCTCATGGCTACCTCTGCCAATTTGATTTTCCCAATCCACGTGAATCTTAAAGTCACCCACGACTGAAGTAATGCCTTTTTACATGCCCTCATTATCTCCTGCTTTATTCTCCGTCCTACTGTATAGCTACTATTGGGGGGCATATAGACTACTCCCACCAGTGTCTTCTTTCCCTTGTTATTTCTTACCGCCACCCATATGGATTCTTCATCTTCCGAATCAACACTGCATCCTAAGGATAACGAGTTCACTTTCTTTTCTGTTCCGCACTAATGTCATACGAGAATTGACTATTTCTTCGTGCCAAAAACAATCCTACACTCGTTCTGTTCTATAGGCACTATTGTGACCTCTAACCACACACCTGTCTTCCTGGAATTTCTATTTAATACCCTCCCTCCCGCTTGGAGATTTAATGCATATTTTCTCAGGGATCATACCTTTACCTCGTACTTTGATCTCTTCTACTCAGTCAATTCTCTCTGCAGTAAGCTCCTCTGTCCTGTGGGAAACCTGTAAAGCTTATGCTCAGGGTTTGGCCATTTCATATAGCCAACGAAAGACATCAAATGATGGAGCGAGAGTGCTGGTTGGAAATAAAGCTGGCTGAAACAAAGAGGGCGAATGGCAGGAATCCTAACTATTCGTTGCTGAAAGAAATTAATGCAACTCAAACAGCTCCAGAATCCTTGTTGACTCAACTTGCTGAGAGGAGTTTAAAGTTTGCCAAGCAAAAGTTGTATGAGTTGGGTTACAAACCGAGTATATACCTGGCTTTTCTCAGAAAGCTGACTCTAGAGCTATTCCCTCTGTGCTAGATTCCAAGGGTAATAGAATAGTTAAAACAAAGGGCATTAATAAGGCATTTAAAGGTTTCCATGCGGATTTATATAAGACAGACCATCCTAGTGATGAAGACGGACCAGCCTGGGGATGAAGACAGACCATCCTGGGGATGAAGACAGACCAGGCTGGGGATGAAGGCAGACCAGCCTGGGGATGAAGACAGACCATCTTGGGGATGAAGACAGACCAGCCTGGGGATGAAGACAGACCAGCCTGGGGATGAAGACAGACCAGCCTGGGGATGAAGACAGACCAGCCTGGGGATGAAGATAGACCAGCCTGGGGATGAAGACAGACCAGCCTGGGGATGAAGACAGACCAGCCTGGGGATGAAGATAGACCAGCCTGGGGATGAAGACAGATCGTCCTGGAGATGAAGATAGACCAGCCTGGCAATAAAGACAGATCAGCCTGTGGATGAAGGCAGACCAGCCTGGGGATGAAGACAGACCAACCTGGGGATGAAGACAGACCATCCTGGGGATGAAGACAGACCATCTTGGGGATGAAGACAAACCAGCCTGGCGATGAAGACAGACCATCTTGGGGATGAAGACAGACCAGCCTGGGGATGAAGTCAGACCAGCCTGGGGATGAAGACAGACCAGCCTGGAGATGAAGACAGACCATCTTGGGGATGAAGACAGACCATCTTGGGGATGAAGACAGACCATCTTGGGGATGAAGACAGACCAGCCTGGGGATGAAGTCAGACCAGCCTGGGGATGAAGACAGACCAGCCTGGAGATGAAGACAGACCATCTTGGGGATGAAGACAGACCATCTTGGGGATGAAGACAGACCATCTTGGGGATGAAGACAGACCAGCCTGGAGATGAAGACAGACCATCTTGGGGATGAAGACAGACCAGCCTGGGGATGAAGACAGGTGAGCCTGGAGATGAAGACAGACCATCTTGGGGATGACGACAGACCAGCCTGGGGATGCATCAACAATTTTGGAGCATCTCTTCTCCATCCTTAAATTTCCAACAATTTCTGAGGACCGGAGGTCAATCCTGAATGCTCCCATTTCTCGAGGCTCTTGCCTTGAGGGAGCTTCAAATTGGTAAAGCCCCGGGCCTGATGGTTTTGGATGTGAATTTGATAAGGAATTTAAAGTCTAGCTAATGGATCCGCTGATTGGCATGTGTAATCACTAATTTGCAGCAGGTTTGCTGCTGCTGTGAAGCGAGATATTTCCTGAATCCTGGAGGCAGGGAAGAATCCTGACGTTTGTGCATCCTGGAGGCCAATTTCACGCCTGAATGTAGATTTGAAATTGTTGTCTGAGGTGCTGGCGTGGTGCCCAGAAGGAATTCTCCCTATGATAATTAGGATGATCAGACTGGGTTCATAAAAGGCCAAAATTCATGGCACGATGTCAGAAGATTATTAAATATAATTCAGGTCTTTCACCAACAGGCATTCAATGGATTGGCGATCTCCTTGAATGCAGAGAAAGCTTTTGATCGGGTGAAATGGAATGATTTATTTTATACACTGCAGATGTTCAGAGTATGTTAAGTGGATACAAGTGCTATACAAAAGCCCTCTGGTGGCATATCTTACTAGCGCTTATAGGTCTGATCATTTGTGCCTCCAGCGGGGCAGCATGGTGGCGCAGTGGTTAGCACTGCTGCCTACAGTGGTAGTCACCATTGTTGTATCATATTGTATATATGGGTTTTACGGTAAGGCCCCTGTACTACAGGTATGGGGGTAGATCCCTGCCTGCTGGCTCCCCCCAGTAGGCGGAGTATAAATGTGTGTGCTCTCCGAACAGCAGCCATTCCGTCAGCTGCTGTAGGAGGCCACACATCTCCGCGTAATAAAGCCTTGATTACATTCTACTCTCTTCTCGTCGTAATTGATAGTTCGTCAATTTATTACACAGAGATTTTTCAGAGCTGGACCTCCGCATCAAGCCAGATCGCCTGCAGCTGCATCCTCAAGCAGACAACGCCAAAAAAGACTTTGAACATTGGCTAGCTTGCTTTGAAGCACACATCGGGTCTGCGCCAGACCCTATCCCGGAAGAACAGAAGCTCCAGATTCTGTACACGCGGCTGAACTCCAACGCTTTTCCCCTCGTCCAGGACGCGCCGACCTATGCAGAGGCCATGGCGTTACTAAAGGAGAATTACGCTCAGCGGACCAACAAGATCTACGTCAGGCACCTACTGTCCACGCGGCACCAACTTCCCGATGAGTCTGTGGAAGATTTCTGGCGTGCCCTGCTCGCACTAGTTAGAGACTGTGACTGCCAGGCCGTTTTCGGCCACTGAACATTCGAACCTGCTAAGCGACGCATTCGTTACGGGCATAGGGTCTGACTACATCCACCAGCGTAGGGCCACGCTTGACCTCGCAGCGACCAAGAAACTAGCGCTCTTGCTCACGGTCGCCTCACGCAACGTACAGGCTTATGCCCCCGACTGCACGGCCCACCTCCTGTGCATCGTGGACCCCGCCGGCGGTCACCCCATCGTGGACCCCATCAGCGACCGCCCTCAGCCAACCCCACGCCTGCGCCGCCGGCAGCCAACCAACACCGGGGGACCCAAATGCTACTTCTGTGGACAGACAAAACACTCCCGGCACGCTGCCCGGCGCGGAGCGCGCTCTGCAAGGCCTGGGGCAAGAAGGGACATTTTGCTGCAGTGTGCCAGGCACGCTCAATCGCCGCTATTGTCCCGGCACCCTGCATATGCGGCCAGTGAGCGCCGCCATCTTCTTCTCCTCAGACCACGTGCGGCCCGTGGACACCGCCATCTTGCCCCACTCACAACACATGCGGCCCGTGGGCACCGCCATCTTGCTTGCCTCAGAACCAATGGGCGCAGCCATCTTGCCTGCCCCAGGACACGTGCGGCCCATGGACACCACCATCTTACCCACCTCAGGACCCCTGCCCGTTGGGCACCTCATCGGGCCACTCATCGCCTGCAATCGCCGGCGACCAGCTTCGACAAAGGTGAAGATCGACAGGCATGAGATAACCTGCCTTCTGGACTCCGGGAGAACTGAGAGCTTCATCCACCCTGATACGGTAAGGTGCTGCTCCCTCGCGGTACACCCCGCTAACCAAAGAATCTCCCTGGCCTCCGGATCCCACGCCGTGGTGATCCGGGGGTATTGCACCGCCACCCTCACCGTCCAGGGCGTGGAGTTCAGCAGCTTCCGGCTCTACGTCCTCCCCAACCTCTGCGCTGCCTTGCTACTCGGCCTGGCCTTCCAGTGCAACCTCCAGAGCCTAACCCTGAAATTTTGCTGGCCCCTACCACCCCTTACTGTTTGCGACCTCGGGACCTTAAAGGTCGACCTGCCTTCCCTTTTTGCAAACGTAACCCCGGATTGCAAACCCATCGCCACTAGGAGCAAACGGTACAGCGCCCAGGACAGGACCTTCATCAAGTCCGAGGTACAGCGGCTGCTGCGGGAAGGTATTATCGAGACCAGCAACAGCCCCTGGACAGCCCAAGTGGTAGTGATGAGACCGGGGAGAAAAACAGGATGATCGTTGACTACAGTCAGACCATCAACCGGTACACGCAGCTCGACGTGTACCGCCTCCCACGCATATCTGATATGGTCAATCAGATTTCACAGTTCCGGGTCTTCTCGACAGTGGACCTGAAATCTGCCTACCACCAGCTCCCCATCCGTAAGGCGGACCACTCATACATTGCGTTTGAAACAGACAGCTGCCTTTACCATGTCCTTAGGGTTCCCTTCGGCGTCACCAACGGGGTCTCGGTCTTCCAATGGGAGATGAACCGAATGGTTGACCAGTACGGACTGCGGGTCACTTTCCCGTACCTGGACATCGTCACCATCTGCGGCCACGACCAGCAGGACCACGACGCTAACCTTTCCAAATTTGTCTACACCACCACTCTCCTCAACCTAACCTGCAACAAGGAGAAGTGTGTGTTCAGCACTAACCGATTAGCCATCCTCGGCTATGTGGTTCAGAACGGCTTCCAGGGCCTGACCCCGACCGCATGCGCCCCCTCATGGAACTCCTCCTCCCCCACTGCCCCAAGGCCCTCAAACGATGCCTGGGGTTCTTTTCGTATTACGCCCAGTGGGTCCCAAACTATGCGGACAAGGCCCGCCCACTCATTCAATCTACTGTTTTCCCACTGATGACCGAGGCTCACCAGGCCTTCAACCGTATCAAGGCCGACATCGCCAAGGCGTGATGCACGTGGTCAACGAGACGCTCCCCTTCCAAGTCGAGAGCGATGCATCAGACGTCGTCCTGGCCGCCACCCTCAACTAGACAGGCAGGCCCGTGGCATTCTTTTTCCGCACCCTCCATGCCTCAGAAATTCGGCACTCCTCCGTTGAAAAGGAGGCCCAAGCGATCGTTGAAGCTGTGCGGCATTGGAGGCATTACGTGGCCGGCAGGAGATTCACTCTCCTCACTGACCAATGGTCGGTTGCCTTCATGTTTAACAACACACAACAGAGTAAGATTAAAAATGATAAAATCTTGAGGTGGAGGATCGAGCTCTCCACCTACAATTACGAAATTTTGTATCGCCCCTGTAAGCTCAATGAGCCCCCCCCCCCCCCCCCCCCCCCCCCCCGCCCCCCCACCCCCAATGCCCTGTCCCGAGGTACACGTGCCAGTGCAAAAGTGGACCGACTCCGGACCCTACACGACAGTCTCTGTCACCCAGGAGTCACCCGCTTTTACCACTTGATAAAGGCCCGCAATCTGCTCTACTCCATCGAGAAATTCAGGGCTATCATCGGAGACTGCCAGGTCTGCACGGAGTGTAAACCGCACTTCTACCGGCCAGACCGTGCGCGGCTGGTGAAGGCCTCCCTCCCCTTTGAACGCCTCAGCGTGGACTTTAAAGGACCCCTCCCCTCCACCGACCACAACACGTTCTTTCTTAATGTGGTCGACGAGTATTCCCAATTCCCCTTCGCCATCCCATGCACCGTCTGCCACCGTCATAAAAGCCCTCAACACCATCTTCGCTCTGTTCTATTTCCCCGCTTATGTCCACAGCAACAGGTGATCCTCATTTATGAGCGATGAGCTGCGTCAGTACCTGCTCAACAGGGGCATTGCCTCGAGCAGGAAGACCAGCTACAACTCCAAGGGAAACGGGCAGGTGGAGCGGGAGAATGGAACGGTCTGGAAGGCTGTCCAGCTGGCCCTATGGTCCAGAAATCTCCTGGCCTCCCGCTGGCAGGAGATCCTCCCCGACGCACTTCACTCCATTCGGTCGCTACTGTGCACCGCGACTAACGAAACCCCCCCCTATGAACGTCTCTTTACGTTCCCCAGGAAGTCCACCTCCGGGGCTGGCAGCTCCAGGACCCGTTCTCCTCTGTAAACACCTGTGACTCCACAAGGAGGACCCATTGGTTGAGAGGGTACAGCTACTCATTGTAAACCCGCAGTACGCCTACGTAGTGTACCCTGACACAGTCTCCCTCAAGCATCTGGCACCAGCTGGGTCCCCACACACCCTTCCCCCTGCCCCGGCACCACCTTGCCTTCCCCCGGCGCACCCCACCACAGCCCCTGCTCCAGGACAATCCTTCCTCCCCTTGCTCCCACCCGGGGATGAAGAGGATGTCGACATGGTCCCGGATTCACCGAAGACCAAGCCAACGCCTGAGTCGCCACCAAAACTGCGGCGCTCTCAATGACAGATCAAGGTGCCCGACCGTCTAAATTTGTAACCTTCTCTGTAATTTTAAAACCAATCTGCATGTATATAGTTTTCCACCAGCCCCGCTGGACTCATTTATAACAGGGGGTGAATGCGGTAGTCACCACTGTTGTATTATATTGTATATATTGGTTTTACGGTAAGGCCCCTGTACTACAGGTACGGGGGTAGATCCCTGCCTGCTGGCTCCGCCCAGTAGGCGGAGTATAAATGTGTGGGCTCTCCAAACTGCAGCCATTTCGCCAGCTGCTGCAGGAGGCCACACATCTCTGTAATAAAGCCTCGATTACATTCTACTCTCGTCTCGTCGTAATTGATAGTGCATCACCTTCGGCGCTGAGGATCCCGGTTCGAATCCCGGCCCTGGGTCACTGTCTGTGTGGAGTTTGCACATTCTCCCCATGTCTGCTTGGGATTTCCCCCCCCCCCCCCCCCCCCCCCCCCCCCCACCCCCCACACAACCCAAAGATGTGCAGGGTAGGTGGATTGGCCACGTTAAATTGCCCATTAATTGGAAAAGAATAATTGGGTACTCAAAATATTTTTAAAAATTGGCTTCAGTGAGGGACTAGGTAGGGCTGCCTATTATCCCCTCTATTGTTCGCATTAGCAAGTTATTAGACAGGATCCTTTGGTATTTGGGCTATACAGTGGAGGGAAGCAGCATAAGATTACACAAATGACATGTTGCTATTTGTACCTAAGCCGGATGTATCTGTTCCAACTATTAATAATGTAGTGGGTAGATTTAGTATTTTTTCAGGTTAGAAAATCAATCTTACGAAGTCTGAGCCTACGCCAGTGGGAAGGGTTACAGGGAGATGCCCCCCTTTTCTTAATTTTCCATTTAGGTGATTCCCTTCAGGGGTTACTTATTTGGGTATTGTGGTTACCCCCTCCTTTAGACATTTGTCTGGGTCAAACATTCCCTTCCCCTTACTTGCATCTATTAAGTGGGACATGCACCGTTGGTCCTACTTGCTGATATTATGGTTGGCAGGGTAGCTCTGATTAAGATGAATGTGTTGCCGAGGTTATAGTATCCTTTACAGATGCTGCCAATCTTTTTGTCTACTCGGGTCCTAAAGGAAATCAATGGAATAGTCAGATAATTTAGATGGTACAAAAAGAAACCTTGCTTAAATTGAGCCAAACTGAGGCTCGGTTAGCCTCAGGGGGGTTAGGAATACCGAATATTAAAAGTTATCAATTAGCTTCTCATCTGAGATTCATACGGGAATGTGTCAGGAAGGACCCCTCCTCCATTTGGGTCGACATTGAAGCAGATCAGTCTGTATAATCTTTCCAGGCCCTGTTGAATTGCAGGGATTTCAAGGCCGGTTGTGTCAAGTGTGTAAATCCTATAATTATCAATACTCTAAGAGCATGGAAGGAGATCAAAATTAAATTGCACTCTCTCCCATTCAGGGCGACCCAGATTTCCATCCAGGTCTTATAGGCAACGGATTTGATATCTGGAGAGATAGAGGTGTTTTTAGATTGGGTGACATGTTTAGTGTTGTTTTCTTGTCAACAATTTGTTCTTCCAAAATACTCCTCTTTCAATTATCTGCAACTCAGAGACGTTATCCTTAATAAGACAACTATGCATCTCAATGCTTTTGTCTCCTCAGTGGAAGAAATCCTGATCTCCTTGGAACCTAAGCAATTAATCAGCAAGTTTTATGCATGTTGATGTTCTAGATCCTTTATGAATATATTAGGAACCCTGCAGTCTTGGGGAAAAGAATTTGCAGCGAGGATTGATGCGGGGGCCTGGGGTAATCTATGGGAAAATGCCAATAAAATTTCATTCTGCAATTGAACAAAGGAGACCAGTTCAAAGTATTACACTATCTGCATATCACACCAAGCTTGAGATATACGCTTGGCCTTTCCACATCCTCGCTTGCCAAAAAATGCATGATAGTGGAGGGAGACTACATACAGTAGGCGGGATTCTCCCGTACCCGGCGGGGCGGGAGGTCCTGGCGGGACGGAGTGGCGTGAACCACTCCGGCGCGGGCCCGCCCCCAAAGGTGCGGAATCCTGCGCACCTTCAGGGGTTAGGCCGGCGCCGGAGTGGTTTGTGCCCGGCCGGCGTGGAAGGCCTTTGGCCCCACGCCAGCCGGGGCCGAAGGGAATCCACCGGCCAGAGAGAGTCCGCACATGCGCGGGTGCGTCAGCGGCTGCTGACGTTATCCCCGTGCATGCACAGGGCGGGGGTCACCTACGCGTCGGCCATCGCGGAGGCTGACGCGTAGTAAAAAAGTGCCCCCACAGCACAGGCCCGCCCGCGGATTGGTGGGCCCCGATCGCGGGCCAGGCCACCATGGGGGCACCCCCTCCCCCCCCCCCCGCCCCCATGGGCCAGATCGCTCCGCGCCCCACCAGGACCCCGGAGCCCGCCCGCGACGCCAGGTCCCGCCGGTAAGGGACCTAGTCTGATCCACGCCAGCGGGACCGGCAGAAAACCAGCGGGACTTTGGCCCATCGCGGGCCGGAGACTTCAGGAAGCCCCGGGGCCCATTGAGTCGCGACGGTCCCCACAATTCTCCGGGGCGGGTGGCGCGACTCACGCCCCGCCGTCTTTTGGAGGGTCGGAGAACGTGAGAATCGTGGGCCTCCCGGAGGGGGCAGAGGGGCTAGATGCTGCCGCGTATGTGGAGGGTATGTTTCAGAAGTTGCTGGGGAACGAGGTGTTCCCGGGCCCGCCGGTGGTGGACGGGGCACACAGAGTGCAGGTGAGGCAGCCGCGACAAGGGGGTCCCCACGAGCGATGGTGGTACGCTTTCACAGGTACCTGGGCAAGGTACGGGTGCTGCAATGGGCAAAGAGCACACAAAGCTGTATTTGGGACAATACCACCCTCTGTGTGTGCCAGGATTTAAGTGCGGAGGTGGCCAGGAGGAGGGGAGTCTTCAGGCAAGTGAAGGAGATACTGTATAAAAACAAGGTGAAATTCGGGCTGCTTTTTCCGGCGCGACTGTGGGTTATGGATAAGGGTCGGCACCACTATTTCGAGGAACCCAAAGAGGCGATGGACTTCATTAAGAAGCAACGGCTGGCCCTCAGCTGAGGACGTTTGGACTCATGTTAGAGCTTTTAAGTACATGTGGTGTCTCTCCCGTTTTGGGATGTATTTTTTTTTGTGGTTGTTTTTTGCGTGCTCTTTGCGTGGTTTACCTGAATGTTTCCTGTTTGGGCTCTTTGCTTAGTTGGAGTTTGGCTGGGGGGGAGTTAATAAAGAAAGCAGTTAAAAGGGTTGGGTTAAAATGGATGCTTCAGGTGAACTTTGTGCAATTTTTTTTCTGTGTCTGTATGGGAGTGCCTGTTATTTCTTATCTCTTTTTTTCTTGTTTAACTTGAATTGTGCTATTGTGGGGGTTCTTTATGACTTGTATTGAGTGTTTGCTTAAGTAGGGCTGATCTGGGTCAGTGGTGTGGAGGCGTCGGGGTGACTGGGAACAATGGGTGGGAGACGGGCTGGAGCCGAGGCTGGGAGCCCCAGGCTAGCTGAGTGTAGCTAGTCAACGGGAGCCGAGGTGGAGGGTGTCCATATAGTTAGATTAGGGAAGGGGTTACGTGATAGGATGGTGTTGCTAGGGGAGGGAAGGGGGGGGAGTTGTTCTGCTGACAAGGGAGGGGAACTGGGCATGATAACAGTGAGGAGGTCATGGGTGGAGCCGGCCAGGAGGTGGGCCAGAGGAAGCGCGACGCATGGCTGGGGGGCTGGCCAAGGAAAGGGGATGGCTGATCGGCAAAGGGGAGGGGTGAAGTGCCCCCCAACCAGACTGATCACCTGGAACGTTAGAGGGTTAAACGGGCCAGTGAAGAGGGCGCGTGTGTTTGCGCATCTGCGGGTTCTGAAGGTGGACAGGAGACGCACCTGAAAATGGCAGACTAGTTCAGGTTAAGGAAGGGCTGGGTCAGTCAGGTCTTTCATTCGGGACTTGACTCTAAGACGAGGAGGGGTTGCGATCCTGATTAAGAAAAGGGTACAATTTGAGGCGGAGGGCACAGTCGTGGATGGGGGTGGCAGGTTTATGGTGAGGGGTAAGCTCGAAGGGGTGAGAGTATTCCTGGTCAGTGTGTATGCCCCTAATTGGGACGATGTGGATTTTATTAGGAGGATGCTAGGGAAGATCCTCGACTTGGACTCGCGGAAGTTGATCATGGGCGGGGACTTTAATACGGTCCTGGACCCGAGCCTGGACCGGTCATGTTCAAGAACGGGCAGGTTGCCAGCAACGGCAAAGGAACTGAGAGGGATCATGGAGCAAATGGAGGGAGCAAATCCGTGGAGATTTAGCCAGCCGATGGCGAGGGAGTTCTCGTACTACTCCCACGTCCACAAGATGTATTCCCGAACTGACTACTTTGTTGTGAGTAGGGACCTGCTGGTCGGAATGGTGGGGTCAGAATATTCGGCAATTGCCATATCGGACCATGCTCCGCACTGGGTAGACCTGCAGTTTTGTAAGGACAGCTTTCAGCGCCCACCATGGAGGCCGGAAGTTGGACTACTCACGGACGAGGCGATGTGCGAGAGGCTGAGGAAATGCATGCAGAATTACCTGCAGGTGAACGATACTGGAGAAGTCTCAGCAGCGGTGCTCTGGGAGGCACTGAAGGCAGTGGTGAGAGGGGAGCTGATTTCAATCCGGGCGTACAGGGACAGGACAGATAGGGCAGAGACGGACCGACTGATTAAGGAAATTTGACGGAGTTACGCGGAATCCCCGAGGCCCGTTACTCCACCAGCTCGTTAGTGGTGACGGCTCTTCAGATCTGGGGCCAGTGGAGGAGGCATGTAGGCAGTGGCGTGCAGAGGGGGGGGGGGCTGACGGTGCGTTGGCCCCGGGCATCCATTGGATGGGGGCAGTGGCGTTCAGAGAATGGATAGCGCCTGTGCACCGGGGTCGGCCGGAGCGCGCCTGCGCACTGCGGTCGCCGCTGGTGAAGAGGCGGCTTTCCACTCAGCGGCTGGAGCGGGAACAGAAAGGGCGCAAATTCTCCCGAATCGACGGCAATGCCACCATGAGTGCGTTTTCTTTATTGTTTATCTTTATCTTTTGATCCATTTTAAAACTCTTCTCAGCACCCTCTCTATAGCTGTCAACTTACTAAACTGTCGTGCCCAGAATTTAACATTTGGGCCAGGGGCACCCATTTGGGACAGAACCAGTATTTTATAAAGATTCATCATGGCCTCTTAACTTTTGCCCTCTTACCCTTTATACTTAAAGCCCAGGGTCCTATAAATGGGAGGTTCTCAGAGACTTGACTGCAAGCTGCTGGAGCTCGGATCTTGAACAGAGCTTTTATATCTGGATTTGGGGACACTTTATGCACTGGCATAGTGCAAAAACAGGCCCCACATGACCAGGGTTTTGTGAAGAAGAAGGGATCTGGAAATGTGTCGACTGTGAAAATTATATTTGTGGAAATTGGGTGAAGTAATGCCGGTGTTTGATGAGACTTGGTGCTAAAGCTTTAGAGAAATGAAGATGGAATTTGATTTGAAGAAGTTCAACGTTTTGAGGATATTGTGGCTGAAATGAATGCGATTGGTGCTGAATGGGCTGACTGAGAAATGTGTGAGATATGTCTTTATATCTGCTATGTGTAATTTATCGGTCATATTATTGCAATTTTCCTGTTAATTCATGTTTAATTTACGTTGATTTTGGTGTGATTGCTAATATAAAAGTGAAGTCTTGTATATTGGTCTTAGTTGGGTTGTTTGTAGTTTGTTTCCACAAGGGTCATAACAGTATTTCCATGACGTTGCTGCTCTTATCCTTCTCCATGGGGGTTGCAGAGGAGGGAGACACAACTTTCGAGACATAACATCTCACCCATTGCTGCAAAGCAAAATGACTGAAGAAGAGAACAATATCCCTAGAATCCCAGCGCTAAGGGGAAATTGACTAACTCTCACAGCTCAATTTAACCTCTTCTCCAGATCCAGACTGGACCAGGCAGCCGTCCTATACCTTAGAGATGACAAAGATAAAGAGGTCAGTGAATAGCTATAGACCAGGTGCAACTACGTTTTTTATAGGTTTTTTGGTGATATTTAATGAAATATTTACGTGGGATGTAGTAAGAGTGAAGCCTGGATGATCAGAGGACTGCTATGGCATTCAATCTCGGAATAGGAGACATTTATTCCTTAACATGCTAATATTCTAATACAGATACCACTAATTTGCAAGTCTACGATATAAATTGCACAAAATTATCAGTGGAGAATCAGTGTGAAATAATTTGATACGAAGGAACAAAGAAATGAAATATGGTTTATCCGTCTGCAACTGACCGATTGTTTACCATTTTCTTCCCATTTTTTTGAGATAGAAAATTGCATTTTCAGTCGCAAGCTGTGAAAGGTCATTTTCAAAACTGAAATTAATAAAAACATATCTGAGGTCTTCTATGTCACAGGAGCGACTGACCAACCTGGCTTTAATAAGCATTGAAAAAGAATTTCTCACAGCTGATGTAAAAAGTGAAGTAGTTCAAGTGTTTTGTGACAGGAGGTATCATTTGGGGAAAAGAACTTAATAAATTTGATTGATTTATATTAAAATCGAATAAAGCATGTTTCATCTGTGTTTATATATTCAAAATGTTTTCCTTTCTCATAATATTTCTCAGTATATTAGGCCTTATACTTGAGTGTTTGGGGCATACAATCAAGATTTGCCCCGGGCATCACCAGACCTCTGCACGCCACTGCATGTAGGCGAGGTAAGAGCATTGGTATGGACCCCAATCTGCGGCAACCACCGATTTGCCCCGGGGAACATGGACGGGGGGGTATCGACTGTGGAGGAGGGCGGGGATTGTGAGGATGGGGGATCGGTTCCTGGAAGGGAGCTTTCCAAGCATGAGGGTGCTGGAGGAGAAGTTTGGACTGACGAGAGGGAACGACATTAGATACTTGCAGGTGAGGGATTTTGTACGCAGCCTGGTGCCGTCCTTCCCACGTCTCCCGCCGAAGGGGAGGCAGGACAGGGTAGTCTCCTGCCCTGAGATTTCCATTCCTGGTGGTGTCCAACCACTCATACTGGGCCAGCTAAAGTCGTCGAATGGATTGTTAACCTCAATGTCGCGCTTAAATGCTTCTTCAGCCACGCAAATAAAATAACAATGCCCTTCTCTCACCCTTAACTTATTCGAAGTTCTTTGCTATGGCGTTCTGTTCATCAGCCAGCACCACTCGACAAACTGTTGCAAACCTGGGACGCGATTCTCCGACCCCCACGCCGGGTGGGAGAATCGCGGGAGTGCTGGGCGATTCCCGCCACGCCGCCCTGGCACCCGCACGCGATTCTCCCACCCCACCCCCCCCCAAAACGGCGTGCCGAGTTTTACGACAAGCCACTTGGAGAATCGCAGCTCGCCGTTTCTAACGGTCGAGCGGCGATTCGGGCCGAGCGGCCTGCCGAATCCAACCGGTTCACGCCGGCGCCAACCACACCTGGTCGCTGCTGGCGTAAACAGCACGCGAACGCTGCGTGTGCGGCCTGTGGGGGGGTGGGGGGGGAGGAGGATCGAGCACCAGGGGGGGTGCTCAGTGGGGGTCTGGCCTGCGATTGGTGCCTACTGATCGGCGGGCCAGCGTCTCTAAAAGACGCTCTCTTTTTCCCCCGCCGCCCCGCAAGATCACTCCGACATGTCTTGTGGGACGCCCGCGGGAAGGACGGCAACCGCGCATGCGCGGGTTGGCGCCGGCCAACCTGCGCATGCGCGGGTGATGTCATTTAAGCGCCGCCGGCCGCGTCGTTTACGCGGCGCCGCTTTGATGCGGCGCCAAGGCCCGGCGCGCGAAATTGATGCGGCGCCACCCCTGGCCCCCTGGGGTTGGGAGAATAAGAGGCGAGGAGCAACCTCCGACGCCGGAGTGAAACACTCCGGTTTTCACTCCGGCGTCGGCACTTTGTCTCCCGTTGGGAGAATTTCGCCCCTGGTTTCAGCCAGGTCCAGCACTGAATGAATCAAAAGTGCGAACTGCAGCTGCCGTAACTGAAGGGTGTAAAACCACAAAGAGCCACCAGATGTCAGCGAGAGTTGCAGGTTAATGTCAGTTTAATACAGTGGACTAGGAAAACAGTCTGTTTATTGCATCCTTCAAAAGTAGCATTCAAATATTTCTCATTCTTGTTGTTATAGATGGACTGAGGTTTAGTAACGACATGGGGAGTCCACACCGAGTAATAATAACAAACTTTGGTTTATTTACAGTTACATTACGTATATACAACGTCCTGGTAGATCCCTACCGGGTCTCTTCTCAGTCGGTACCTTACTGGCCGACCTTTAATACAATGGTTAATGGAGGTCCCCCGCCCCTCAGCGAGGGAACTCATACACCGCGAGAACCACGGGGAAGATAATCATTCCAACCCCGTAAGTCCGGTGCAGGATATTACAAGAGCAACTATTTTATAAGCATTAATGGCCCCTTGGCATTACTGAAGTGTTGATTGTACAAGAACGTTGACACAGTGCCTCACTGATTCTAGTTATTTCAACCATTTACCTGAATAGGCAGTCTTAGTTTTAAATCCTGTTAGAATCCAGGGCGGCGCAGTGGTTAGCACTGCTGCCTCACGGCGCCAAGGACCCGGGTTCGATCACCGGGTCACTGTCCGTGTGGCGTTTACACATTCTCACCCATGCCTGCGTGGGTCACACAACCCCCCCCCCAACCCAAAAAGATGTGCAGAGTAGGTGAATTGGCCATGCTAAGTTGCCCCTTATTTGGAAAAATTTAATTGGATACTCTAAATTTATTTTTAAAAAGCTCTGCTGCATCTCGGACTATGCAGCATCTTTTCAGTCATGCACTGGTGTATCAGTCCAGATCTGGTGCTCTAATCTCAGGGTGAGATATTGAAGTCATAGCATCCCTTTGCCACACATCAGTGGCAGCACCAATTATGAAAACAGCCCCCACTATTTCAAAAGGACATAAAGACTGGTCACAAGATGGACAGAGATAAAGAGGCCTTTTGACCGACCCAAGCTTAAGCCTCAAGACAGAACTTACAGTTCCCATTGCTCCTCCACCACTGACTGATTTTTTAATGACCACAGTCTTTGCTTTCATTGCCATGTGTTTGTTACTTTTATGTGCAGAATATTAACGCTAAATTATCCATTAATCCAGTCATTTTGATATCTTGTGTCACATGGTCTGCAGTTGCTATGTTGTAAGGACTTACAAGTTGATACTCAACCTGTTTGGCCACATTATGAACTTGCCTTGGCTGTCAAGTCCTGGAGTGGGACTAGAAGCCAAGAGCTTCTGGCTCAGAGGGAGGGATGTAACCCACTGCGACTCAAGACCTCCTCTAATAAGCTAGAATTGAGCAAATGATACATACGGTACCATTTTTTAAATGTTTTTCGGGAAGCCAATGATTAATGGGTGGGAAGATCTTACAAACTTGTGGGCCCCAAGTTGCAAATCCTGTCAGGTGTCCTATCCACGTCCCACATTCCTACAATGAGCTCTCAGCAGCTAAAGTTCTGCAAATTGTCGCCAGAATTTTATTCCCCTGCGCCACCCCAGATGGCAGGTTGGCAGGCATGAAGGGCGTAAAAATGGACGATAGGATAGCTATGTCATGTTTATCTCCTACAACTGGCAAGGAAGAGAGGTGTCCAACAGATGCGCACCTGTTGGCCAATTGAGACAGTTAGATGGCCAATTAATGAACGCCTAAGCAGTTCCTCCCACCCCCAACAAGGCCCCTCTCAAGATAGTGCCCACCATCCCTCATTGTCCCCTTGCGTTGTCAACCAAGAACCCACTCTTGAGCCTACCAGCCTGACCCCAGCGTAACCCTGAACTTACCTACAAGTTTGTATCCATGGCAGCTCGTCTTCGGAGACAACCTGTAGTCTCAGTAGTGGCCGCCAATGGTGCTGCTGAGACAAGGCCTGTCTCCCATATGGAAGCTGATGTCCTGTCACAAACCAATGTGGCCCTGTGGCAGTTGTCTCTCCACCTGCTACATAACAAATTACCTGAAGAATCACGACAGACACTGGCAAAAGTGAATGCATTGCATCTCATGTGGATCCAATATGGTTACTTTATATCGCATGTCAAAAAATCTGAATTGCCTCCAATTTACAAGGAACCAATCCAAAGTCTTTAAAACGTTCTTAGCGATATTTAATCACGCTTTATCAAAGCCAGAAAACATATAGCCAAAGCACTGGAATTCACATTGAGAGGACCAGAATTCAAAAACAGAGACTATGTTAAGCAAATGGCACGGCAGCACAGTGGTTAGCATTGTTGCTTCACACCACCAGGGTCCCAGGTTAAATTCCCGGCTTGAGTCACTGTCTGTGCGGAGTCTACAAGTTCTCCCTGTGCCTGCATGCGTTTCCTCTGGTTTCCTCCCACAAGTCCCGAAAGACGCGCTTGTTAGGTTAATTAGACATTCTGAATCCTCCCTCCGTGTACCCGAACAGGTGCCGGAATGTGGCGACGAGGGGCTTTTCACTGTAACTTCATTGCAGTGTTAATGTAAGCCTACTTGTGACAATAAAGATTATTAGTATTATTATAGCAAGCACAAGAGTCCTGGGCACAGTTTTGGCCTCTGTATTAATAGGAAGGGATATAAAAACACTGGAAATACTGCAAAAAAGATTGACTAAAAAAGAACGGATACAATTATCAGTAAAGCCGAAATAAATTGGGATTCTCTTCTCCAGAAAAGAGAAGACTGGGAGATGACCTGATCAAGTTCTTTCATACAATTAGTTAGGTAAGCACAATTTGTAGAGGAGCCAAAAACTAGGGGAGAGAAATATAAAATAGTCCTTAATAAGTCCGGTAGCGCAGCCAGACTTTAGCCAGAGATTGGTTACACTGTACAACTTGCCTCATCAAGATGAATAGTGTATCACTGAATCACAGAATAATACAGTGCAAAGAGGCCCTTCGGCCCATCAAGTCTGCAACGATGCAGGAATATCACCTGACCTGTCTACCGAATCCCGTTTGCCAGCACTTGGCCCATAGTCTTGAAATGAAATGAAATCAAATGAAAATCGCTTATTGTCACAAGTAGCCGTCACATTCCGGCGCCTGTTCAGGGAGGCTGGTACAGGAATTGAACCGCGCTGCTGGCCTGCCTTGGTCTGCTTTTAAAAGCCAGCTATTTAGCCCAGTGTGCTAAATGACGTGTCACCTGCTCATTCAGATACTTTTTAAAGGATGTGTGGCAACCCGCCTCTACAGGCAGTGCATTCCAGACCATCACCTCCCTCTGAGTAAAAAATATTTATTCAAAACCCCTTAAACCTCCTGCCCCTCACCTTGAACTTGTGTCCCCTTGTAACTGATCCTTCAACTAAGGGGAATAGCTGCTTCCTATCCACCCTGTCCATGCTCCTCATAATCGTGTACACCTCGGCCGGGATTCTCCCCTACCCGGCGGGGTGGGGGGTCCCGACGTATTGGAGTGGCGTCAACCACTCCGGCGCCGGGCCTCCCAAAGGTGTGGAATTCTCCACCCCTTTAGGGGCCACGCCCTCACATTGAGGAGTGGTTGCCGCTCCGCCGACCGGCTGGGGTCGAAAGGCCTTCGCCGGCCGGCGGAAGTCCGCGCATGCGCCGGTGCGTCAGCGGCTGCTGACATCATACCGGCGCATGCACAGCGGAGGGGGTTCTCTTCCGCCCCGCCATGGTGAAGGCCATGGTGGGGCGGAAGAAAAAGAGTGCCCCCACGGCAGAGTCCTGCTCGCCGATCGGTGAGCCCCGATCGCGGGCCAGGCTACCGTGGGGGCACCCCCCCCCCCCCCCCCCCCGGGTCAGATCGCCCCACGCCCCCCCCAGGACCCCGGAGCCCGCCCACACCGCCAATCCCGTTGGCACAGATGTGTTCTGATTCCCGCCGGCGGGATTGGCCTGTCAGCGGCGGGTCTTTGGCCCATCGCGGGCCGGCGTATCGCCGCAGGGGGCCCGCCGACCGGCGCGGCGCGATTCCCGCCCCCGCCGATTCCCAGGTGGCGGAGAATTCGGGCCACGGCGGGGGCAGGATTGATGCCAGCCCCGGGCGATTCTCCAACCCTGCGGGGGGTCGGAGAATTCCGCCCCTCGATCAGGTCGCCCCTCAGTCTTCTCTGCTCCAGCGAAAACAACCCAAGCCTATCCAACCTCTCTTCATAGCTTAAATGTTCCATCCCGGGGATCATCCTGGTGAATCTCCTCTGCACTCCAGGACATCACATCCTTCCTACAATGTGGCAAAGAGAATTCTACACATTATTCCAGCTGTGTATAGATGCATTTCAGGGGAATCTAGGTTCATACTTTATAGAGTTAAGATGAAGAGAGTGAGGGGGTTCAGGTGGACTTTGAGCACTGGCAATAACCAACTGGGCCAACTTACCTGTTTTTATGCTCTACATTCTGCTCAAAACTTTAAATTTCTCACTTTACTCAGTTCTAATGAATGGTCAGAGGTCTAAAAGTGTTAAACACTACTCTCTCCACTGTTACTCCTTCCTGCACATGTTGAGAGTTAGAACATAGAACATAGAACAGTACAGCACAGCACAGAACAGGCCCTTCGGCCCTCAATGTTGTGCCGAGCAATGATCACCCTACTCAAACCCACGTATCCACCCTATACCCGTAACCCAACAACCCCCCCTTAACCTTACTTTTATTAGGACACTACGGGCAATTTAGCATGGCCAATCCACCTAACCCGCACATCTTTGGACTGTGGGAGGAAACCGGAGCACCCGGAGGAAACCCACGCGGAGGATGTGCAGACTCCACACAGACAGTGACCCAGCCGGGAATCGAACCTGGGACCCTGGAGCTGTGAAGCATTTATGCTAACCACCATGCTACCCTGCTGCCCAGTTTCTAGTGCTTTCTGTTTTTATTCTAACCCACTGTCGGCAGCATTGTGAGACATTTACCGGTTACTCACTGAATGGTAGCACAGAACTAATAATCCAAGAACCTGAATTAATAGTCTGGAAAAATGGTTTCAGATCCCGCCAGGGCAGTTAAAAAAATTGCATTCAGTTTTTCAAAATCTCGAAAGAAAGTAATATTTGGTTCCAGTAAAAGTGTCCATGAAGTTGGTGGATTGTTTTACAAAACCCAGCTGATTCACAAATGTTCTTTGGGGAAGGAAACCTTCCAACTATATCTGACCACGTCAATGCGGTTGACTTTTAACTGCCCTTTGAATTGTCCTGGTTAGTGTCACTAAGCATGCTGATGTCATCTGCGACGATATCCCAACTTGGAACATGGGTTCGTGGGGGTGTATAGTTATGTTTCGGTGTGACATAAACAGCGCGGTCATCGTGTAACAATTATTAAAGACTATTTATTGAAGTGAAGAAAAAGCATATACACGAACAGGACTACTTAACTCTAAGACAATTAAGGTAATATGAGTCACTAAACACACACATAGTTTACGTAGAATTCACCCCTTTGTTCCAAAATACATCTACCATCCCTGAAGTCCTTAAGACTTCCCCGTTTCCCCAAACAACATCCAAATTAAATAAACCTATAAGTTAAAACCAGCTTATAGAATCGCGGCCCTGGTTCACTGTCTGTGTGGAGTTTGCACATTCTCCCCATGTCTGCGTGGGTTTCACCCCCACATCCCAAACAGGTGTAGGTTAGGTGGATTGGCCATGCTAAATTGCCCCTTAATTGGGAAAAAAAAAATAATTGGGTACTCTAAATTCATTTTTAAAAACAGCTTATAGTTACCACACAATACAGGGACAATGCGCAATCTGGGAAATGTCCTGTCCAGGTTTAGCGAAAACACGTAAACTGCCTCTCCAAAGGTTTTCTGCACTGCCTTGGCTCTAAGACTTTGAGGCTTAGATATAAAATGTGGCCTTCGGGCTTGGTAGCTGGAAAAAGCAGTCTGCTTTTGGGCCTGCCTTGCTTCTGAGGGTCCTGCCAATTATACCTTTGTTCCACTTTGATTTTGCCTTTTGTGTACTTAGCTGTTGACCCCTATCAAATTCCTTGACTCTAGGCATTATCATATGTATACCTCATTGATCTTCCCAATTGTCGAGGTAAACAGTTTCTACTCATAAGCTATACACATCTGATTCTTATCTAAAATGCCTTGTAATCTCGTTACTGGGAGAGGCGCATCTCATCCAACCTTTTGAATATTGACTATTGCTGTCTCTAGGCAGATTTCTTCCTGTTGCGGGGCAGGTCACATCTGGTTATATAGAACAGTACAGCACAGAACAGGCCCTTCGGCCCTCGATGTTGGGCCGAGCAATGATCACCCCACTTAAACCCACGTAACCCGTATACCCGTAACCCAACAACCTCCCCCTTAACCCTACTTTTATTAGGACACTACGGGCAATTTAGTATGGCCAATCCACCTTATGTTTTGTTAAATTTGTTTGACTGCTGTTGCCAGGCAAATTCTTGACACAAACCATTCAGTTCCATCAAACTAAGGATGGACAAGGGCAACTAAGGATGGACAATAAATGCTAGCCTTGCCAGGGACACCCAGATCCTGAAAGTTAATTTTTTTTAAATGATATATATATATATATATATATATATATATGATGAAGAGGACAGACCAGGGAGTACATCTTTGATGATGCTGGTAAAGGAATAATTATGGGTAACGCATTTTATGTAGAACTTCTCCTCCCTTCAAACTTGGAGATTAGTAAGACTGAAATCATCATATTTTTCTCCCAATATAATCTCTACATACAAAGTCCTGCTTGCATCCAATCGCTGGCTATTCATTCAAGCTAAAAGAATGTGCACCATCTTAGTATCTGGGCTTCCAATTCTATGTCCTATCTCTCTCATAGGAAGGAGCTTTTCCCCTGAGTAGAGGGGTCAATAACCACGGGCAGTGGCGGACTGGCCAGGGTGTCAGCTTGCCCGATGGCAAGTGGGCCCCTGATGAAATGGGCCCCCTATATCAAATAAAAATGCAATAAAGAAACAAACACAGACAACTGTTTTAGTAAAAAAAAAGAATAAGAAAAAAAGAGAACAGGACACAAATAAGCAGTGCATGAAAAGGAACAAAGCAGGGGAGGTAGTGGAAGGATGTGGAATGGGGGGCCCGGGTCAGGCATAATTAAGGAAATTCCATGTTTTCAGCAAGAGTGTGTGAATTTAAAGATAAAGTTACAATTCGTGATTTGAGATGGTCGGCAACTTCAAAGGATATCAAGCAGTAGTCTTGGTTCAGCCGATACATCGGTCCGGGGCCCGGAGAGCCAAGAAGGCGCCCGTGAATCTCTGAAGGGCCCTTAAAAATTATAATTAATTAGATAAATAAATCTCCAACTTCTTTCCTGAGGTTTGTATTCTAACTTAATAAAATATAATTGTTTTTAAAAAGTGCAATACCAAATAAAAATGCAATAAAGAAACAAACAAATAATCACTCAGTGTATGAAGGAATGAAGCAGTGTTAAACGGATGTGAAAAGGAGTGGAGGGGGGGGGGATGGTTCACCCGGGTCGGACATAGTTGGAAATCCACATTTTCAGCAAGAGTGTGTGAATTTAAAGATAAAGTTACAGTTCGTGATTTGAGATGATCGGCAACTTGAAAGGATATCAAGCAGTACATAGGGTCGTGAGGTCACCGAAAAGGAGAAGCGGTACCTTTGACCGTGAATCATGAGGTCAAAGATATTGAAGTGATAAGCCATGATCGGTAAACTCAAAAGGTTGCGACTTGTAACACTACACTGGTATCAAACTGGACTTGTTAACTTTGGTCGTGGGACCATTCTTAATGTCTTACTATAGTCGGACCAAACTTCTAAGTTTCAACAGTTGTCTCAGTTGCTTGTTGGTGTGAACACTGGACAGTGGATTGTCTCCTCTTCTGAAGCTGCATAGCCCACAGTAGTATTGACTAATGAACATAGCCTATTGAAGTGTAAGTAAGTTATTTTATATTTTTTATCAAGTAGGGGTTTACCTGGTGTTCCTTCAAGTTATTCTTGCAATCATCAATATTAATTTTTCCCAATGTGGGCTATTTTTAATTAAGTTTTTATTTCAGAAATATTACCCCTACCAGCATGGAAAAGAAAAAGCATAAATCTGGGTCACTAAAACGCAAAGAACAAAAAGAAGCAGAAAGAAAGGAATCAGCCAAGCGATGCAGGCCTATTACAGAGTTTATAATACCACAAGCACAATCCACATCAATATCCAGTTCTGCAACAAATAATCAAGAAGCAAGAAACAATTCTCATGGTGATGATGCAATGACATGCAAGTTACAAGAACAGAGAAGAGCTACTTTGAATGTAGAGACAAATACAAGTGCATCCATTACTAATCAACCCAGGCCCAATATTTCTTCTGGCTTCCTTGTTCCGGTATCGGTACTGCCTGTAGTTGCAACATCTGAACACATAGCTTCAACTAGTGACAAGGAATCAGATATTCCTTCAAGCATAAATGACTTGGTTTCTGAAGCACATCCTGTAAATGAACCTACGCAAGAAAATGAAAGATCAATTACTGGAATCTTCTAATATCCATCACGAGCAAAGCTAAAACAGTTTTTTGCTGAACATCCACTTCAGCCACTTGATGATCTGCCATTTGATGCTCATTTGTATCAGAGGAAAATTATGAATGACTCAGTCCCAAGAAAATGGCTAACCTATAACAAAGAAAATAGATGCTTATATTGTTCATACTGCTTAGCCTTTGAGTTTCCCAACACTTGTAATCCATCACCCTTTGGACGTGGCTTTAGTGACTACAGGCATATTAGCCAGAGCTTGACTTTACATGAATCGACAACAATACATGTCAGAAATGCTCAGCAATATATCAGTGTGGTTAATGATGGTACCTTAGGGCAGCATGGTGGCCTAGTGGTTAGCACAACCGCCTCACGGCGCTGAGGTCCCAGGTTCGATCCCGGCTCTGGGTCACTGTCCGTGTGGAGTTTGCACATTCTCCCCGTGTCTGCGTGGGTTTCGCCCCCACAACCCAAAAATGTGCAGAGTAGGTGGATTGGCCACGCTAAATTGCCCCTTAATAGAAAAAATAATTGGGTAATCTAAAATTTAAAAAAAAAGAAAAAAAAAAAATGATGGTACCTTAGATAAATTTTTTGCAGCATCACTAATTAAAAGGAAAGAAGAAGTATTGAAGCAGAGAAGTATTGTCATGAGGATTATAGACATCATAAAGATGTTAGGCAAGCAAGCACTTCCTTTTCGAGGTCACAGAAATGAATCGGCCTACACTCTAGATAATGAGGTTCTGAATCATGGCAATTTTTTAGCTACAGTGCAGTTGATGGCAAAATATGACCCCATTATGGCAGCTCACGTTTCTGCAGTGCAAAACAAGTCTATACAAAGAATCAAATGATTAGAGCAACAAGGAAAGGCTCAAAGTAAAGGCCGTGGTGGACTTGTTACATACCTGAGTAAAACAACTATAAACATGTTAATCAAAATTATGAAGAATATGATACAAGAAAGCTTTAGTCATGAAGTTTCTCAAGCAAAATATTATTCTATTCAGGTTGATTCAACACAAGATAATTCATCCATCGATCAGTTTAGCATTATTATTCGGTATGTGCTTAAAGGTATTATCTGTGAGCGATTACTTTCAGTTGTGCCAAGTAATGATGGTACAGGACAGGGACTTTTTGATCTATTGATTGAAACATTACAGCATCTTAAAATTGACCCCCAAAAATGTTTATCTGATAGCACAGATGGCGCTGCAAGCTACCATGGCCAGTATAATGGTTTACAAAGTAAAATTGCTGATGTGGCTGATCAACATGTTCATATATGGTGCTATGCCCATGTCTTGAATTTGGTGATAACTGAAACAACAAAATGTTGTGTGCCTGCAGTTTCTTTTTTCAATTTGCTCCAGAATATAGCAACTTTTGTGAAAGCATCATACAAGAGAATGGCTGTATGGATAGAAGTTGTTGGAAAACATCTAGGAAAAGAAAAAATGAAACGATTAAAGCTAATTGGTGAGACCAGATGGTCAGGAAAATCCAATGCAGCAACAACTATATTTGGACATTTTGATGATGTCGCTGCCAGTACTTTCGTAAATCTATTGACATGCTTATCAATGATACAAGATTCAGAAAAGAAAACAAAACATGAAGCAAATGTTTTACTTCAAAGTCTTCTAAAGTTTGAAACCATATTGACAGCATTTACTTACTTGTATATATTTGAAACAACAACCCCGTTATCAAGTTACCTACAGACAAGTGGTTTAGATATGTTTACTGCATGGAGTTTGGTAGATTCAGCTACAACAAAGTTGAAGGAACAGACAAGAACATTTGATAACGTTCACAGCAAGGCTTTGGAATTTGTAAATAAATGTAATGACAGGATTTCACAGATGAATATGGATGAAAATCAAACATTGGAAATTGATGCGTTGGAAACAGCATTGCCAGTTAAGAGGCAGAGGAAGAAGAAAAGAATGGCAGATGAGCTTATTGATGATGAAAGAAATTCCTCAGATTCTCTAGCTGATTTTCGAGTAAATGTGTTTAACCTAATAATGGATCGTATTGTCCAGTCACTAGAATCACGCTTTGTACAACACAAACAGTTGTATAAAGATTTGTCCTGCTTGGACCCAGCAAAGTTTAAAACTATTGCAGAGAAGGGCCTTGAAGATGAAGCATTGGAAGGTATTATTAAGCTGTTTCCACAAATCAGCAAAGATCAAGTAATATTGGAATTGTTTTCTTTTGCTTCAAACTTTGATGTATTAAAGCTATTGCTTAATGATGGTGAGAATATGGATTCCAGTTGCAACAATTGTAAAATTTACAGCACTTGCCCATCGTGTGTACTAAAAATTCTGGCATCCAACAGACTTCATGACAAGGCATATGATAACCTTTATGAACTTTATAAAGTCATCTGCACACTATCAGTTACTCAAGTCCAATGTGAGAGGACATTTTCAAAGCTAAAGATCATAAAGACAAGGTTAAGAAATTCGCTGTCTGAGGAGAATTTCGAATCATCATCGAATGTTGCTATCCATTGAAAAGGAATTGTTAAGAGGAGTTGGTTGAGGGGCTGGGGTCGCCAATAGAGTTGGAGGAGCTAGTTAGGGGGATTGGACAAATGCAGTCAGGTAAGGCCGGACGGGTTCCCGGTGGAATTTTATAAAAAGTATGCGGATCTGGTGGCCCCCCTGTTGGTGCGAGCCTTCAATGAGGCATGGGAGGGGGAGGGGGGGGGGGGGCTTTTTGCACTGGCGATTGATCATTGCTCGGCACAACATCGAGGGCCGAAGGGCCTGTTCTGTACTGTACTGTTCTATGTTCTATGTTCTATGTTCTATGTTCTATGGCATTGAGGGAGTCAGGGAGATGGAGGGGTCTGGTGCGTGGTGGGGAGAAACATCGGGTATCGCTGTATGCGGACGACCTGCTGTTGGCCCACATCCAATTCAAGGTGCTGCACCGGGCCCACATGACTGGTACGAGGATGAGTAGGTTCTTTGGGGGTGAAGACAGATGTGTCAGGTTCTCGGGGAGTCCAGCGAACCATGCCCATATGTTCTGGGCATGCCCGGCACTGGAGGAGTTCTGGAAGGGGGTGGCGAGGACGGTGTCGAGGGTGGTAGGATCCAGGGTCAAGCCAGACTGGGGACTCGCGATTTTTGGGTTTGGGGTGGAGCCGGGAGTGCAGGAGGCGAAAGAGGCCGGTGTTCTGGCCTTTGCGTCCCTAGTAGCCCGACGAAGGATTTTGCTACAATGGAAGGATGCAAGGCCCCCAAGCGTGGAGACCTGGATCAATGACATGGCGGGTTTTATTAAGCTAGAGAAGGTCAAATTCGCCCTGAGAGGATCGGTGCAAGGGTTTTTTAGGCGGTGGCAAAAAATTCAATTATAACATTCTGTATTTACATTTGGTATCTACTGCCAGTAATATGTACAGTACATGTACACTGTAATTACTAAGAAATACACATTTTTTTACACAAAAATTTTAATTGTACCCTTTTTTCCATATGTATTTTTTGCAAATTTTATTTATTCATTATGAAAATTAAATGAAAGCATTGTAGTTGTGGGTGGGCCCCCTTTGTCTCCTGGCAACCAATATTTTTAGACCCAGTCCGCCACTGACCACGGGGCATAGATTTAAGGCAAGGGGGATTGGGGAAAAAACCTTTTCACCCAGAGGGAGGTAGGAATTTGAAACTCATTCCCCAAAAGGGTGGTAGAGGCGGGAAGCCCCGGGGGGCAGAATGCCGTTGGGGGAGGGGGAGGGGGGGGGGGGGGGCTTATCGCTGTATGTTCACCTTTTTATGTGGTGAGCCACAGAGAGCAAGAACACAGGACTAACATCCCACATTTCCAGGAATGAAAGCAGCTCTCTTATCCCCAAGTCAGATTCATAGACTTACATTCTCAAGAGTCAAGTATCCTGTCAGTTCCTGGAGCCAGAGTATTTACCGAGGGAGTGCAACTGACAAAGGCAGAGCTGGGTATCCTGCAGCGTCAAAATATTATATGTCTGATCGATCATACTCCTGTATTCCCTTCAGCTTGTGGGTGCTTTAGAAATGTGGTTTAAAACCAGCATTGGGATCTTTCGTTTGCTGTAAATGTAGCCTTGTTAATAAATTTGTTCTTCTGGTCTGATGACTCCACAAGCTTACCCAGTAGGTAGTCAAGCCACACAGGCCAGCAAAGGCCCAGGTTCAATCTCTGTTTGGTGCTGAATTAGTCAACCTCAGCCAAGTAAATTTGGGTATGATAATTGGTCTCAGTCACTGTGGGAAAGGGTTTGGATTCCACGCTACCCTTCCTCTGACCTGTGACCCTGATGGAAAAATCATGGGGTGATTTTGGATACGGTTAAATTAGTAATGGTGAGGCGGTGGGTGTAGTTCTGTTAGATGGAGGCACGTTAGATGGGAAGGAGGTGGCGTAATGGCATTGTGACTGGACTAGTTAGCTAGATGTCAAATGTAATCCTCTGGGGAACCCAGTTTCAAATCACCACCACAGCAGATGGTGAAATTTGAATCCAATAAAAATCTGGAATTAAAAGTCTAATGATGACCATGAAACCATTGTCCACTGTCTGAAGAACCCATCTGGTTCAGTAATATCCTTTCGGGAAGGAAATCTGCCATCCTTGTCTGGCCTGGCCTACATGGGACTCCAGGTCCACAGCAATGTGGTTGACTCTTCAATGTGCTCCGAAATGGCCCAGCTAGCAGTTCAGTTCAAGAAAAATTATAATCTTTATCTTTATTATTGTCACACGTAGACTTACATTAACACTGCAATGAAGTTATTGTGAAAATCCCCTATTTGCCACGCTCAGGCGCCTGTTCGGGTACACAGAGGGAGAATTCAGAATGTCCAAATTACCAAACAGCATGTCTTTCGGGACTTGTATAATAATATAATAATAATAATCACTTACTGTCACAAGTCGGCTTCAATGAAGTTACTGTGAAAAGCCCCTAGTCGCCACATTCCAGCGCCTGTTCGGAGAGGCTAGTATGGGAATTGAACCCGCGCTGCTGGTCTTGTTCTGCATTACAAGCCAGCTGTTTAGCCCACTGTGCTAAACCAGACCCTGCAGGGAGGAAACTGGAGCACTTGGAAGAAACCTACAGGGAGAGTGTGCAGACTCCGCATAGACAGTGACCCAAGCCGGGAATCGAACCTGGGACCTTGGCGCTGTGAAGCAACAGTGCTAACCCCAGTGCCACCCGAGTAATGGGCAATAAATGCTGGCCCAGCTACTGGCACCCACAACCCATGAATGGATAAAAACATATTCTGAAAGGTATTTCTCATCTGTTTTTATCTTGTGGAGGAAAATTATGATGACTTCATCATTCCTATTTATGGTCTGAGAGATTTGTAACTACGAAAGAACCTGCTGAAGTTGTGGAAGTTCCTCTGGTGTGCCACACAGAGGCAGTAACAGCCCAAAAGAATGCACCACAATTTTCACCAATATACAAAAGCTGCTTAAAAACAGAAGTCAGCTTTTTAAAGGGAGTATTCCTAAATTTAAAAATCTTTCTTCTGTTTTGAGTTAAACATCAATTAAGGGCCAGCGTAAACACCGTCAAAAATGTCAAGTCATTTACTATTGGAACATGTACATGAATCAAATTAGATTGGATTCAGAATTTGAATCTGGGGACTTTAATGGTACCGAGGTCATGATGTCCAGCTTTTTAAAACTCATTCATGGGATGTAGGCGTCGCTGGCTCGGCCAGCATTTGTTGCCCATTCCTTTTTTTTCTTTTTTTTCAATATAAATTTAGAGTACCCAATTCATTTTTTCCAATTAAGGGGCAATTTAGAGTGGCTAATCCACCTAGCCTATACATCTTTGGATTGTGGGGGTGAAACCCATGCAAACACGGGGAGAATGTGCAAACTCCACACGGACAGTGACCCAGAGCCGGGATCGAACCCAGGACCTCGGCGCCACGAGGCAGCAGTGCTAACCACTGCACCACCGTGCTGCCCTTATTGCCCATACCTTTGATGGTCTGGAGTCACATGTCGGCCAAACCGGGTAAGGATGACAGATTTGCTTCCCTGAAGGACATTAGTGAACCTGAAGGTTTTTTACAACAATCAACAATGGTTTCATGGCCACCTTTCGATTTTTTATTCCGGATTGTTATTGAATTCATCAGTTCACCATCTGCCACAGCGGGATTCGAACCCAAGTCCCCAGAACGTGATTCTGAGTCTAGTCCAGTGACAATACCACTACACCACTGCCTCACTATGTCTTTACGGTGGAATGCTCTCGTTAGTTTAACGGGTCCTGCATAATTTCAAAATCTTTCACCCAAGTAGTAACGGCTGTTTGTGCAATGAACTCATGAAAGGCCCTACTCCAACAGATAAGTATATCTGTTTCAGTTTGAATCATCCCCCATCAACCAGTGCAGTGATATTTTCAATGGGGACGTTTCATGGTTCTTTAGGAATGACGGGTGCCCGAAACACTTCACCCTCATTCTAACCGTGTTTTGGAGATAGTTGGTGTGAAATTGGAATCTGAAGCATCCTCTGTTTGTCCTCCAAACAGTTATATCGACAGTTAGATGTGCCAGACTCCATATTGAAGATATGGCATTATCGTGACACATACGCATGCACATGTACCTGCGCACGCACATCCACATGTGCCCATACACACGTGCCCCCCCCCCCCCCACACACACAACATTCACACACAGGCGGATCACAATGTCAATTAGTGTGAAATGCTGACTTGACACCAACAATGGACGCAGCTATACTATTTTGGAGCTCAAAACGCCAATTAGCACTTCTCTTGTACTCACAATCCCTGCCCTCCGCCAGTCGATACCCACCGTCCATGTTCCCCAGGGCAAATCGGTGATCGCCGCAGATTGGGGTCCACACCCATGCTCAATCAGCAATGGTTCCATGGCCACCTTTCGACTTTTAATTCCGGATACAATCAGCAATGGTTTTGTGGTGAATGTGATTCACACTATATATAGTTGCCAATATCACTCCATGTATATATGTTCGTTATCTACCCATTGTAAGTGCAGTTGCACTATCTGACCACCAGGGGGAGTCGCTCAGGGAGTACGCAAGAGTTTGTATTGGGCTCCTCCCTTGGCTCCGCCCAGGACTCCTCCCCCTGGGACCGATGTATAAAGATCAGTGCCTTAGAGCCAACCTGCCAGTTCACCTGAAGTTCAACGACGAATAGGCTGGCTCTATTGTAAGTGTATTAAAGCCTCTGTTCAGATCCAACTACACGTGTTCGCTGAATTGATGGTTCCATTAGGTTTCATGGCCACCTTTCGACTTTTAATTCCGGATTTTTATTGAATTCATCAGTTCACCATTTGCCACAGCGGGATTCGAACCCAAGTCTCCAGAACATGATTCTGAGTCTAGTCCAGTGACAATACCACTACACCACTGACTCATGAATGCTAGGTCTTTACGGTAGAATGCTCTCGTTAGTTTCCCCTACATGCCTCCTCCACTGGCCCCAGATCCGCAAAGCCGCCACCAGTATAGGGCTGGTGGAGTACCGCGCCGGTGGGAGCGGCAGGGGCACCGTAACCAGGGCTGCCAAACTGGTGCCCCCACATTATGCAGCCTCCATCCGCTCCCAGACCGACCCCGTGCCCACCATCCATTTCCTTATCATCGCTATGTTGGCCGCCCAGTAGTAAAGTTCGGCAACGCCAGCCCCCCCTTCCCTCTGCTCCTTTCGAGCATCACCTTCCTCACGCACGGGGACTTCCCCTCCCAGACAAATCCCAGGATAATTGTATTCAGCCTCTTAAAGAAGGACCTCGGGATGAAAATGGAAAATGAAATATGAACAAGAATCTCGGGAGAATCGTCATCTTAACAGTCTGCACCCTCCCCGCTAGTGCGGGAGCGCATCCCAACTCCGAACCTCCTCCCTCACTCGTTTCACCAATCGGGACAGGTTGAGCTTATGCAACCTGCCCCAGTCCCGTGACACCTGTATCCCCAAATATCGGAAACTCTCCCCCACTAGCCTGAAAGGCAACCCCTTCAGCCTACTCTCCTGCCCCCTCGCCTGAATTACAAACAACTCGCTCTTAGTCATGTTCAATTTATATCCTGAAAACCAGCCAAATTCCATCAGGATTTCCATGATGCCGTCCATCCCCACCATTGGGTCCGCTACGTATAACAACAGGTCATCCGCGTATAATGAGACTTTATGTTCCACTCCTCCCTGGACCAGCCCTTTCCAGTCCCTTGAAGCTCTCAGAGCAATTGCCAGCGGTTCTATGGCCAGCACAATCAGCAGTGGGGAGAGAGGGCAGCCCTGTCTTGATGCAGCCGCAGTCGATGTTAGACCAACTCAGATAACACATCACTGTCCATCCGTAAAATTTCCTGAACCAGTTGGTCTGTTTCTGCCCTATCTGTCCTGTCCCTATGGGCCTGGATTGAGATCAGCTCCCCTCTCACCACTGCCTTCAGTGCCTCCCAGAGCACCGCTGCCGAGACATCTCCGGTATCATTTACCTGCAGGTAATTCTGCATGCATTTCCTGAGTCTCTTACACACCGCCTCGTCCGCAAGCAATCTAACTTCCAACCTCCATTGTGGGCGCTGGAAGCTATCCTTACAAATCTGTAGATCTACCCAGTGCGGCGCATGGTCCGATATGGTAATTGCCGAATATTCTGCCCCCACCATCCCGGCCAGCAAGTCCCTACTCATGACAAAGAAATCAATTTGGGAATACACCTTATGGACGTGGGGGTAATATGAAAACTCCCTCGCCGACGGCCGGCTAAATCTCCATGGATCAGCTCTGCCCATTTGCTCCATGAACTCTCTCAGTTCCTTTGCCATCGCTGGCAACCTGCCCGTTTCTGCAGAAGACCGAAACAGGCTCGTGTCCAGGACTGTGTTAAAGTCCCCACCCATGATCAGTTTGCGTGAGTCCAAGTCGGGAATCTTGCCTAGCAACCTCCTGATAAAATCCACATCGTCCCAATTAGGGCATACACACTGACCAAGACTACTCTCACCCCTTCATGCTTACCCCTAACCCTAACAAATCTGCTGCCCCCGTCCGCAACTGTACCCTCTGCCTCAAATTGAACCCTTTTATTAATCAGGATTGCAACCCCCCCTAGTCTTAGTGTCGAACCCGAATGAAAGACCTGACTAACCCAGCCCTTCCTCAACATAACCTGGTCGACCACTTTCAGGTGCGTCTCCTGCAGCATGACTACGTCTGCCTTCAGAACCCGCAAATGCGCGAACACATGCACACTCTTTACTGGCCCATTTATCCCTCTAACATTCCAGGTGATCAGCCTGGTTGGGGGGCACTTCGTCTCCCCCCCCCCCCCCCTTTGCCGATCAGCCATCCCCTTTCCTTGGCTAGCCCCCCAGCCATGTGTCGCGCTTCCTCTGGCCCATCTCCTGGCCGGCTCCACCCATGACTTCCTCTGTTGCCAAGTTCCAGTTTCCATCCTCGTCAGCAGAACAACTTCCCCCCCCCCCCCCCCCCCCCCCCCCCCCAGTAACACCATCCTACCACCTAACCCCTGCTCTAATCTAACTGTATGAATCCCCCCCTCCCACCTGGCTTCCATTGACTAGCCCACCCAGCTAGCCTGGTGGGTCCCCGTTTCGGCGCCTGCACATCTCTAACCCATTGTTCCCTGGCTCCCCTCCCTCCAGCCCATCCATTTCACTTCCCCAAACCAGCCCTGCTTAAACACACACTCTGTACAAGTCAAAGATATCCCCTACAATAGTGCAATTTAGATCAAACAGATGGAGATAAGAAGTACCAGGCACTCTCAGCCCTTCCCCTCCACACACTGAAAAAGATTCCCAAAAAAAATTCCCCCGAAACCCCCATCATAACCACACCTTTTTAGCTATTTTCTTTTTTTATTTTCCCTCTACCAAACCTCCAACCAAACAAGAGACCCCAAAGAGGAAACATTTAGGGAAACCACGAAAAAGAACATGAAAAACACATAGCAACCAATATACATCAGCCTAAAGAGGTCGAAAAAACGAAAAGAACGGATCCAAGCATGCAGGCATCTCTCAAAGCGAGAGAGAAACAAAATAGACTTAAAAGTTCTACCATGAGTCTAAGAGTCCTCAGCACAGAGCCAGTCCTTGCTTCTTAACAAAGTCCATTGCGTCCTCGGGTTCCTCGAAATAGTGGTGCAGGCTCTCATACGTAACCCACAGTCGCGCCGGAAAAAGCAGCCCGAATTTCACCTTGTTCTTGTACAAAATCTTCTTCATCTGCTTGTAGCCTCCCCTCCTCCTGGCCACCTCAGTGCTCAGGTCTTGGTAAACACGCAGGGTGCTATTGTCCCAGGTACAGCTTTGTGTGCTCTTGGCCCAATGCAGAACCCGGTCCTTGTCCAGGTACCTGTGGAACCGGACCACCATCGCTCGTGCGGGACCCCCTCGTCGCGGCTGCCTCACTTGCACTCTGTATGCTCTGTCCACCACCGGCGGGCAAGGGCACACCTCGTTCCCCAGCAGCTTCTGGAACATATCTGCCACATACGTGGCAGCATCCAGCCCCTCAGCCCCTTTCGGGAGGACAACGATTCTTACATTCTGCTGGCGAGATCTGTTGTCCAGCTCCTCCAGCTTTCCAGGAGCATTTTTTGCTGATCCCTCAGCCTCCGAATCTCCAGGTCCGCCACCGTTTGAAAGTCGGCCTGATCAGTGCTGAGCGGTTGCTTGGCAGGGGGGGTAGGAGTGGGGGTTTGTGGGGGGGGGGGGGGGGTAGGGGTGCTGCTTTGCTGGCTGAAGGGGAGCCAGTTGTTGGGGATGGATGGAGAGTCGGGCTGGGGGGCCTCCGGCGGGAAGGCTGGAACGAGCGGGGGGCGCGGGCACATGGCTGGCCGAAAAAGGGAGATGGCTAGTCAGCGGGGGGGGGGGTGGGGGGGGGGGGGGTTAACCCTCCATCCAGACTGATCACGTGGAATGTGAGGGGCCTGAATGGGCCGGTCACGAGGTCCCGCGTGTTCTCTCATCTAAAGGGATTGAAGGTGGACGTGGCTATGCTGCAGGAGACGCACTCAAAACTCGCTGACCAGACAAGGTTAAGGAGAGGATGGGTGGGCCAGGTGTTCCACTCGGGGCTAGACTCAAAGACCAGAGGGGTGGCAATTTTGCTGAGTAAACGGGTGCCGTTTGAAGCAGGGAGCATCGTGGCGGACAAGGGGGGGTAGGTACATAATGGTGAGTGGCAAGTTACAGGGGGCCCGGTGGTGCTGGTGAATATGTATGCCCCGAACTGGGATGATGCGGAGTTCATGAGGCGCATGCTGGGTAAGATCCCGGAGCTAGAGTCAAGTAACTTGATTATGGGGGGGGGACTTTAATACTGTCTTGGATCCAGCGTTGAACCGGTCTAATTCCAGGTCGGGAAAGAGGCCGGCGGCGGCTAGGGCCCTGTGGGAGTTCATGGATCAGATGGGGGGGGCGTGGATCCGTGGAGATTCGGGCGGCCAAGGGCGAAGGAGTTCTCCTTTTTCTCCCAAGGCCATAAAGTCTCCTCGCGGATTGACTTTTTTGTGCTGAGCAGGGCATTAATCCCGAGAGTGGAATGGGTTGGGTATTCTGCCATTGCGGTCGCGGACCATGCCCCGCATTTGGTGGACCAGCAACTGGGGGCGGAGCGGGGGCAGCGCCCTCTCTGGAGCCTGAATATGGGGCTGATGGCGGATGAAGAGGTGTGTGGGCGGATAATGAGGAGCATTCAGAACTATGTGATAACGAATGACACAGGGGAGGTAACAGCGGTTTGGGAGGCTATGAAGGCAGTCATCGGGGGGGGGAAGTTAATCTCTATTAGGTCCCACAGAGAGAAGAGGGAGAGGGCAGAGAGGGAGAGGCTGGTGGGAGAGATACTTAGGGTGGACAGGAAGTACACGGAGGCCCCCGCGGGGGGGTGGGGGGGTGGGGGTTTCTAAAGGAGTGCAGGAGATTACAGGTGGAGTTTGATCTACTGACCACGGGGAAGGCGGAGGCACAGTTGAGGAAAGTGAAAGGGGCAGTCTACGAGTATGTGGAGAAGGCAAGTAGGATGCTGGTGCACCAACTGCGCAGGAGGGAGGTGGCCAGGGAGATCGGTGGAGTGCGGGATAAGGAAGGTAACAAGGTGTTGAGCCCAGAGAGGATCAATGAAGTCTTCAATGAGTTTTATGGGAAGCTATACGAGTCAGAACCCCCGAGGGGAGGGGGAGGGATGAAGCAATTTATGGATCGACTGAGGTTCCCAAGGGTAGATGAGGAGCGGGTGGAGGGACTGGGGGCCCCGATTGAGTTGGAGGAGGTAGTTAAAGGGCTAGCATGTATGCAGTCGGGCAAGGCCCCTGCATGGCTTCCCTGCAGAATTTTATAAGAAGTTCTCGGAGCTACTGAGCCCTCTCCTGCTCAGAACCTTTAACGGGGCAAAGGAGAGAGGAACCCTCCCCCCCCCCCGACGATGTTACAGGCAGTGATCTCGCTCATTTTGAAGAAGAAGAAGGATCCGCTCCAGTGTGGGTCCTACAGGCAGATATCGCTCCTGAATGCAGATGCCAAATTGCTGGCAAAAATTCTGGCCACCAGAATAGAGGACTGTGTCCCGGGAATGATCGAGGAGGAGCAGACGGGTTTCGTTAAGGGCAGGCAACTGAACACAAATGTGAGGAGGCTCCTGAATATTATAATGATGTCCTCGGGGGCGGGAGGGGTGGGGGCGTAGAAGTAGTGGCTGCAATGGATGCGGAGAAGGCATTTGGCAGGGTGGAGTGGGAGTACCTGTGGGAAGTGTTAGGTAGTTTGGATTCAGGGAGGGATTCATAGGGTGGGTCAAGCTACTGTACCAGGCCCCCGTAGCGAGCGTGTCCACAAACCGGCTGAGGTCGGAGTATTTCAGGTTGCACCGAGGGACGAGGCAGGGGTGCCCCTTGTCCCCGTTACTATTTGTCCTGGCAATTGAGCCATTGGTCGTAGCGCGTAGGACTTCAAGGAACTGGAGGGGGCTCGCCCGGGGTGGGGGGGGGGGAGGGGGGGTGGTGGTGGGGGGGGGAGCACCGGGGTTTCCCTCTACGCGGATGACCTGCTGTTGTATATCTCGGACTCGGTAGAGGGGATGTGGGAGGTCATGCGGATACTGGGGGACTTTGAGAGCTTCTCGGGGTACAAGTTGAACATGGGGAAAAGTGAGCTGTTTGTAATCCACGCTAGGGGTCAGGAGGAGAGACTGGAGGAGCTCCCGCTCAAGATAGTGAGAGGAGCTTTCGATATTTAGGTATATAGGTGGCGAGGAACTGGGATGCCCTACACAGGCTCAACTTATCTCGGCTGGTAGAGCAGATGGAGAGAGACTTTAAAAGGTGAGACATGCTCCCGCTTTCCCTGGCGGGAAGAGTGCAGACTGTGAAGATGACGGTTCTTCCCAGATTCCTGTTCGTCTTTAAGTGCCTCCTCATTTTTGTCCCCAAATCCTATTTCAAGCGGGTGAACAGGATTATCACAGGATTTGTGTGGGCAAATAAAACCCCGCGAGTCAAAAGTTTATTCTTGGAGCGTAGCCAGGATGGGGGTTGGCATTGCTGAACCTCTGCAGCTACTATTGGGCGGCGAATGTGGCCATGATTAGGAAATGGGTAATGAAGGAGGGGTTGGCGTAGGGGATGCTAGAGGCAGCGTCATGCAAAGGCACCAGCCTAGGGGCAGCAGTAATGGCACCGCTGCCATTCTCGCCGGCACGATACACCACAAGCCCGGTGGTGCGGCGGCACTGAGGGTCTGGGGTCAGTGGAGGAGGCACAGGAAGGTGGAGGGGGCCTCAGTTTGGACCCCGATACGGAACAACCATAGATTTGTTCCAGGCAGGATAGATGGGGGGTTTCAAGGCTGGTATATGGCAGGCAACAGAAGGATGGAGGACCTGTTTATAGATGGGGCTTTCCCCAGCGTCCAGGCGCTGGAGGAGAAGTTCAGCCTGCCCCCAGGAAATGCTTTCAGATACCTCCAGGTTCGGGACTTTCTCAAGAAACAGGTGGGGACATTTCCGCTGTTACCTCCTCGAAGGATACAGGACAGAATGGTGTCTGTCATCTGGTTTGGAGAGGGGAGGTGTCGGACGTATATCAGGAGCTGCAGGAGGTGGAGGAAGCCTCAGTGGAGGAGCTGAAGGGCAAGTGGGAGGAGGAGCTGGGCGAGGAGCTGGATGAGAGCCTGTGGGATGATGCCCTGGGCAGGGTGAATTCGTCCGCATCATGCGCCAAGCTCAGTTTGATTCAATTTAAGGTGGTGCACCAGGCTCACATGATGACGGCAAGAATGAGCAGGTTTTTTGGGGTAGAGGACAGGTGCACGAGATGTGCAGAGAGTCCAACGAACCATGTCCCTATGTTCTGGGCGTGCCCGGCACTTAAAGAATTCTGGCAGGGCTTTGCGGGGGCTATGTCCAGGATTTTGGACACGCGGGTGGTCGAGTCCAACATTAGCGATATTTGGGGTGTCGGAGGATTCGGGAGTGTAGGGAACGAAAGAGGCCGAGGTGGCCTTTGTCTCCCTGGTAGGGTGATGGGGGGGGAGGAGGGTTCAGGTGGTGGGGACTTGTTGATATAATGTGTATTTTCGTTTTGTATAATGATAGCAGCCACCTGATGTGTTGGGTAAGCTGGGTCTACGAGGACTGCGTTTACTGCAGTGGTGAGAGAGACAGGCTTCAAACACTTGAAGAAATGCAACTCGATTTTATTGAACACTTAACTATCATACATGCTTTAACTGTGGGTTGACACTATGCTGACTTGACTGGAGACCTGAGGCTAACCTGACCAGACTATCTTACTACCACATGATGTTTGTACTAGTTGCTGCTCACGGGCTCTGACTGTCTCAGAGGCTGGATCCCGAGAGAGCGGGACAACTGGTGCCCTCTGGCTTTATAGTGGTCGTGTCCTGTCTGGTGATTGGCTGCTGTGTTCTGTGTGTTCACTGGTCATCCTGTGTGTTAATCACTGCCTGTCTGCACCATCATATACCTGGATGTATATTATGACACCACCTTGCTTTGTTAAATATTTTTCGTTTACTGTTTCTCTTTTTGTTATGTAAAAATCCTGGTTGAAAAAAGCTTTAATAAAAATAATTTTTAAAAAGAAAGTCAGCCTGCTCCTCCACCGTCTTCTCCAGCTTCTGGAGCTTCTCAGCCTGATCATCCAGCCTTTTTTCCAATCGGTCCATTGACTTTTGGAGCAGATCAAAATTATCGCGCTTCAGAGCTAAAAGGCCCTCCTGCATGGCCTGTAGAAGCTGCTCCATTGTAGGGTGGGCTGTCGGCGCCTTGCTCTGAACACCGACCATATTGGTCTCTCTCACAACCTCCACCGTGCCCTTGTTTCTCCTGCTGTTTACCGTCCCTCCGGCTTCTTAAGTCCATACAACTCTGTATGGGTCCTGTGCCTGAATACTATTGCTTTCCAGTTCTGCGCTCAAAAGTGCAAAAAAGTCGGGGGAAAAGGTCCAAAAGTCCAACCGAAACGGGAGCCACCAAATGTGCAACCTACTCCCTCATAGTCGCCACCGGAAGTCTCTCCTGTACTCACTTAGCTGAACTTGCATTCAGCAGCTGGGTGGACACCACCACCCTACGGTCCCCCCCCCCTCCCTACGCTCCCCCCCGCTCCCCCCTCCCCCCCCCCCTCCTCATCCCCCAACTCCCTGCCACACTGATGCTATTTGAAGGGATGGTCAGCTGCTTTTGGGTTAGTTGCTGCTAAATTGCTGCTGGCTATTGTGCTGATTTTAAATTGTTTGGCGCTTTGTATAGTTTAAAGTTCAAACGTCCGCAGGGTTTGATAAGTTTTTTTATATATAAATTTAGATTACCCAATTAATTTTTTCCAATTAAGGGCAATTTAGGATGGTCAATTCACCTACCCTGCTCATCTTTGGGTTGTGGGGGCGAAACCCACGCAAACACGGTGAGAATGTGCAAACTCCACATGGACAGTGACCCAGAGCCGGGATCGAACCTGGGACTTCGGCGCCGTGAGGCAGCAATGCTAACCACTGTGCCACCATGCTGCCCAGGGTCTGATAAGTCATGTCCTCTGCACCAGCTAGTTGCTTTGAGACTGTGAAAGCCATACAGTAATGCAAATGATCGGCATGCTGAAAGAACACATTGCTGCCTGGACCACACTGAGGTCCCCTGCAGTAAGTGATCCGAATCAGGGTGCACAACCTCGCCCCAGCCAGCAGCTAAATGTTGAACAGCTGAGGGGCAGGGTGGAGGGCCAGCATCAGGAGGAGGAAGAGAAGCAACTTAGGCAGCCTCTTTCTGTTTGGGTTATCCATTAAGAATTAATGTGAGTGAGACACCAGTAATTACAATCCCAATATCCCAGTCAACAACATTCGAGTTGTTGCTGGGCTCTGCTATGTTCCCTGACATTGATTGCAGGCTTTCTGACAGGTTTCCCAAAGCACCAAGCATTTCAGTCTACTACCCATCAAACATCTTCTCATTGAAGCGTACATTGAAGCTATCCTTACCTCCAGCCTTGCAGCTGAACATTGATGTCCATTGTTTCTCCGTGTGCAGATTCCACCTCTCCATTATGCTCTAAATTAATTAATCTCAAACTTTTTTCCCTGAGATCCACTTTTGTCAACTGGCCAACCTTCGTGACCCACACCAGCCGATCCTTGCAACACACGCCACGTTCACTTACCTTTAATGCAAAAGGGCAGCCTGCTTGATCCTCAGAATCTCACTTGACTCAGGTTCAAAGGAGGAGAGGGCACTGTGAATATCAGATGCAGACTTCAGCCTTTGTGTCGTCTTCATCTTTATGAAAACTGAAAATCCAACCTCACATATGTAAGTCATTGTAAAGGCAATAACAAGAAAATGTGTGCTTTACCCAGCACTGGATACTCCTGGGAGATGCCACACCAGAATGCTGAGAGCCTCATGGGCTTTCGGCATGTTTTTGATGTGTTTTCACAGGTCAGCTACAGCAGCATAGTCTTTTAATTTGGAGTCGGCTGTAAGTTAATAACTGACTCAGAGTCTCAACCTCAAATTTAACTTTTCATCCACGATATCTCTTTCAAAATCTGAAATTTCTCCTCTGGTTTGCAAGTACTTTCCTGCATTACAACACACATGGGCTTTGCATCCTTATTTGCATTGGCACAATTGACAAAACCATACCTCAAGAAATCATCTTTATTCTATTTTGATCCTGAGTTCTCCATTAAGCAGAGCTAACACCAGCACGGCTCAGTCCTGCCCTGGGCTCGCCTGTCAACAGATTCTGTTGTGAGATCCTATCAAATAGGCAAACTTTCTATTTACGTCTCTGGCCGTCTCTTACTTTTAAGAAAACAATTCATCTTCACAGTTCGCTTGCCATGCTTGCCAGCAGCTGGAAAATGGAAACAACACTGCTCCATGATTTGTTGCCAATAGCACATAACTGGAGGGCGCCTGACATCAAGTGTGCGTGCAGGGCTTGAGACTTGCTCTTTGCTTCCACTCCTGGCCAGAAAACTCCAAGCAGCCTCATTTATTTCCATTTACAAGACAGCAGCAGCCGTCATTCTAAATGTAAAAGCCGTAGCAACTGTTGGACGCTTCTCCCGTGATCTGCGTGGCCAATCGCTCTGCAACCCTACTTTGGAAAACCCTGCTCTAAATTACTGCAGTACCATTACCTGAGTTGATGGTTCTGACTATGAAATCAAGTGGTGGTGCTGAGCCTTCATCATCAGTTTCTTCTTACTCTTCCTCCACTACCTGGCTTGGTTGCACCTCCTGTGTGTCTAAAAACAGAAAGTTCCCAAGGCTAGGGCATCGAAAAACAGAAAGGCCCAAGGTTAGCACTGCTGCCTCACAGCGCCATGGAGCCAGGTTCAATTCCAGCTTTGTGTGACTGTCTATGTGGAATTTGCACATTCTCCCCGTGTCTGTGTGGGTTTTCTCCAGGTGATCCGGTTTCCTCCCACAGTCCAAAGTTGCGCAGTTAAGAGAATTGGCCATGTTAAATTGCCCCTTAATGTACAAATGTGTGCAGGCTACATGGGGTTATGGGGATAGGGTGAAGGAATGGACCTAGGTAGGGTGCTGTTTCAGAGGGTTGGTGCAGACTCGATTGGCCTCCTTCTTCACGGTCGGGATTCTATGATTCTAAAGGAGGATCTCTCTTATGAAAGAGGATCTAACCATCACCCCTTGACATTCAAATGGCATTACCATCGCTGAATCCCCCACAATCAACATCCTGGGGAGTTAGCATTGATCAGAAACTAAACTGGACTAGCCATATTGATACTGTGGCTATCAGGGCAGGTCAAAGGCTAGGAATCCTACGACAAGTAACTCACCTCGTGACTCCCCCAAAGCATGTCCACCATCGACAAGGCAGAAGTCAGGAGTCCAATGGAATACTCTCCACTTGCCTGGATGAGTGCAGCTCCAACATCACTCAAGAAGCTTGACACCATCCAGGAAAAAGCAGCCCGCTTGATTGCTCCTCCTTCCACAAACATTCAAACCCTGCACCACCGATCAGTAGTGGCAGCCGTACCATCTAGTACCCCTACAAGATGCACTGCAGTAACTCACTAAGGTTCCTTAGACAGCACCTTCAAACCCACGACTGCTACCATCTAGGACAAGAGCAGCAGATACCTGGGAATGCCACTCACCATCCTGACTTGGAAATATATCGCCGTTCCTTCACTGTCGCTGGCACACTATCCTGGAACTACCTCCCTAACAGCACAGTGGGTGTATCTACACCTCAAGGACTGCAGCAGTCCAAGAAGGCAACTCACCACCACCTTCTAAAGGGCAACTAGGGATGGGCAGTAAATGCTGGTCTAACCAGCGACGCTCACATCCTGTAAATTAATTTTTTAAAATAGAAACCTTAGTCCAAACAAGGATAAAAGAGCTAAACTCCAGAGATAAGAAGGGAATGACGACCCTTAACAATTATTCATCAAGACACCCTAACAAAATTGAAGCCAATGGGATTCGGGGATAATCTCTCCACTGGTCGGCATCATTCCGAGCACACATGTTGTGGTTATTGGAAGCCAATCATCAAAGTCCCAGGACATTGCTGTGGAGGTTTCTCAGGGAAGTGTCCTCGGCCCCATCTTCTTCAGCTACTTCATCAGTGATCTTCCCTCCATCATAAGTTAGAAGTGGGGATGTCTGCTGATGATTGCGCAATGGTTAGCACCATTTGCCACTCCGCAGATACTGAGGCAGTCCATGACCACATGCAATAAGCCCTGGGCCATATCCAGGATTGGGTTGATTAGTGTCAAGTAACATTTCCATCACACATAATCACCTCCAACATTGCCATTGCTGAATCCCCCAATTTCAGCATCCATTGACCAGAGACTGAACTAGAATAGCCAAACAAATATTCTGACTACAAGAGCCGGTCAAAGGCTGGGAATTCTGTGGAGAGTAACCAGCGCCGGCCCTAGGGTTGCTGGCGCCCCGGGCAAGCTGAACTTCGGCGCCCTTCGGGGGGGGGGGGGGGGCGGGCCAGGGGGGGGTGGGGCCGGGGGGGGCAGGGCCGGGGGGGAGGGCCGGGGGGGCCGGGGGGGGGGGGCGGGGGGGTGGGCGGGGGGGGGGGGGCGGGGGGCGGGGCCGGGGCCGGGGGGGGGCGGGGCCGAGGGGGGGCAGGGCCGGAGGGGGCCCGAGGGAGGGGGGGCCGGGGTGAGCACGGGGGGGGGGGGCCGGAGTGAGCCCGGGTGGGGGGGGGGAAAGACCACCGGCGAGCCTGGATCCATCCGCCATGTTTGTGCGGGGCGGCCTGAGGGAGGGCGGCCACCGCGCATGCGCTGGTTGGCACCGGCCCAACTGCGCATGCGCGGGACCCGAGTCTTTTACGCGGCGCCCCTAGCACATGGCGCCCCGGGCGACTGCCCGAGTTGCCGGTACCTTGAGCCGGCCCTGAGAGTAACTCACCTTTAAGGCAAACAGCTCATCTGACTCCCCAAAGCCTGGCCTCCATCTGCAAGGCACAAGTCAGGAGTGTGATGTAATACTTCTCTGAGCGAGCGCAGGTTCAATAACATTTCAGAAACCGGACCCATCTAAAACAAAGCCAGCCATGTAATTGGAAGCTTATCCACCAACTTAAATATTCACTTCCTCCACCACCAATTCACATTGGCAGCAGTGATTACCACATACGAAATTCACCAAGGTTCCTTCACGCCACCTTCCAAACCCTCAGCCTCACAACATCTAGAAGGACAAGGGCAACATGGAAACACCACCACCTGGATGTTCCCCTCCAAGCCAGTCACCATCTTGAATTGGAAATATATCACCTTCCATTCACTGTCGTTGTGTTGAAATCCTGGAACTCCCTCCCTAACAGGACTTTGCATGTACCTGCACTAGATGCATTGTAGCAATTCACCGCCTACTTCTCAAGGGCAAATAGGGGCAGGCAACAAATGTTGGAGTAGCCAGCGACACCCACAGCCCATGAAGTAATATTACAAAATAGTGTGTGCAGGTTGTGGGATCGGAATATGAGGTTTGCAGCAGTGCAAAGTGTGTGATGGTGAGGGAACACGTGTCAACATTCAGTACAATGCCTGACTGATAGAGATTATTGGTAGGTGAGTGATGGGGGTACGGTGAATTGAGCATTCATGAGGCTAGCAGAGCTGTTGGGTTGGATATGGCATTTGACAATGAATTCCCTGACCTTGATCACACATGTGAGGTTATTTAATGCCTTGGGTTACTGCCTCCAACCACAGGATTGACCTCCTGTCATTGACCTCACAGCAACGTGTTCCTACTATTAGTATGTGTGTGTGGCGAGGGAGGGGGGGGGGGGGGGTCCTCCTGGCTCCCTGGAGAGACAGATCATCTCTCCCCTTTCACACCTCCTTGTGAGGTGTCCAGAAATCTTGGAGTCCATTCCCTCCAATGTTGTGCCATTATTTAATGATTCTCAGATAATATTTATTTCCTGTATGACTTCCAGCTCTTGTTCCAGTCACACTGCACCTCCCTTTCAAGAGGTTGGCTATAAGCGATGGTAGCCACTCTCAATGTTGGCCCCCTGCTTCGGCACACAGCCAATCAACAGTGTTTTTTTTTGTTCTGGTTGTTGCTGAAAGTATTTAAAACAGTAGACAGCGCCAAGCTGGCAGTTAACGGGAACAGGTTAATTGCATATCATGATTCCCCATGCCTGTTTTCGGGTGTTGTTGAATTTAGCCTGATGTGTTTTAACATAGAACATAGAACATAGAACGATACAGCGCAGTACAGGCCCTTCGGCCCTCGATGTTGCACCGACATGGAGAAAAAAAAAAAAAAAAACTAAAGGCCATCTAACCTACACTATGCCCTTATCATCCATATGCTTATCCAATAAATTTTTAAATGCCCTCAATGTTGGCGAGTTCACTACTGTTGCAGGTAGGGCATTCCACGGCCTCACCACTCTTTGCGTAAAAAACCCACCTCTGACCTCTGTCCTATATCTATTACCCCTCAATTTAAGGCTATGTCCCCTCGTGCTAGCCACCTCCATCCGCGGGAGAAGGCTCTCGCTGTCCACCCTATCTAACCCTCTGATCATTTTGTATGCCTCTATTAAGTCACCTCTTAACCTTCTTCTCTCTAACGAAAACAACCTCAAGTCCATCAGCCTTTCCTCATAAGATTTTCCCTCCATACCAGGCAACATCCTGGTAAATCTCCTCTGCACCCGTTCCAAAGCTTCCACGTCCTTCCTATAATGAGGCGACCAGAACTGTACGCAATACTCCAAATGCGGCCGTACCAGAGTTTGGTACAGCTGCATCATGACCTCATGGCTCCGGAACTCAATCCCTCTACCAATAAAGGCCAACACACCATAGGCCTTCTTCACAACCCTATCAACCTGGGTGGCAACTTTCAGGGATCTATGTACATGGACACCGAGATCCCTCTGCTCATCCACACTACCAAGAATTTTACCATTAGCCAAATATTCCGCATTCCTGTTATTCTTTCCAAAGTGAATCACCTCACACTTCTCCACATTAAACTCCATTTGCCACCTCTCAGCCCAGCTCTGCAGCTTATCTATGTCCCTCTGTAACCTGCAACATCCTTCCGCACTGTCTACAACTCCACCGACTTTAGTGTCGTCTGCAAATTTACTCACCCATCCTTCTGCGCCCTCCTCTAGGTCATTTATAAAAATGACAAACAGCAACGGCCCCAGAACAGATCCTTGTGGTACGCCACTCGTAACTGAACTCCATTCTGAACATTTCCCATCAACTACCACTCTCTGTCTTCTTTCAACTAGCCAATTTCTGATCCACATCTCTAAATCACCCTCAATCCCCAGCCTCCGTATTTTCTGCAATAGCCGACCGTGGGGAACCTTATCAAACGCTTTACTGAAATCCATATACACCACATCAACTGCTCTACCCTCGTCTACCTGTTCAGTCACCTTCTCAAAGAACTCGATAAGGTTTGTGAGGCATGACCTACCCTTCACAAAACCATGCTGACTATCCCTAATCATATTATTCCTATCTAGATGATTATAAATCGTATCTTTTATAATCCTCTCCAAGACTTTACCCACCACAGACGTGAGGCTCACCGGCCTATAGTTACCGGGGTTATCTCTACTCCCCTTCTTGAACAAAGGGACCACATTTGCTATCCTCCAGTCCTCTGGCACTATTCCTGTAGCCAATGATGACCTAAAAATCAAAGCCAAAGGCTCAGCAATCTCTTCCCTGGCTTCCCAGAGAATCCTAGGATAAATCCCATCCGGCCCCGGGGACTTATCTATTTTCACCTTGTCCAGAATTGCCAACACTTCTTCCCTACGCACCTCAATGCCATCTATTCTAATAGCCTGGGTCTCAGCATTCTCCTCCTCAATATTATCTTTTTCTTGAGTGAATACTGACGAAAAGTATTCATTTAGTATCTCGCTTATCTCCTCAGCCTCCACACACAACTTCCCACCACTGTCCTTGACTGGCCCTACTCTTACCCTAGTCATTCTTTTATTCCTGACATACCTATAGAAAGCTTTTGGGTTTTCCTTGATCCTACCTGCCAAAGACTTCTCATGTCCCCTCCTTGCTCGTCTCAGCTCTCTCTTTAGATCCTTCCTCGCTTCCTTGTAACTATCAAGCGCCCCAACTGAAACTTCACGCCTCATCTTCACATAGGCCTCCTTCTTCCTCTTAACAAGAGATTCCACTTCTTTGGTAAACCATGGTTCCCTCGCTCGACCCCTTCCTCCCTGCCTGACTGGTACGTACTTATCAAGAACATGCAATAGCTGTTCCTTGAACAAGCTCCACATATCCAGTGTGCCCAACCCTTGCAGCCTACTTCTCCAACCAACACATCCTAAGTCATGTCTAATGGCATCATAATTGCCCTTCCCCCAGCTATAACTCTTGCTCTGCGGGGTATACTTATCCCTTTCCATCACTAACGTAAAGGTCACCGAATTGTGGTCACTGTCTCCAAAGTGTTCACCTACCTCCAGATCTAACACCTGGCCTGGTTCATTACCCAAAACCAAATCCAAAGTGGCCTCACCTCTTGTTGGCCTGTCAACATATTGTGTCAGAAAACCCTCCTGCACACATTGTACAAAGAACGACCCATCCAATGTACTCGAACTATATCTTTTCCAGTTAATATTAGGAAAGTTAAAGTCTCCCATAACAACTACCCTGTTACTTTCGCTCTTTTCCAGAATCATCTTCGCCATCCTTTCCTCTACATCTCTAGAACTATTAGGTGGCCTATAGAAAACTCCCAACAGGGTGACCTCTCCTTTCCTGTTTCTAACCTCAGCCCATACTACCTCGGAAGAAGAGTCCCCATCTTGCATCCTTTCTACCACCGTAATACTGTCCTTGACTAGCAGCGCCACACCTCCCCCTCTTTTGCCCCCTTCTCTGACCTTACTAAAGCACCTAAACCCCGGAACCTGCAACAACCATTCCTGTCCCTGCTCTATCCATGTCTCTGAAATGGCCACAACATCGAAGTCCCAGGTACCAACCCATGCTGCCAGTTCCCCTACCTTATTTCGTATACTCCTGGCATTGAAATAGACACACTTCAAACCACAGACCTGAACACTGCCGCCCTCCTGCGAAGTCAAAACTGTGCTCCTGACCTCTCTACTCTCAATCTCTCGCACCCCAAAACTACAATCCAGGTTCCCATGCCCCTGCTGAATTAGTTTAAACCCCCCCAAAGAGTACTAACAAATCTCCCCCCCAGGATATTTGTGCCCCTCAGGTTCAGATGTAGACCATCCTGTCTATAGAGGTCCCACCTTCCCCAGAAAGAGCCCCAGTTATCCAGAAATCTGAATCCCTCCCGCCTGCACCATCCCTGTAGCCACGTGTTTAATTGCTCTCTCTCCCTATTCCTCATCTCACTATCACGTGGCACGGGCAACAACCCAGAGATAACAACTCTGTTTGTTCTCGCTCTGAGCTTCCATCCTAGCTCCCTAAAGGCCTGCCTGACATCCTTGTCCCCTTTCCTACCTATGTCGTTAGTGCCAATGTGGACTACGACTTGGGGCTGCTCCCCCTCCCCCTTAAGGACCCGGAAAACACGATCCGAGACATCACGTACCCTTGCACCTGGGAGGCAACATACCAAACGTGAGTCTCTCTCGCTCCCACAAAATCTCCTATCTGTGCCCCTGACTATTGAGTCCCCAATTACTAATGTTCTACTCCTTTCCCCCCTTCCCTTCTGAGCAACAGGGACAGACTCCGTGCCAGAGGCCCGTACCCCATGGCTTACCCCTGGTAAGTCGTCCCCCCCACAAGTATCCAAAACGGTATACTTGTTACTCAGGGGAACGACCGCAGGGGGTCCCTGCACTGACTGCTTCTTCCCAGTCCCTCTTACAGTTACCCATCTATCTCCAGTCTTTGGTGTAACTATTTCCCTGAAGCTCCTATCTATGACCCCCTCTGCCTCCCGAATGATCCGAAGTTCATCCAGCTCAAGCTCCAGGTCCCTAACACGGTTTTTGAGGAGCTGGAGTTGGGTGCACTTCCCACAGATGAAATCAGCAGGGACACTGACGGCGTCCCTCACCTCAAACATTCTGCAGGAGGAGCATTGTACTGCCTTCCCTGACATCCCCTCTAGATTAAAAAAAAAACAAGAAAAAGAAAAAGAAAGGAAGAGCTTACCTGATATTACCTCAAACCCTGATCCCGCTGAAAGGTAAGCAAATTTAAAGGCACTCACTCACCTTCACGACAGGCCCCTGCTCCCACTTCCCAACCACCGTGGGGTGGGGGGGTTGGTTCGAGGAGGAGGTAGGGTGGGAAACACTCACAAAGTGTTTCGGGTTTAACTGTCACTTGCCAACAGCCCCTCCACAAACCACCTTCAACTTAGGCTGACCGCACTGCACGTATGCAAATTTCCCCAGAACAGCTGATCAGTAGCTCTGCTCTGCTGCCCTCTGCTGGTTGCTTGCCTTTACTCAAACTCCTTGGGTCTTCTTCGCAGGTTCACCTTCAACTTAGGCTGACCGCACTGCACGTATGCAAATTTCCCCAGAACAGCTGATCAGTAGCTCTGCTCTGCTGCCCTCTGCTGGTTGCTTGCCTTTACTCAAACTCCTTGGGTCTTCTTCGCAGGTTCACCTTCAACTTAGGCTGACCGCACTGCACGTATGCAAATTTCCCCAGAACAGCTGATCAGTAGCTCTGCTCTGCTGCCCTCTGCTGGTTGCTTGCCTTTACTCAAACTCCTTGGGTCTTCTTCGCAGGTTCACCTTCAACTTAGGCTGACCGCACTGCACGTATGCAAATTTCCCCAGAACAGCTGATCAGTAGCTCTGCTCTGCTGCCCTCTGCTGGTTGCTTGCCTTTACTCAAACTCCTTGGGTCTTCTTCGCAGGTTCACCTTCAACTTAGGCTGACCGCACTGCACGTATGCAAATTTCCCCAGAACAGCTGATCAGTAGCTCTGCTCTGCTGCCCTCTGCTGGTTGCTTGCCTTTACTCAAACTCCTTGGGTCTTCTTCGCAGGTTCACCTTCAACTTAGGCTGACCGCACTGCACGTATGCAAATTTCCCCAGAACAGCTGATCAGTAGCTCTGCTCTGCTGCCCTCTGCTGGTTGCTTGCCTTTACTCAAACTCCTTGGGTCTTCTTCGCAGGTTCACCTTCAACTTAGGCTGACCGCACTGCACGTATGCAAATTTCCCCAGAACAGCTGATCAGTAGCTCTGCTCTGCTGCCCTCTGCTGGTTGCTTGCCTTTACTCAAACTCCTTGGGTCTTCTTCGCAGGTTCACCTTCAACTTAGGCTGACCGCACTGCACGTATGCAAATTTCCCCAGAACAGCTGATCAGTAGCTCTGCTCTGCTGCCCTCTGTTGGGAATCTGACCAGGCCCATGTTCAGCAACTGTCTCACAACAAAATTCCTGAAGGAGCCTTGGGCAGCAGGGTAGCATGGTGGTTAGCATAAATGCTTCACAGCTCCAGGGTCCCAGGTTCGATTCCCGGCTGGGTCACTGTCTGTGTGGAGTCTGCACGTCCTCCCCCTGTGTGCGTGGGTTTCCTCCGGGTGCTCCGGTTTCCTCCCACAGTCCAAAGATGTGCGGGTTAGGTGGATTGGCCATACTAAATTGCCCGTAGTGTCCTAATCAAAGTAGGGTTAAGGGGGAGGTTGTTGGGTTACGGGTATAGGGTGGATACGTGGGTTTGAGTAGGGTGATCATGGCTCGGCACAACATTGAGGGCCGAAGGGCCTGTTCTGTGCTGTACTGTTCTATGTAAAGTAAACAATGTGTAACCTCCAGACAGAGATAGTGCTTAACAGCAGTAGCAGCCACGGTGGCCACAGTAGAAAAGTCAGTACCCCTTGTACTCGATCACCCGTGTACAGTATTGGTTCCTCACTCTGTTTTGCTGCTGCTTAATTCATCTGCAACGCAGCATTTTACTGCAGCCTGACGCATGGGGTCCGAGGAAATCCTTCTCAGTAAGACCAATTTCACCTACAAGCGAGCACCAGCTGTCAACTCTGCTACACTCTTACGCCCCACGAACTTCGTGTTTAATTAAAGGACCGAAAACTCAAAGTGCTGATTTAGAATTTCTTTGACACAAGCACTGTAACAAATAAAGAAGGATGGATAGACAAAGAACAAATTACAATGTGCTCATAGTTTAGGCTCAATTACATGAATGGAAGGACAATTTTCATAAAGATGTTTTTATTCTTAGAGCTAACTCTATCGGGATGTTCGACTCATTAACACCAATTTAGAACAATTCACACTCCCGGGATTTTGGAGCTGGAATTTTGATTTGGATGGTGACTGCAATAAAGTTTAAATCATGTAACTTTGAGAGTAAGAATGATCGCTATGAGATAACTATAAGATAGCAACCAGGGAGTAGTCTCGATAAAGGAAACCTTTTAAAATTTGTAATGAAAACAACTGGTACTAGGCTGCACAAAACTCTGCCTTCACCAGGAATTCTCTGCTGACAACCCCAAGGAATCTTAAGCTGCAGTGGATGTTATTTCAGATGTTATACCTGCCACAGAACAGACCATCAATGTTCAGTCTCAGTGTTTTGTGTCAGGTTTGACATGAGCTTCCATTAAAGTAAAAAAAAAAGACATTTTCCTGCAATGGCCACAGTAATGTAATTACATCACCAGATACATTTTGAGCACATCTCTGTTTTCACATCTGCAAAATGCATTGGACATCATTCATCAAGATAATGTTTCCTGGGGTGATTAAACAGGGGTGCTTAGCATATATTTATTGGACCAAGAGACCTTCAAGCAGCTTTTTCATTATCGTCATTGTGTCAAAATCCTTGAGTTTCTTACCCAACATCATTGCTGGATTACTATCATCAGAATGAGAGAAAACGCATATGGAGAAGGTCCACTACCACCTTCTCAGTACAACTAAGGATGGGCAGTAAATGAGGCTAAAGCTAAAGTGAACTGGCAAATGCGCCTAAAGGATAGGTCATAGAGATTTGGTGGCCGACATTTAAAGGGATATTTCAGAATACACAGAAGAGACATATTCCAATGAGAGAGAAAAATTCCAAGTGGAGGCCCACCACTTGTAGCTAACTAAAAAAAGTAAAGACAGTTTATTTACAGAAGGAGCACATAATTGCGTAAAGATGGCTGGCAGGTCAGAACGCTGAAAAGAATATAAAGAGCAACAGAGAATGACTAAAAGATGAAGAAGGATGGAAAAATTAGAGTATGAGCGAAAGCTAGCTCGTAACATAAAGATGGACAGTAAGAGTTTTTAAAGATATTTAAATACGAAAAGAGTTGACAAAGTGAGCATTGGCCCTATAGAAAATGTGTCTGGGGAATTGTATAATAGAAAGTAGTACGATGCTGGGTGAATTAAACAGGTATTTTGCAGTCTTCACCATAGAGGACACAAGTAGCACAGAAAGGGCACAAGTAGCACAAGGGGCAGCATGGTAGCATGATGGTTAGCGTCAATGCTTCACAGCTCCAGGGTCCCAGGTTCAGTTCCCGGCTGGGTCACTGTCTGTGCGGAATCTGCACATCCTCCCCGTGTGTGCGTGGGTTTCCTCCCACAGTCCAAAGATGTGCGGTTTAGGTGGATTGGCCATGCTAAATTGCCCGTAGTGTCCTAAAAAGTAAGGTTAAGGGGGGGGGGGGGGGGGATTGTTGGGTTACGGGTATAGGGTGGATACGTGGGTTTGAGTAGGGTGATCATTGCTCGGCACAACATCGAGGGCCGAAGGGCCTGTTCTGTGCTGTACTGTTCTAAATTCTAAAAGAAGGAAGGAACTCAGGAAAATTTCAATCACCAGGGAAGAGGCATTAAGAAAATTGTTGGCTTGGCGGGACAAATCTCCAGGTCTGGATGGACTTCAGCCTAAGGCCTTGAAAGAAATGGCTAGTGAGATAGCGAATGCATTGGTTTTAATTTTGCAAAATTACCTAGATTTGGGGAAGGTTCCTTTAGATTAGAAAATAGCAAAAAACTGAGAGACAGAAAGCAGGAAATTACAGGCCAGTTAGCCGTATATTTGTCATAAGAAAAATGGTGGAGCTTATTATTAAAGATATTAATAGCAGGCCACTTTGAAAAATTCAAGTTAATAAGCAGAGTCAACATGGTTTTGTGAAAGGGAAATCATGTATAACCAATTTATCGGCGTTTTTTGAAGGAGTCATACCTGCCATGGATAAAGGGGAACAGGTGGATGTACTGTACGTAGATTTCCCGAAGGCATTTTATTGTAGAAAATAAAAGCTCATGATGTAGGAGCTAACATCTTGATATGGACAGAAAAACAGGAAACAGAGAATTAGCATAAATGGGTATTTCTCTGGTTGGCCGGATGTAATGAGTTGTGTGTCACAGGAATCAGTGTTGGGGCCTCAACTATTTACAATTGGTACAAATGACTTGGGTGAAGGGACTGAAATTACGGTTGCTAAATTTGCTGATGGCACAAAGATAAGTAGGAAAGTCAATTGTGAAGAATCCGTAAGGAGGCTACAAAGTGGCATAGATAGGCTAAGTGAATGGACAAAGATCTAGAAAATAGAGAATAATGTGGGCAAATGTAAGATTCTCCATTTTGGCAAGAATAATAAAAATGAAGCTAACTATCTAAATGGTGAGAGATTGCAAAACTCTGAGATACAGAGAAACCTGGATGTTCTATTACATGAATCACAAAAGGCTAGTATACAGGTACAGTAAATAATTAGCAGAGCTAATAGAATGTTATTGTTTATTGTGAGAGGAATTGATTACAAAAGTAGGGAGATTATGTTTAAGGTGTACAAGTCATTGGTGAGACCACATCAAGATTATTGTGTACATTATTGGTTTCCTTATATAAGGATAAATGTAAATGTGTTGGAAACAGTTCGGAGAATATTTTGTAGACTAATACCAGGCATTAGCAGGTTATCTTATGAGGAAAAATTGTACAGGTTAGGCTTTTATTCACTGGAATTTAGAAGAGTAAGAGGCAACTTGATTGAAACATTGGACAGCACAGTAGCATAGTGGTTAGCACAGTTGCTTCACAGCTTCAGGGTCCCAGGTTCGATTCCCGGCTTGGGTCACTGTCTGTGTGGAGTCTGCACATCCTCCCCGTGTGTGCGTGGGTTTCCTCCGGGTGCTCAGGTTTCCTCCCACAGTCCAAAGATGTGTGAGTTAGGTGGATTAGCCATGCTAATTGCCCTTAGTGTCCAAAAAGGTTAATTTGGGTTACTGGGTTAAGGTGATGGGGTGGAGGAGGTGTGTGCTTGAGTGGGGTGCTCTTTCCGAGGGCCGAATAGTCTCCTTCTGCACTGTAAATTCTATGAAACCTTTAAGAACCTGAGGGGTATTGACAGGGTGGATGTGAAGAGGATGTTGCCCCTTGTGGGAGAATCTAGAAACAGGAGTCACTCTTTAAATATAAGTGGTCGCTGATTTAAGATAAAGATGAGGAGCATTTCTCTCTCTCAGAGGGTTGTGAGTCTTTGGAACTCTCTTCCTCGAAAGGCAGAATCTTTGAATATTTCTAAGGCAGAGCTAGAGAAGGGGGTGAAAGGTTATCGGGGGTAGGTGAGAATGTGGGGTTGAGGTTACAATCAGATCTCCCATGATCTTATTGAATAGTGGAGCAGGCTCAAGCGGCCAAATGGCCTTCTCCTGTTCCTAATTCATATATTCATATGAATCTTTATCGGCATCAGCCAAGCCCTGCAAACAAGCACAAAGGAAATCGAGAACCAGTGCGACATCAACCTGCAGCCCCACTCATCATGTTTATACAGCACAATGGTTTCAATTAAAATTTCTGTGTAAAGGCACCAGATGCCAAAATCCTGCCAAATCCTGGCATCTTTCCTACTGCTCCCATTTTTGAACCTCTCCAATCAGCTTCCTGTCCCATCCCTCTGTTGGTTGACCTAGGTTGGCTCCCAGTTTCTCAATATCTCAAGTTTTAAATTCTGACCTTAAATCACGACATGGCCTCACCCCTTTCCATCTCTAAGCTTCCCCAATGCCACAACGTTCTACACCCCTCCACAGTCCTTTCCTTCTTAAAAACCCATCTGTTTGACCAAGCTCCCAGTTGTTCTCGCACATCTTCTTTGGCTTGCCATCCACTTTTGGCTGAATGTGCCTTGCTACGTTGCACTATATTAAAGCATTATTTAAATATAAGTCATATGTACTGCAACAAGCACCTGCACACTACTGAATTACCGTCATTCAGCATTCAAATCACATTTACAGAAGCATTGAGCTTTATTTAACGAGGATTTATACCCTGCTTTGCTGAATTGCAGCCTTGTGACTCACTGTTTCTTACCTATTGTTCTAGATACAAAAATTGAGGTGGATTCATGTTCCACACCCATCCCTCATTTTACTATGTTGATACTGTTGCCATGGCAGTGAAAATGTCCTGAAAAGTGGAAGTTTACCTGATTTCTAATTTTAATCTAATGCTATCATTTTAGCACAGGGTTTTTCAAACTCAGGACCACGACCCACAGGTGGGTTGTGGGGGGATTTCGGGAGGGTTGTGGAACAATCGGTTGTGGCGTTCCGATTGGGGGGAAGAAGACTCCAACGGCCGCGACCGGCTTTTAAGATTGCCAGCTGTGGGCAGTTCCCCGATTGTTCGTGCCTTTTGAGGGAGTGGCGCAAGGCTGGGCTGTGAGCTGGTCACCATGCGTGTGGGGGGGGAGGAGTGGGAGCATGGGCTGACAGGCGTCCACGTGGGCGCGAGTCTAACAGTGGAGGTCCCAGCTTGGAGCTCCGCTTTGGTGCTCGTCCTCTGCGAGCTGCTCGATTCGTCCCCTGCCACCGATCGGCAGTATGCGACCTGCGGCTCCGTGGTTAAGCTGTCCAACAGCCAGCAAAACGTCCGCTTGCACTCCTATGATGTGAAATATTGGTCGGGAAGTGGTTGGCAGTCTGTGACTGGGGTGGGTGCAGCTACTGGACAGTGAGAGGGAAGCCAGGCCAGGTTTGTCGGTCAGGAATACTGATAAAACGAGGCCAGTCAAGAGGGCTGACACATGTCAACACTGGAAAAAATCTAGTCATCATTTTATGTTGTCACTCTCTAGAAACCAGAAATTAAGTCCTTTTTGTGAGAATGGAGAAGGAGATGACTTGGATGTTAGGATAGTGCAATGCAGTGGAACCAGTAATAAATAGTATGACATTGTATGTGTTTGACAAGTTACCTATTTCCTCTAAAGTCATAGAATCATAGAATTTTCAGTGCACAATGAGGCCATTCGGCCCGTTAAGTCTGCACCAGCCCTTGGAAAGAGCACACACCAAGTCCACACCTCCACCTTATCCCCGTAACCCAGTAACCCCACCCAATCTTTTTGGACACTAAGTGCCATTTAGCATGGCCAATCCACTTAACCTGCAGATCTTCGGACTATGAGAGGAAAACAGAGTACCGAGAGGAAACCCACACAGGCACAAAGAGAACGTGCAGACTCTGCACAGACAGTGACCCAAGCCAGGAATCGAGCCTGGGACCCAGGAGCTGTTAAGCAACTGTGCTAACCACTGTGCTACCATTTGTAAAGGAAAAACAAGATTCTACATTTTTGTTTTACTTGTTTAAATTTCTAAAGAAATGCGAATATATTTAAAACAAAGTTTGCGTGTAAGTGTATGATGCACATGTTCAACTGCAATTGTTTTAATTTTTAGTAGCACAAAGTCATAAACTTGGAAAAAACTGGTTTTGGAAATAAAATTTCAAAGTAAAAAGGAGAATTCCAGCTGCGACCAGCCTTTAAATATGAATGATGGAGTATTTACACCAGAAGCAATGGCAGTGAGAAGGTCACACATCCAGCATGTACACTGATGCCATGCTCCCTGTTCGTCCTTGCTGTGGGCCCAAAATTATGGTGGAGAGATTCTTCCATTATGTAGCTGCCAGCAAGCAAGCAACAGGGCTATGTGAAGAACTGAAGATGGGTCATTTTGTAATAAGGAAGAGAGGACCAGAGACACAAACAGGCCTGTAACTCACAATTGAATCTACTGGAGAGAACTTTGCAGGAGAGTCGACAGCAGGACAAGGCAGTGCTGGCGTGAGCTGTATCTAGAGCCTCAGGGCCTCTGGTGAACAAATAATTAAGAAGAAACTGAAATCGGGAACAAAGCAGTACCCTGTACAAAGATGCTTTCTTGAGGTGTGGCTTTAATTGAGCCAATGTAAATCAGGATGCAAAGCTCATGTGTATTACATGCAGGGAAGTACTGGCAAATCGAAGTTCAAAAACCTCAAACCTCTTGACTTTTTCAAAGGATGAAGCGAGAACTTAAATCTTCAGCTGAAGTCCTTAGCAGAAATGTAACATTGAATGATGAAGCAAGTGAGATTATGAGGACCAAGCAGGCTCACCTGCCACATTAAAGGTTTGCAATAATGGTATGTCGCGAAGGCCGGCCAGTGTGGATCGCTAAGGTCGGCCAGCATGGGTCCCAAAGGGTCCCGACGGTTGGTAAAAGTGTGTCCCAATAAAAAAGTTTGAAATACATTGTTTTAGCCTATAGTCTGTGACTAACATATGGTACAAATGTCATGCTATACTTCAACCATTGCAATAATTCCCTTCCATGATTCTCAGTGTTCAATCATGACAGCTCACCTGACAGAGAAGCAAACAAAGGAGAACAGGCTAAGCATCCTCCTTGGGCGAAGGGTACCAAAAAGCAAGAACAGACTGTATTATGGATAATAGTAACATTTATTGAACTCTTGTCAACAGGGTTAGCAGTATAGCAGTATAGTTTACTATCGTGGTAACATTCCCACCAGCCGACAGATTTTCTCATCCCCTATTTCCTGAAATTACAGCTCAGAAGGTGATCGCCATGAGCAAACTAGTCTTTGGCTAGTCAGGTCAGAAAGGACTTGCCTTTCAAGCGCACAGGTCATCCCAAAGCAAATCACCTCCAAATACGTATTCTTGAAGGTTAGTCACTGTGGGAAACACCGTACACAGCAAGACTCCATGAAAAACAATGCGGTAGTGACCATCTGATAACCTGATTTTTCACAGGAGCACAGATTTGTTTTTAAACATTTTAGAGGACCCAATTCTTTTTTTTTTCTCCAATTAAGGGGCAATTTAGTGTGGTCAATCCTGCACATCTTTTTAGGTTGTGGGGGGGGGGGGGGGGGGGGGGGAGGTGAGATCCACGAAGACACGGGGATAATGTGCAAACTCCACATGGACAGCGACCCAGGGCCATGATCAAACCCGGGTCCTCAGCGCTGTGAGGCAGCAGTGCTAACTACTGCGCCACCTTGCTGTCCTCCAGGATCACAGAATTGATACAACACAGAAGGTGTTGTTCTATCATGGCTGTGCCAGCTCTCCTTAAGGGCAATTCAACCCAGTGCCACGACCTTCCTTTTCAGATAACAGAATAATTCCCTTTTGAATGCCATTGAGTCTCCCACACAGTCAGGCAGTTCATTCCAATCACTGGGTGAAAACGTTTTTCCTCCTGTCCCCATTGTTTCTTTTGCCAGTTACCTTAAATCTGTGCCTTCCTGTTCTCAACCCTTCCCCAGTTTCTCCTTCTCGTCCAAACCCCGCATGATTTTGAACACCTCTATCAAACTTCCTCTCAACGTTCTCTTCTCCGAGGAAACCAATCCCAACTTCTCCAATCCGTCCATATAATTGAAGTTGCTCATCCTTGTCGCCATTCTTGTGAATCTCTTTGTGCACTCCCTCTAATGCCTGCACCGTTTTCCAAAAGTGTAGCGCCCAGGACTAAATGCAATACTCCAGCTCAGGCAGAACCAGTTTTCGATACAATTTTAACAAATCTTCCTGTCTTTTATACTCTGTGCCCTTTGTTATGGGCCAGGGTTTAGAGAACCCCAAAGTGTATCACGGGGTTCACCTGACCCACAACTTTTAACAGATTGTGGTATGGGGAGCATACGACCCACTCTACAGGTGTGGTACAGGAGAAATGGAAAAGTATTTTTAAAGGAAAACAATGTTTATTCTATGAACTCAAGTTAACCTTTTTAAAACAAACAGTGAACATCTTAGCAACCATTAATTCAAATATAACCCCCAAAGAATACAACACTAAGTAATGCATACGCTGTCCGTTTAACATCCAGAAGTCTTACAAAAAAACATAACCTTTAACAGAAGCACATGAGGTTAAAGTCACTACTCAGAACATTTATAATTCTGAATTCACCAAATGATCAAGAGACAGTCTTTTCATGGCAGAGAGAACAGCAGTGCAGCTGCTTTGTCTGGCTTCAGCTCCAACACTGAAAATGAAACCAAAAAGACACAGACACACCCACTTTCTCAAAGTGAAACTAAAAAGCAGAGCCAGAGCTCAGCTCCACCCACACCCTGACATCACTGCAGTAACATGAGCAGCCAAACATTTCTTAAAGCGACATTCTCATGTCACCCTGTGAATAAAGCCGAGGATACTGTACGCTTTATTAATCTCTCTCTCAACCAGACCTGCCACTTTCAATGATTTGTGCACATGCTTTCTGCAACAGCACCTTCCAACGCCACAAACTCTACCACCTAGAAAAGCAGCGGATGCACGTGTTCACCACCAGCTGCGTGTTTCCCTCCAGGCCACACACCATCCTGACTTGGAACTATATCGCCATTCCCTCATTATCACTGGGTCAAAATCCTGGAATTCTGTCACAAACTGTGGATGTACCTACACCACGTGGACTGCAGCACTTCAAGAAGGTGGCTCACCAACACCTTCTCAAGAGCAATTAGAGATGGACAATAAAATGCTGGCCTCGCTAGTGGTGCCCACGTCCTGTGAAAGAGCAAAGAAAATATGCACGCTGGTCCTTCTGTTCCTGCACCCCCTTTAGAACTGCACCCTTTATTTCATAGTCACTTCACACTTGTCTGCATTGAATTTCATCAGCAACATATCTGTCCTTTTGAAGTTCTCCACCTTCACAGCTCACAATGCTTCCAAATTTTTTATGGTCTGTAAATTTTGAATTTATCTGAAGTGATGTTGGTTGAGGAATAGCTATTAACTGAGATGTCAGGGAGCGATCCTCTGCTCTTCCAAATAGTGGCATGGGATCTTTTCCATTCACCTAGAGGGCAAATAGGGGGAGGGTGGTCCTCAGCTTGGCACCTTCATAAGTGTAACATTTCCTCAGTACTGCCCTGAATTGGATGCTCCATGTCCTTAGAATCCCTAAGGTGCAGAAGGAGACCATTTGGCCCATCAAGTACTCACTAACCCTCTAAAAGAGCAACTTACCTAGGCCCACTACCACACCCTATTCCCTCAGCCCTACCCGACCTGCCCATCTTTGGGCACTTAAGGGACAATTTTAGCATTGGGCAACATGGCGGCACAGTGGTTAGCACTGCTGCCTCGCAGCGCCAGGGACCCAGGTTCAATTCTGGCCTTGGGTGACTGTGTGAAGTTTGCACTTTCCCCCTTGTCTGCGTGGGTTTTCTCCGGGTGCTCCGATTTCTTCCCACAGTCCAAAGATTAGGCAGACGGGTTAGTCCAGGGACCTGCAGGTTAGGTTATGGGGTTATGGGCATAGGGCGGGGTAGACAGGGGAGCAGACATGAGTACAGTGCTCTTTCAGAAGGTCAGTCCAGACTCAATGGGCCGAATGGCCCGTCTCTGCACAATAGGGATTTTATGACTCTATCCACCTGAGCTGATCATCTTTGGTCCTGCTGCGGGTCAAAACTTAACAATTCCGCCTCCTGAAGCTCCTAAGCCTTTTGTCAATAAGTCCTTTATTGGTTTTGCCCTTTGTAAAAAGGCGGGCAGGGGGCGGGCTGGGTCTCATCTGTTTAGTGAGAAAAAAACTGTTTGGAAAGGGTCCATGTAGCAGCCGCAACTTTAGAAAGTTTAAGGTAGATTGGCGCATGTGCCGTTTTCAAACCCCACCCCTAGTGAGGGGAAGGGAGGCGGGGAGCGTGCAGAGTGTAAAACTTGTTTGACAAGGAGCAGGGCACAGGGGGTGCGCCGAGCTGGGAAAGCCTGGATTGGAGTGGAACCTCCCTGCGCCTGTGAGCCCAGTGCAGCCCGTTCACCCTCCTCACTGGGACGGAAGCCTTTGCATTTGTGCCGGGAGTGAATCCTCCCCCCTGATTAGCTCCAAGCTCGTTTATTGCTGGGCGTGGGCGACTGGTGGTCAAGCGCTGTGTGAAGAGCGGAGCGATTGCTTTTGATTTAGTGAGGCGCAATGGGGGATTTAATTTCCACTCACCTTGATGAGAACCGGCGTCAGTTCATCACAGGTAAGGAGAGCGACTCAGACCGGGGGGCGGGGGGGATCGAAACCGGGATAGGTCTGCTTTCTATTGCGTTTTGGCAAACTCACGTTAAAGATTCCATTAACTGTCTTCGTTCTCGCTTTTGTGCGTGTGTGTGTGAGTTTCTCGGTTCAATTTCCCATTGTAATCGATTTTTGTAACTGACAACTTGGGGAAGTTTGCGTTGGAGAAGCTTTGTTCGAGGCAGCTGCCCCGGCAGTGGACCTCCCCCAGTCTTTTCATATTTCCATATGTGCATGCACAAGGCAATAAAGGCAAGGAGACGCGACGCCGAACGGATATCCATGATACCTTATCAAGAGAGTACTCGTTCACTGGGCAGGGAAAGGATGTCCTTTCTTTCCCTTTGCCTATTACCAGGTTGTGTAATTCTGGAAGGTGTGGTACGGCCCCGTGCAAGTTAGCGTGTGATTAATTATGGGAAATAAATATTAAGGTTGTCCTGAGGATATTTTCCAGCTCACATCTTCCTGAGTGTGAACTGGAAATTGTAATCGGTTACACTTCTTTCCCCCCCCCCCCCCCCGCTCCCCCATTTCTCCCCCCCCCCTCCCCCATCCCCATTTCTCCCCCCCCACCTCCCCCATTTCTCCCCCCCCCCCTCCCCCATTTCTCCCCCCTCCCCCATTTCTCCCCCCCCCGCTCCCCCATTCCCCCCCCGCTCCCCCATTCCCCCCCCCGCTCCCCCATTCCCCCCCCGCTCCCCCATTCCCCCCCCCGCTCCCCCATTCCCCCCCGCTCCCCCATTCCCCCCCCGCTCCCCCATTCCCCCCCGCTCCCCCATTCCCCCCCGCTCCCCCATTCCCCCCCCGCTCCCCCATTCCCCCCCCGCTCCCCCATTCCCCCCTCGCTCCCCCATTCCCCCCCCGCTCCCCCATTCCCCCCTCGCTCCCCCATTCCCCCCCGCTCCCCCAATTCACGCCCCCGCTTCCCCATTCCCCCCGCTCAACCCCCTCCCCATTCCAACCCCCCGGCTCCCCCATTCACCCCCCCGCTCCCCATATCACCCCCCCCCAGCTCCCCATTCACCCCCGCTCCCCATTCCATCCAGTCCCCCGCGCTCCCACAATTCACACCCCTCGCATCCCCATTCACACCCCGCTCTCCATTCCCCTCCCCCGCTCCTCCATTCCTCCACCCCGCTCTCCCATTCCCCCCCTCGCATCCACCTCATTCCCCACCCCCGCTCCCCATTTCCCCCCCCGCTCCCCATTCCCCCCCCCGCTCCCATCTCCCCCCCCGCTCCCCATTCGCCACCCCGCTCCCCATATCCCACCCCGCTCCCATTCCCCCCCCCCGCCCCTTCCCCAACCACCCGCTCCCTATCCCCCCCCACGCTCCCCATTACCCCCCCGACTCCCCAATTCCCCCCCCGCTCCCCATTCTCCCCCCGCTGCCCCATTCCCTCCCCCCCGCTCCCCATTCCCCCCCCCGCTCCCCCATTCCCCCCCCGCTCCCCCATTCCCCCCCCCGCTCCCCCATCCCCCCCCCGCTCCCCCATTCCCCCCCCGCTCCCCATTCCCCCCCCCGCTCCCCCATTCCCCCCCCGCTCCCCCATTCCCCCCCCGCGCCCCCCATTCCCCCCCGCTCCCCCATTCCCCCCCCGCTCCCCCATTCCCCCCCCGCTCCCCCATTCCCCCCCCGCTCCCCCATTCCCCCCCCGCTCCCCCATTCCCCCCCCGCTCCCCCATTCCCCCCCCCGCTCCCCCATTCCCCCCCCGCTCCCCCCATTCCCCCCCCGCTCCCCATTCCCCCCCCCCTCCCCCATTCCCCCCCCCGCTCCCCCATTCCCCCCCCGCTCCCCCATTCCCCCCCCGCTCCCCCATTCCCCCCCCGCTCCCCATTCCCCCCCCGCTCCCCCATTCCCCCCCCGCTCCCCATTCCCCCCCGCTCCCCCATTCCCCCCCCGCTCCCCCATTCCCCCCCCGCTCCCCCATTCCCCCCCCGCTCCCCATTCCCCCCCCGCTCCCCCATTCCCCCCCCGCTCCCCCCATTCCCCCCCCGCTCCCCCATTCCCCCCCGCTCCCCCATTCCCCCCCGCTCCCCCATTCCCCCCCCGCTCCCCCATTCCCCCCCCGCTCCCCCATTCCCCCCCGCTCCCCCATTCCCCCTCGCTCCCCCATTCCCCCCCCGCTCCCCCATTCCCCCCCCGCTCCCCCATTCCCCCCCCGCTCCCCCATTCCCCCCCCGCTCCCCCATTCCCCCCCCGCTCCCCCATTCCCCCCCCGCTCCCCATTCCCCCCCCGCTCCCCATTCCCCCCCCCGCTCCCCATTCCCCCCCCGCTCCCCATTCCCCCCCCGCTCCCCATTCCCCCCCGCTCCCCATTCCCCCCCCCGCTCCCCATTCCCCCCCCGCTCCCCATTCCCCCCCCGCTCCCCCATTCCCCCCGCTCCCCCATTCCCCCCCCGCTCCCCCATTCCCCCCCCTCCCCCGATCCCCCCCGCTCCCCATTCCCCCCCCCTCGCCCCATTCCCCAACCACCCCTGCTCCCATATCCCCCCACCTCTTCCCCATTCCCCCCCGACTCCCCATCCCCCCCCGCTCCCCATTCTCCCCCCCGCTCCCCATTCCCCCCCGCTCCCCATTCCCTCCCCGCTCCCCATTCCCTCCCCGCTCCCCATTCCCTCCCCCGCGCTCCCACATGTCCCCCCCCGCCTCCCGCATTCCACACCCCGCTCCCCCTCAGACACCCCGCTCCCCATTCACCCCCGCTCCCCATTCACCCCCGCTCCCCATTCCCCCCCGCTCTCCATTCCCCCCCGCTCACCCCATTCACACGCCCCGCTCCCCATTCACGATCCCCGATCCCCATCTCAACCCCCGCTTCCCCATTCACCCCACCCCCTCACCCATTCACCCCCGCTCCCCATTCACCCCCGCTCCCCATTCACCCCCGCTCTCCCATTCCCCCCCCGCTCCCCCATTCCCCCCCCGCTCCCCCTTCCCCCCCGCTCCCCATTCCCCCCCCGCTCCCCATTCCCCCCGCGCTCCCCATTCCCCCCCGCTCCCCATTCCCCCCGCTCCCCATTTCCCCCCCCGCTCCCCCATTTTTCCCCCCCCCGGGTCCCCCATTCCCCCCCGCTCCCCCATTCCCCCCCCGCTCCCCCTTTCCCCCCCCCGCTCCCCCATTCCCCCCCCGCTCCCCCATTCCCCCCCCGCTCCCCCATTTCCCCCACCCCGCTCCCCCATTTCCCCCCACCCCGCTCCCCCATTTCCCCCCACCCCGCTCCCACTTTCTGCCTCTTTCAGAAGCAGCTTATGCTGGGCTCCACCACTGGCAAATTGGTTATCAAAGGACCTTCATGACAGGAATGGAATGTCCTGAGGCAGTTCCTGGGTGGGAGTCGGAAAATAAACAGGAGAACTGAGCCAGTGTGGTTGGAGTGATATGTTTCACCCGGGCTTTTATTTTAAAGATGTGGCAAAATGCCCCATGAAGGTTGAGGGAGGGTGTTTCAGGGTGTGGAGCCATATGGTTGAAGGTTGTACCACTGATGCTGTTCGAGTGCAGGGAAGGGGGAGGTATGGTAGGCCAGAGTTAGTGTGTGCCCAAGGGTTTGGAGGTTGTAGCGGTAGGTTCTTGCGTAAGATGGTCGTAAAACCCATGCATGGAGGAATAGGGAGCCAGTGAAGGTGACTGCAATGAAAATGGGTACCAAACTGGTCTGTGGTGTGGTGGTTAGCACTGCTGCTTCACAGCGCCAGGGACCTGGGTTTGACTCTGACCTTGGGTGACTGTCTGTGTGTGCAGTTTGCATGTTCTCCCTGTGCCTGTATGTGCTTCCTCCCACAGTGCAAGTTAGGTGGATTGGCCAGGCTAAATTGCCGCTACTAAGTATCCAAAGGAATGGGTGTGGTTGCAGGGTTAGGGTCGGGGATTGGGCTTGGGTAAGGTGCACTTTTAGAGGGTTGGTGCAGACTCGATGGGTTGAATGGCCTCCTTCTGCACTGCAGGGATTCTACGATTCTATGATTCATGCAAGATTGGGTGTGGCTGGGACGTTCTCGATAGTTTATGTAGGGCGGAGTTCAGGAAGATGGTGTTTGGAAAAGAAATTGAAGTTTGGAATACCAAAGACATGAATGAGGGTACTGTGGATGCATTAGCTCTCTCAGTATTCACCAAAGCGAACAGCTCTTTGCGTTCATACCTGAATAAAAGCTGTTTGGTATTGCAGACGTTGGAGAAATCTATATATTTTTTTCTTTGCCCTCCCTGATATCTGTATTTCCACTTGAGCATGATGTGAAATTTTGGAGTGGGAATGTGCTGGTTTTTCCATTCACCACCGCTAGATTGAGTCACTGAAGCCAGTATTTGAATGTGACTAACTCGGCCCAAGTCATTGATTTTAAAATGAGAACAGTCCTGGTCTGTATCACTTGAGTTGCGCCACAGTTTACAATGCTTCTCCTGTCAGGCCTTGCCCCATTTAAGCAGCAGGGGAAAACTCAACGTGAAAAGGATGCCGGCCTCTATGGGTGGACTGAAAGCTTGGCCTGTCTACTGACAAAGCTGATTGACAGTCTGTCTGTTTGCTGCGGGATTGTTTTTTTTTTCTCTACACTTTGTGTAAAAATCTGCTCGCTAAGGCACCACTGCCAGCCTGTAAAGGGCTGTCATTGAGGGTAGTGCTGACTCGGGCACCAGTACAAAGATCGAGATCCAGCATGCACTTGAACCATCACTAGTTGCCCGCACCGCATCATTCTCTCAGCAGCGGCAGTAATGGTTTCGGTTCAGGGAAATTAAGACCTCACATCTGTGCAAAAAGGGGATTGGCACAAAGGGTGTGCTGAGAGAGATTTCTTCAAAAAGTAAGGAGACTAGTAAAGGATAGACATGACCAATTGAGGAAGAAATGCTGTTTTTAGAAGGTTACACACTGTGATTTCAATTGAGTACTCATGGTGACTAATGACAGGAAATAACAAATTGCTTTTTGCAGAGTGGCTGAGAGAGGACTGGGTATTCTGATGTAAGATGAGCCCAGTATTTGTTCAGCAGAATATCTCATTGCTTTTGAGACGAGCTGGTGTGTTAATGTTCAGCACGCTTCTCACATTGTACTATGGGATATGCACTATGGGATGGGCTAGATGCAAGTTATGAATAACATAAAGTTTAAAAGAAATGCTTTGGAGAGTAAACATTTCCTGAACCGCCTCAAATAGGGCCTGGTTTAGTACAGTGGGCTAAACAGCTGGCTTGAGATGCAGAACAAGGTCAGGAGCGTGGGTTCAATTCCCGTACCGGCCTCCCCGAACAGGCGTCGGAATGTGGTGACTAGGGGCTTTTCACGGTAACTTAATTGAAGCGTACTTGTGGCAATAAGTTATTATTATTAAACACATTTTGGGGCAGCAGGGTAGCATGGTGGTTAGCATAAATGCTTCACAGCTCCAGGGTCCCAGGTTCGATTCCCGGCTGGGTCACTGTCTGTGTGGAGTCTGCACGTCCTCCCCCTGTGTGCGTGGGTTTCCTCCGGGTGCTCCGGTTTCCTCCCACAGTCCAAAGATGTGTGGGTTAGGTGGATTGGCCATGCTAAATTGCCCGTAGTGTCCTAATAAAAAGTAAGGTTAAGGGGGGGGGCTTGTTGGGTTATGGGTATAGGGTGGATATGTGGGTTTGAGTAGGGTGATCATGGCTCGGCACAACATTGAGGGCCGAAGGGCCTGTTCTGTGCTGTACTGTTCTATGTTCTAGATGTTGAAGATTGTGTTGGAGAATAGCAACATTGGTCCTCAAAGGCTCGTATGTAGTGTAGCTTCTAATTTAAAACAAAGCAAAATTGAAGCTTGAATACTTATTGAATGATGATCATTTATGCTCAACAGCATTTTTTAATTCATGGGATGTGGGAGTCGCTGGCTGTTCCAGCATTTATTGCCCATCCCTAACTGCCCTTGAACTCCTGGGGCTTTCTAGGCCTTTCAGAGGGTCGTTGGGAATCAACCGCATTGCTGTGGATCAGGAGCCCCATCGGGGCCAGACCAGGTAAGGATGGCAGATTTGCTTCCTGAAAGGACATCAGTGAAGCAGGTGGGGATTTCTGACAAATCGGCACCATTAGACTTGGAATTCCAGATTTCCCCTCTGTCAGCCCCGGCTTCTCCAATATCCCAAATATCACCACAAAGGGTCCGGTTCGACCTCCTCCCCCACTATCCTTGTTAGCACCGCAAACACTGCTGCCCAGAATCTAATAATTAGTAATTTAATAATCTTTATTGTCACAAGTATGCTGACTGTAACACTGCAATGAAGTTACTGTGAAAAGCCCCTAGCTGCCACAATCTGGCGCCTGTTCAGGTACACAGAGGGAGAATTCAGAATGTCCAAATTAACTAACAGCATGTCTTTCAGGAACCCAGGCAGACACTGGGAGAACGTGCAGACTCCACACAGACAGTGACCCAAGCCAGGAATCGAACCTCCAACTTTTTGCAGCTCCAGAACATGTGTGTGATTCGCTGGTCTCCGCCCATACTTTGCACACTGTCTGCCAGCCCTGGAAGAACCCACTCATTCTTGCCCAAGTCATATGTACCCTGTGTACCACCTTGAACTGCATCAGGCTCACCCTTGCGCACGAGGAGATCGCATTTACCCTTTATAGCGCCTCACTCCATGCTCCCCAGTTTATCTCCCCTCTCAGCTCACCCTCCCATTTCTCCTTAATCTTCACCACCTGCTCGCCTCCCTGCTCTCCCAGCCAGTTGTATATGTCCCCGATCCTGCCCTCCCCTTCCACATCCAGAAGCAGCAATCGCTCCAGCAGGATGTACCACGGCAACCTGGGGAACTCTTTCCAAACCTTCTGCGCAATGTCCCTTACTGCAGCTACCTAAAGTCACTTCCTCTCGGGAGTTCAATGCTCTCCTTCAGTTTCTCTACACTGGCCATCCCCTCTTCCAAGTACAGATCCCTCACCTTAACCAGCCCCACTTCTCTCCACTTCCTATAAATACCATCTATCTCCCCCCCACCCCTGGCTCAAAACCGTGGTTTTCACACAGCGGCGCTAACATCAAAATCTCTTCTAGCCTGAAATGCCTCCTTAGCTGGAGGCCTTCCAGACCTTTACTGTGGACTGCACCACAGGGCTCTCCGCATATTTCATTAGCGCCATTAGAAATTCCGCCGTCACCATAACACTCGAGCTGGATTCCCTACAGGATTCTTCCTCCATCCTAACCCATTTTACCCCCCTTCTTTCCCATCACTACCTCATCTTCTCTACGTTCGCTGCCCAGTAATAATGTAGCAGGTTTGTCAACGCTAACCCTCCCTCTGTCTCAGTAACTAGGTCCTCTTAACCCTTGGTACCTTCATAGCCCATACAATATCTGAGATAATATCCAGTTTTCAAAAGAAGGCCTTCATTACAAGCATTGTCTGGAATATGAACAGGAACCTCTACAGAATGTTTATCTTCACCATTTGGACCCTCCCTGCCAGAGTCCTGTGCAATGTGTCCCTCCTCTTCAGATCCTATCTGACCTCCTCCACTCAAGATTTATATAGCATTGCCCATTCCCTCGCTACCTGAATCTCGGGTATCTAAACCTATTTCTGGCCACCTTGAATGGCAACCGCCCTAGATTGGCTCGCCGACCCAACTCATTCACCGGGAAAAACTTCACTTTTCCCTATCTTTAGCTTATCTGATTTACTGAACATATTGAATTGTCCAGAAGAAGAATTTTAGATAAATGACTGTCCACGTTCACCTATGATCTGACTAGAATAGCACATTGTGCTCAAGGGCCTGGCTTGGCCAATTGAAGTGACGGATGCAACAATGTTTGCATGAATTTCCTGCATGTCTTGCTCATCTCTGGAAGTTTGCAATGTCTTCATGGCATGATTTTACAGGTACAAAATCTGCACTACATCCATGGAAAGTGTATTTTGGGCAGGGCAGGCATTGGGTTCTATTGTCTTGGGCTTCCATTATGTTACTGCATGGCTGTGCAGATATATTTCCTGTATTGCATGCATCAATTTGTGAGATTTTTCACCGAAAAGGTTTACCCAGCTTATATTTCAAAGTTACATATTTGAAACGTGAAGGGCAGCAGAAATGTACTTTGTGGTTGCTATCTCTTCTGTATTTTGTGGTTGCTGTTTTAGTTTTGGCAGCTAATAGCCAAAAAATGTTCCTCGTTTCCTCTGAATCTATGAAAAGTCCTTGTGGATGAAAGGAGAGTGAATGACCAACTCTCTTGTGTTCCAAAGCTGGAGATAGTTACTTAATGAAGTATTGTCTGAGCTTGTACATTCCATTATGGGTTTTTTTTGATGTTGAAATTCCATTGTGTTATGACAAGAAACTGGTTTAATCTGAGCAAGTTAGACCAAGTATGCATCACCCATTTCAGATATGTCACCCCTTGACCTCCTTCAGGCAGCACAGCCACTGTATTTGAGTGGCTCTGATTTTAAGTGTGTGTGTGTGTGTGTGTGTAGGGGGATTAAAATCCCAGCTACCATGGCACTGTGCTAGCTGCTGTTCGAAGTGTCACGTTGTGCCTTGTGTGTTTGTAGTTTGTAAAAAGCCTGGGGAAATAGTTAGTGCTTGAGCTGCAGTCGAGGAAGAATGATTTGCTTTCAGAGCAGAAATTTTCTCAGGCTGGTGGTACTCTTGAGCAGAATCTGTGTCGAGATGGCATTCCGCAGCTCTGACTGCAGTTTGTTTTCCTTGGACTCTTTTGTGGTTCAATGAATTCTCGAGCAGAAATCCAGACCCATCTGGCGTAGCAACGAGTCATCGTTTAAAATGTCTGAGTTGGGGTCTGTTTGGGTCTTGTGTGAATTAAGTTACTTCACTAAGACGATTGGTTGCAGCTATAAATGCTTGCATTTTAGTCAGGTGTCTAGGACTTTCAAAGGACTGCAGTGTGTTTCTTGTCACTTGAGTACACACACATAAGATGAGGTTGTTTATAATGTTCAGACTGATGATAAGCTGCTGAATAATTTCTTTGATTCTGTAAGCTCTTGACTGCAAACTGAATGTGCGGCTGAGCTCTGGGAAAGTAGTACATAAGTCACAGTGCAATTATGTGAGGTGGAGTCTTGAAGCTGGATCCGGCTATGAACTGGTAGCTTTTCCTTTTGAAGCAACGAGGCTATACACGCAGTAATCTATTGAGGTTTCTCCAAAGCAACTTAACTAGAAACTGCGATATGATTGTTGTTATGTGGTTAGCTATGGTTGAAAATGTTTCCATGGATTCTGATCTTTTTTTAAAATAAAAGTTAAAATTAAAAGCTGGGAGCATGACAACTTGTGCGTAGGATAATTGAAGATTTGGAAAGAGTTGTGGGAAATGGGGAAGGGCAAACGTATGAAGTTAGATTCTGTTTTAGTTGTGACTTGCTGTGCTGAGGTGTGAACTGAGTCCTGGATTGTTGCGTTGTGATCCTGTTTCAGTAAATGACATGTAACATGGCAACACGGTACTGTAGCACAGTGGTTAGCACTGTTGCTTCACAGCGCCAGGGTCCCAGGTTCCATTCCCGGCTTGGGTCACCGTCTGTGCGGATAATCCCCGTGTCTGCGTGGGTTTCCTCCGGGTGCTCCGGTTTCCTCTCCAGTCCCGAAAGACGTGTTGGCGGGTTAATTGGACATTCTGAATTCTTCCTCTGTGTACTCGGACAGGCAACGGTAGGGGCTGGTTTAGCACAGGGCTAAATAGCTGGCTTTTAAAGCAGACCAAGGTAGGCCAGCAGCGTGGGTTCAATTCTCGTACCAGCCTCCCCGAACAGGCGCCGGAATGTGGCAACAAGGGGCTTTTCATAGTAACTTCATTTGAAGCCTACTTGTGACAATAAGCGATTTTCATTTCATTTCATTTCATGCGGCGACTAGGGGACTTTCACAGTAACTTCATTGCAGTGTTAATGGAAGTCTACTTGTGACAGTAATAAAGATTATTATTATTAAAGTAATTTAAGACATGCTGATTTGATGAAACGATCAGAGAGTAGCACACAGCCCCCAATGCCCTGGTGAAATTTGTTGCTACAAAGCTGCCCGGTTGTTTCAGGGATGTGGGGCTAGGAACTGGATTTAATCCAATGTTCACTGGAAGGGAGGGGCGGGGGGCGGGGGAGGCATGACTGGTTTCTTTGAGGGAATAAGAACGAGTTAAATGGGAAAAGTACACATTTCTATTACAAAGTACATCCATCTCAACATTAGTGCTACATTGATAAATCTTCGATGGCATTGTGCATGTGGTCAAGGCAAGTGTGGTCTTTGTCCAGAATGCAGGAAAATTGAACCTGGCATGCTGATAAATTTCACTCTCCTTTTTTAAAGCTGCGCATTGGTCCTTTTATTGAACATATTGAGATCTCATTTTTAATTTAATAAAATGCATGGCAATTTGGAAAATAGTAGAATTGTAGTTTCTCCAGTGAAAGTTAAGAACTTGGGAGATGCTAAATTGGAATGCTACATGGCTGTAATTGATATCAGGGTGTAATTAACGTCATATATTTACACGGGTATTTGCATTCTAATTATGCATACAATTTATACTGGTAATAATTGACACACGGGCATACAATTTTCTAACTTCCACTTCTAACAAGGGGCTGTCTCTTCTGAGATCTTACAGTTTGAATAAGGATGTGTACTAACTTTGCCTTTAATGCATCGCTCAGACAATTTTGAACACTACGAGAATTTCTCTTGGGTGTTCTGGTCAGGTGAGGATTCCTGTCAGCAAGGCAGAGTCAGAATTGAGCTCTGTAGTTTTCACTACCAGAAGCAACATTTTAAAAAATAAATTTTTAGTGCCCAATTCATTTTTTCCAATTAAGGGGCAATTTAGCGTGGCCAATCCACCTACTCTGCACATCTTTGGGTTGTGGGGGCGAAACCCACGCAAACACGGGGAGAATGTGCAAACTCCACACGGACAGTGACCCAGAGCCGGGATCGAACCTGGGACCTTGGCACCTTGAGGCAACAGGGCTAACCCACTGGGCCACCGTGCTGCCCCAGAAGCAACATTTAAACGGCATGCCTGTATCTCTTTCAAAACAGAGAGCAGATAATTAATTACTCATACATGGGTGATGCTATTTGACAATGATGCATTGTATTCTATGGCTGACGCAGTATTCTACTTTTAAGCTGAAGTTCTTTTAAGATCCAAAAAGGAACATCTGTTTCTTTTTTGTTGGTCAGGTAACTTATCAGATTGGAATGTGTTTGTTAATTTCACGTTGCAGCAAAGAAACACCCGGTATTTAAGATTAATTTGCATCTGTAGCCAAGTATTATAATGTGTGCATGTATTGGTACGGTGCACTTCATATCATGTCAGCTGTTGCTAAGCTAGTAGCACTCTTGCCTGAGTCAGAGGTAGTGGGTTGCAGTCCCCACTGCAGGACAAGCGCAAACATCTTGGCTGACCGTTCAGTGCATCAGTGCCTCTTTGTCAGAGGTGTCATTTTTCTGATGCGGCATTAAACCAAGGTCCTGTCTTCCCTCCCAAGTGAACCTAAAAGGTTAAGTGACACTGTCTTGAAGAAATGTAGGGGAAATACTGACGTCCCGCCCAATACTCACCCCTCATTAAACTCGCACAGGAACACATCATCTGGTCTTGCTAGATTGCTGTTTATAGGTCTGTTGGATTTTTAGATGTCACTTTATCTGGTTTGCATTTTGAGTGGAGAATTCCCTGATTTTTGACACTAAATAGAGCAGTCGCAAAAAAGTAAGCTTTAAGGTAACCTGATGTGAAAAAATGAACACCTATTTCCTGTCAGGGCTTGTAGATTGGGAACTGTCTGAGGAGACAAAGCCCTCCGACTAAGTCTTCAAATACAGATCTCAATTGTTTATCTGTCAAGTCAGCCTTCAGAGTATCTCATCTCTGTTTAATGTTGTGGGGCTTTAATTGTACTGTCCTTGATCAGGGCCTGATGCCATCAACGATGTGCTGAAAAAGTATTGTCATTAAACAGTTTCTCAAGTTCCACCCACTAACTTAATTGCTACATCTTATTTCTCATTTGGGAGAATGAAATGGTAATTTGGAGCAATGTCAGCACTACAGTGTCAGCTACAGCTTAGTTGGGGCACTCCCACCCTTGAGTGACAAGGCTTTCTCCAACAGCTTGAATGTGTATTGCAGTGCTGAGAGAGCATTGCATGTCTGGAGGTGAGCACAGTAAGAAGTCTTACAACACCAGGTTAAAGTCCAACAGGTTTGTTTCAAACACAAGCTTTCGGAGCACGGCTCCTTCTTCACCTGAAGAAGGAGCCGTGCTCCGAAAGCTCGTGTTTGAAACAAACCTGTTGGACTTTAACCTGGTGTTGTAAGACTTCTTACTGTGCTCACCCCAGTCCAACGCTGGCATCTCCACATCATGTCTGGAGGTAACATCTTTTGGATAAGATGTTAAACTGAGGCCTTGTCGGGCAGAAAAGGTTCCATGCAATACTTGGTGAGGAGGGGATTGGGGTGCTGCCTTGTGTCTTGGGCCAATATTGAGATTAAAAGATGGATTATTTGGTCATTATCACTGCTGTTTGTGGGAGTTTGCTGTGTGTGGAGTGGCGACCACACTTTCTACATTGCAACAGTGGCTCAATCCCTTGCTGTACTGAGAGGCCTTAAAATGTGGGCTTGTTCTTTCAGCACCCTGTAAACAAACATCAAAATTTTTATGTGCCACTGAGGTGGTATGGTAGCACAGTGGGTAGCACTGTTGTTTCACAGCTCCAGGGTCCCAGGTTTGATTCCCAGCTTGGGCCACTGTGCGGAGTCTGCTCATTCTCCCTCTGTCTGCGTGGGTTCCCTCCGGGTGCTCCGGTTTCCTCCCACAAGTCCCGAAAGACGTGCTGTTTGGTCATTTGGACACTTTTGAATTCTCCCTCTGTGTACCCGAACAGGCGCCGGAGTGTGGCAACTAGGGGCTTTTCACAGTAACTTTATTGCAGTGTTAATGTAAGCCTACGTGTGACAATAAAGATTATTATTATCTGATTTCTTTGACTAACTTTGGGCATGGATCCACTTTTCAGTTCAACACCACACAGCACTTCAATGCATCCCACCAACACCTTGCTGAAAGCTGTCGTGTGTGTCTAAGAATGACGGTGCACAGGTTTTATTGAAGGGGAATGTGTAGTTGCTCTTTCTAACCATTTGCGACAGCAACCATGTCTGCTGTTTTTGATCTTAATCGAGGGATTGGCCAGTCTGCTGCTGGTCTCCTGCAATTGTATGTTACTTTTTCAATGTATCCCATTGTCTCCCCAACCAGCCGGACATAGTGACAGCTATGCCAACCATGACTGTCATTGAAATGTTTAGTCCAGCAGACAATCACCTGGAGGCTGTTGTCCTATTGCTTTACTAGACTTGACCTCTTGAGTGCCTGTTACATAGGTTGTCCAGGCATACTTTAGTGCTCATTGTGAAGTTGAATGTGCCCTGAAGAGTTTGTAGTTAGCATTAACCTTTTGTTTATTGGATAGATTTTCACTACAAAAAAGTGAAAGTAACAAGTGTGTAGTGAGCAAAATATTTAAGATTTATAGTTTAACACTGTATTGACACCTGAGGGGAAAATGTTACCTCAGACGCTGCCCCTGAAATTTGTCATTTATGTGCCTCAGCTTGATGATTTTCACTTTGGTCGAACATCTAAATTGGTTCCATTTTAGAATAAAAATTATGATAAAATGTTAGGATCCTTCGGTGATAAACCAAGTTTCCCTACCTTGTTGATGGTGAATCTTTGAGTAACCAATAGCAACCAACCACGATCACAATTGGAGGATTTTGGCTCTTCCTCCATTGTCTGTATGGCTGTAGACGGACTCCTTTGAGATGAGAAAGAAATGGATGCTTGGGTCTCAGAAGAGAACCTTGTGCAATTACAATAATCCTACTGAAATGTATTTGTTTTTTCATTGCGTCACTCTTAACGCATGCCTTTAAAATGCAATTCTGATGTGCGGCTATATAATGTTTTGGTCTGTAATGTATTTCTGTAGAGGTGCATAAACTGTCTTTAGTTGGGTAGTGCCTTTTCTAAAGCGGCAACGGTAGTTCAGCCCGATAGCTTACTTGTATATTTCCCCTTTTTAATGTAGGAAAATGTTCCAATTCATTTTGGTATACATGAGGTGTTTGCACGGGTTCGTTATTTCCGGATTCTTGCATAAAAACTATCATCAGCAGCAAGATGTTATTGTTTGATGCCCGAAATGTGAAAAGCTAGGGCAGCACGGTGGCAGCAGTGGTTAGCATTGCTGCCTCACGGCGCCGAGGTCCCAGATTCGATTGTGGCCCTGGATCACTGTCTATGTGGAGTTTGCACATTCTCTCTGTGTTTGCGTGGGTTTCATCCCCACAACCCAAAAGATGTGCAGGGTAGGTGGATTGGCCATGTTAAATTGCGCCTTAATTGGAAGAAATTAATTGGGTACTCTAAATTTAAAGATACAACTGAAGCATTCCGCTGTTGTACTGTAACTGGATTTTATATCTTCTCTCCTCACCACGCCCTCTTTTGCAAAGAACAGAGACTTGCATCATGCCTATTTTATTCATTTATAGCTCGAACATGTTTAAGGATTATAATTAGTCATAGCAGTAAACTTGCAACTGAGTAGGTTTAAACATTGTACAACCAAACTAGTTCAGAAAGTTCCATCTAAAATGACGCTTAATTTATTTAATATAGTCAGTGAAGTTTAGAGTTTGTGCGGTTGCTCATGTGGGCATCTTGTAATCTAGTGAGCTAGCTCCAATTACTCCTTTAAACTACAGCTCTGGTGGGTAACCGTTCTGCTAACGTAACAGTTCTGCTAACTTTGATTTATTCTATCATGAATTCTTAATATTCATGCAGTGTGAATTCTGGCAGCACAGTAGCACAAGTGGATAGCACTGTGGCTTCACAGTGCCAGGGTCCTAGGTTCGATTCCCCACTGGGTCACTGTCTGTGCGGAGTCTGCACGTTCTCCCCGTGTCTGTGGGTTTCCTCTGGGTGCTCTGGTTTCCTCCCGCAGTCCAAAGATATGCAGGTTAGGTGGATTGGCCATGATAAATTGATAAAATAGTGACCAAAAAGGTGTGGAGGGGTTATTGGGTTACGGGGATAGGATGGAAGTGAGGGCTTAAGTGGGTTGGTGCAGATTGATGGGCCGAATGGCCTGCACTGTATGTTCCATGTTCTATGGGAAGCCATTCCCAGACTTAGCAGCAGAGAAACTAAGTGATGGGCTCGCTGTCACTTGTGTCATTGAAGTGTAATAGGGAAGAGCTAAGAGTTGATGCTCGGACTTCATTTTCCGACCTCACAACGTTTCGACCAAACCCCCCTCGCACCAAAAAACCCACCTCTCAGGGAGCCCGGGGGGGAGGGGGGGGGTTGGTGGGGGAGAGAGGGTGCAGCATCCCTAGGCTTGAGTGTGGGGTAAATGCCAGCCTGTCACCCTGGCAGTTCCAGGCTGGCAGAACCAATGTGCCTAGGTGGCACCTGCAGTGCCAGGGTGCACAGAGGGCAAGCACCTGAGGCCTCCGATCCTTTGTGAAACCCCCCCCCCCCCCCCCCCCCCCCCACCAGCGCACTGCATGGTGCTCGCCCGAGGTCACCGAGACGCAGCTCAGATCTCTATAACTATTCCTGGAATTTTATGTATCCCCAGTCAATTGGTCAGCCAAAGGCACATGTCAAATGTCTGGGGTCGCATATTGCATTCAAAATAATGAGATCCAGTTGGATAATTTGTATAAACCGCTCCTTTTTTTTTAACCTATTCCTGAGAAGTCCATTTAATTTTAATTTGTTGCAGTTGCCAATCTGGAATAGTCTGGCTGGATCTTGCTGGCAAGTTTAGCATAAGGAAGTTAATTGCCATGTGAGCTGAAGGATTTTATCATGCACCCTTTTTCTGAATTGAGCAATAATGAATATTGAAATTCAACTGAACAACTATTCTCGAACTGGAATGATAACAGAACTCAAGTTGGTTTCAATCACAAGGACCAGGGATGCTTCCTTTTTATCTCCCAAAAACTATTTTCCATCTTGCAGTAAACAAGCTTTTCCGAACTACATTTTTTTTTTGTCAAGGCTGATGGTCCTTTTCACCCTTCTCTCTTTTACTTGTGATGTCTATTTAATCTCTAGACTGGAGATTGACTGAAGATATGGATAGCATGAAAATAAACACAAACTCTGGGAAAGCAACATTAAACTGTAAAAGGAGGCTTGTTCGGGGGTCAACATCCATATGCCAAAATGTGAGACACGTGGCAGCTTGTCAGTGCTGTGCTTTTTGATCTAAAAGGCCTGAAAAGTCAATTTAAATCCTTACTTTTGTTTGTAACAGAAAAATTAGATGCTGCCATTTGAGTGTCGAGTGAGGTGCAGCGGGCACATCTAAGTTGTTTCTGCTGCATATACTCCAGCATGAAAGACAAGTTTCAACATGAGTTTTTCTGACTCCATTTTATTGATTTAAGTTGACAGACCTTTTTTTCTCTCTTTTTAGTTTGTGGAAGGGACACTTGGGGATGGGTGGCTGTTTCGGGTGGAGAATGTTTGCTTTCGGTTATGGATTATTGATGCCGTCATTGACCGGTTTCTTTCTTTCTCTTGACCGTTCATTCAAACACAATTCTCTCGTGTTGGAATTGTTTTTTTTTTACACATATCGGGCTGTTGATTCGAGGTGGGCATGGACTGCATTGGCTATGGCCTGGAGGCATTCTCAGCACTGCTGTTAGACCTTCATTTAAGGGAAATATATTTTTCAAAACCTGTTCTTATGGCTTAGATCCTGGATGGGCTGGAACTTTTAAAAAGAGGACCTCTGTGGATATTATTCTATTGCAAAAATTGAGCTCTTCCATTTGGATATGTCTTCTTCCAAGATACGTAGACGATAACTGTTTACTTTTCTACAAGCCAAATGATCAGTGAAACATTTGTAACTGGATCACACACGGAGGGAGATGAAGGGAAGATCATGCAATCTGATCCTTTTTTCAGAGGATTACCTTGCTCTTAATTCTGGGCCATTGTAGTCTTTAAGTGGAAGTTGACACTTGCAACGTAAATTATGTTAAGCTTGGGTGTTAATATACTGGGAGTAATTTTGGCTCAAGCACCAGTGAAATTCATCCAATTAAAAACTATTCTGCATAGGAAAAATGTCAAAACATCATACTTGAAAAATGTATTTTCCAACCAATTAACCGTCTATTGCAACTTCGGTAGTGAACACTCGTGAATGTGTTAGAAAACATATACGGTAAGTAATGTACTAAATTGCTGTTAGATCTTCAATAAGGAAAGTTTTTTTTAAAAACTCTTCTGGTAGCTTAGATCTTGAATGGGCTGAAACTTTAACAAGAGTCCTGTGGATATTATTCTACTGCAAAAATTGAGCTCTTTCAATTGGATATGCCCCCTTCTCCTTCCAAGACCTAGAAGTTAGCAAGATCCTTTCTTCTTATACTACCTCTTTGCTGTCCACTGTCTGACAATGTGTTTAACATAGCGATTTGTTAGCAGGCCAAGGGATGGTCTCCACGAGAGCGTCTTTATTTATGGAAGGGATTGATACCTTGCGTATAAAGATGATGTATCTAACTGTGGGGAGATTTAAACTACTGGCCAAAATGTAGTCCTAATATATCCAGTAGGGAATTGTGGATAAATGTTTTTTATATAGTGATTGGAATGAGAAACTCATTGATGGAGGCATCTGAAGAGCAGATAAATCAACACGAGGGAGAAAGAACAAGTCAAGTAAGTCCATGGGAGCCATCATCACATGCAAGTTCCCCTTCAAACTGCAGACCGTCTCCACTTGGCAATATATTGCTGTTCCTTCATTGTCACTGGGTCATAATCCTGAAACTCCCTCCTTTTTTAATAGCGTGAGGATAAACCTTCAGCACACAGACTGCAGAGACCTAAGAAGGCATCTTGCCAAGCAAGGACAATTCAATATGGATAATGATTGCTGGCCTTGGCTGTGCCCTAATACTATCAGTCATCTTTTTAAAAACTGCCTTTTATACACAGCCTAATCTCTCAAACGGCAGCACTTTGACTCACCAGTAACCTATTTCAAATGGTGCTGCTAGAAGGCATTGAATTAATCTGTCCTTTTAAATACATTTTTCATAATTAACTTTAAAACAGACAGATTGAAAATTTCCCCTTCCTATTGACCAAGAGTTCTTGCCTTGTTTATACGATCAGGTTTGCATGCAAACCCTTCTGACTCCCAAGGTGAGAGTTCGAATAATTGAGCCAAGCTGTGTGTTCGTTTTTGAACACTGCTTTTGATATGAATCCGGATTGACCACTTACATGCTTCTTGGGAGGGGGGAGAGGGGGAGACTGAGTATTAAATTCAGTACCATATATTCTGTCCAATAATTTTTCTGACAGAATTCAAGAACTTTGAGTGTTACTGAAAAAATATTTTGTCAAAGGTTTTTATTTTGCACTCATTCGGACAATCGCAAGAATAGCAATGAGAGGAGAGACAACAACTTTATATCATGTGAAGAGAGTGCCGTTTGGTTGGCAAATAGACTCTGATTGGTAGAGGCATTGCCATGGGGAATTCACCAGTTGATAGTGACTGGCAGTTAACTGCCAAGCATTGTTTGAAATTTAAATCCGACAGCTTGACTCTGCCCCGTGGAAATGTGTGTACAACTTCTTTCTCTCTCCTCCTCTTTCATTCCCACAGTTCTGGAAGTTAAATGGAATGTGTTATATCCAGAACCCTCCCCCCCCCCCACTTTATTTGGTGAAGCTAATTTACATTTTTGTAACTTTTAAAAAAGAAATAGAAAGGATAAGGATTCCTTCCCTCCATGTCCTTTTCAAAGGTGGTACAAAACAAAAGCTATTGCCATCTGTTGCAAGAATGATGCGGTAAGCATTCAGTTGATTCAATATAACTCGTGACTGGCTGAGGGTGCATGTACCTGTTAAGTGAAACTGGTGTCAACTTTCAGAATGCAGGCAGGACATAACCAAGTGATGCAGATGAAGGGGTTCCATCTTCCAATTTCTACTCTCCATTGAACTCTGTCTGAAAGATTTAAATGTCAAAAATGCCTCCCATTTATCGAGAACCATATCATATTGCAATAATCTCAGTTGCACCAATGAATTTTTCTTGCAGTGAGGCATTACATGTACAGGGAAAATTGGGGTTTAATTCCTCACTTGTCAGCATTGGCTAAGTAGTGGCATTCTACTCTGAGTCAGTGGTGAGTTCAAGCCACATTCCAGAAACTTGAGATAGAATCCAGGTTGGCACATCAGTGAATTATTGAAGGATTGCTCTATCACTGGAGGCTCTGTCTTTCACGTGAGACTTTGGACCTGATCTGTGCACTTGGGTGAATATGACAGATTCCATTGTGCTTTTTAAAAAGCAAAGACATTCTGCTGGTATCCTGGCTAACATGTTATCCTCCAACGAACACCTTTTCTTAAATGCAAGTTTAAACTTTGAAAAAATCAGGGTGTTTTATTTTGTTTGTGTGACTCCTCTATGTTAATTTGCTCCTGCACTTTGAACATTACTACAATTCAAAGGTACTTCATGGGTTGTGAGGTGCTTCAGGATGTCAGAATAGGTTGCATGTAAGGACAGGTTTTCTTCTTTGTAATCATTTCTTTACTGCAGTGCAACTCCTGAATACTTGTCTAATGTTAAATGTGGCTTTATAATCTAGTCACTTCCATCTGGAGGGATGCTTTCTTTGGTGCGGCCAAGCTGCTACAATTGCTTGATTTTATTTTTCTGCATTTCCTGCACATTCAATGTAGCATTATTGAGAATGGAGGTTGGTTAGCTCTGTTGGCTGGGTGGCCGGTTTGTGATGCAGAGCGATGTCAACAGCGTGGGCTCAAATCCTGTACTGGCTGAGGTCACCCATGAAGGCCCCACCTTCTCAGCCTTGTCCCTTGCCTGCTCTGTAGTAGCCCCCCCAGGTTAAATCACCATCAGTCAGCGCGCTCTCTCTTCTCCTCTTCTCTCTTCTTCTTTTCCCTCTTCTCTTCTCCTCCTCCCTCTTCTTTTCTCCTCCTCCCTCTTCTTTTCTCCTCCTCTCTTCTCTTCTCCTCCTCCTCCTCCTCTTCTCCCCTTCTCCTCTTCTCCTCTTCTCCTCTTCTCCTCTCCTCTCTCCTCCTCTCTCCTCCTCTCTCCTTCTCCTCTCTCCTTCTCCTCTCTCCTTCTCCTCTCTCCTTCTCCTCTCTCCTTCTCCTCTCTCCTTCTCCTCTCTCCTTCCTCCTCTCTCCTTCTCCTCCTCTCCTTCTCCTCTCTCCTCTCCTCTCTCTCTCCTTCTCCTCTCTCCTTCTCCTCTCTCCTTCTCCTCTCTCCTTCTCCTCTCTCCTTCTCCTCTCTCCTTCTCCTCTCTCCTTCTCCTCTCTCCTTCTCCTCTCTCCTTCTCCTCTCTCCTTCTCCTCTCTCCTTCTCCTCTCTCCCTCTCCTCTCTCCCTCTCCTCTCTCCCTCTCCTCTCTCCCTCTCCTCTCTCCCTCTCCTCTCCTCCCTCTCCTCTCTCCCTCTCCTCTCTCCCTCTCCTCTCTCCCTCTCCTCTCTCCCTCTCCTCTCTCCCTCTCCTCTCTCCCTCTCCTCTCTCCCTCTCCTCTCTCCCTCTCCTCTCTCCCTCTCCTCTCTCCCTCTCCTCTCTCCCTCTCCTCTCTCCCTCTCCTCTCTCCCTCTCCTCTCTCCCTCTCCTCTCTCCCTCTCCTCTCTCCCTCTCCTCTCTCCTCTCCTCTCTCCCTCTCCTCTCTCCCTCTCCTCTCTCCCCTCTCCCTCTCTCCCTCTCCTCGCTCCCTCTCCTCTCTCCCTCTCCTCTCTCCCTCCTCCTCTCCCCTCTCCTCTCTCCCTCCTCCTCTCTCCCTCTCCTCGCTCCCTCTCCTCTCTCTCGCCTCTCCTCTCTCCTCCGCTCTCCCCTCTCTCCTTTCTCCTCCCCTCTCCTCTCTCCCTCTCCTCTCTCCCTCTCCTCTCTCCTCTCTCCTCTCTCCCTCGCCTCTCTCCCTCTCCTCTCTCCCTCTCCCTCTCTCCCTCTCCTCTCTCCCTCTCCTCTCTCCCTCTCCTCTCTCCCTCTCCTCTCTCGCCTCTCCTCTCTCCCTCTCCTCTCTCCTCTCCTCTCTCCCTCTCCTCTCTCCCTCTCCTCTCTCCCTCTCCTCTCTCCCTCTCCTCTCTCCCTCTCCTCTCTCCCTCTCCTCTCTCCCTCGCCTCTCTCCCTCTCCTCTCTCCCTCTCCGCTCTCTCCCCTCTCCTCTCTCCCTCTCCTCTCTCCCTCTCCTCTCTCCCTCTCTCCTTCTCCCCCTCCATCTCCTCCTCTGTCTCGCTCTCTTCTCCTCCTCTGTCTCACTCTCTTCTTCTCCTCTGTCTCACTCTCTTCTTCTCCTCTGTCTCACTCTCTTCTTCTCCTCTGTCTCACTCTCTTCTCTTCCTCTGTCTCACTCTCTTCTCTTCCTCTGTCTCGCTCTCTTCTCTTCCTCTCTCAAAGCGGGGAGCACTTTTGAGACTATGACAACTTTTATTTTCTTTTCATAATAGGTATTGCATAACCAGAATATCTCTGATTGTTTTCTGTAGTCTCCTAAAAACACAAACACATCCTTTCTTAAAATAAATCCCCTGATTCAAATAGTTCAATGATTTTGTTCATTCAATTCTTTGTACATGAGACAGTTGTTGGAGAACACCTATATCTATGTAAATAGAAATATTGTATGGTAACTACTTTCAAATGTCCTGAGCAATTCAAAACAAAATAGAAACATTAATGGAATATTTTTACTGCACTAAAACAAATGATTCAAACCATCAAGTCTGTACTAATGCTTGTCTACATATGAACCACCTAGTCTAATTACTATCTCTGCTCATTCCGCATACTTAAGTTAGCATTCCTCTTTCACAAAATCCCATAATCCCCAAAACAATGTGGTCCTTGTTTCAACATTGGCTTGTGTATGAGAATTCCACATTTTCACCACCCAGTGCTTAAAACAATTTATTTTGGAACCATCTCCTTCATTCTTTATCATAAATGTGAGTGCTCACTTTCGGTTTTGCTGATGAATTTAAACAATCATTGTTGACCATGTCTCACAACATTTAAAAAAAAAACGTCTCTTGGCTCAGTCCCACATCTTGTTGGTTCTTGACGAAAAAGCTCCGCTTCTGAAGTGTCCTTTCAAAGAACAAAGAAAAGTACAGCACAGGAACAGGCCCTTCGGCCTTCCAAGCCCGTGCTGACCATGCTGCCCGTCTAAACTAAAATCATCTACACTTCCTGGGTCCGTATCCCTCTATTCCCATCCTATTCATGTATTTGTCAAGATGCCCCTTAAATGTCACTATCGTCCCTGCTTCCACCACCACCTCCGGCAGCAGGTTCCAGGCACCCACTACCCTCTGTGTAACAAAATAAAACATGCCTCGTACATCTCCTCTAAACCTTGCCCCTCGCACCTTAAACCTATGCCCTCTAGTAATTGACCCCTCTACCCTGGGGAAAAGCCTCTGACTATCCACTCTGTCTATGGCCCTCATAATTTTGTAGACCTCGATCAGGTCGCTCCTCAACCTCCGTCATTCCAGTGAGAACAAACCGAGTTTATTCAACCGCTCCTCGTAGCTAATGCCCTCCATACCAGGAAACATCCTGGTAAATCTCTTCTGCATCCTCTCCAAAGCCTCTACATCCTTCTGGTAGTGTGGTGACCAGAATTGAACACTATACTCCGAATGTGGCCTAACTAAGGTTCTATGCAGCTGCAACATGACTTGCCAATTCTTATACTCGAGCCCTGGACAATGAAGGCAAGCATACCGTTTGCCTTCTTGACTACCTTCTCCACCTGTGTTGCCCTTTTCAGTGACCTGTGGACCTGTACACCTACATCTTTCTGACTGTCAATACTCTTGAGGGTTCTACCATTCACTGTATATTCCCTACCTGCATTAGACCTTCCAAAATGCATACCTCACATTTGTCCGGATTATACTCCATCTGCCATCTCTCCGCCCCAGTCTCCAAATGATCTCAATCCTGCTGTATCCTCTGAAAGTCCTCATCGCTATCCGCAATTCCACCAACCTTTGTGTCGTCTGCAAACTTACTAATCAGACCAGTTACATTTTCCTCCAAATCATTTATATATGTATACTACGAACAGCAAACGCCCCAGCACTGATCGCTGCGGAACATCACTCGTCACAGCCCTTCAATTAGAAAAGCACCCTTCCATTGCTACTCTCTGCCTTCTATGACCTAGCCAGTTCTGTATCCACCTTGCCAGATCACCCCTGATCCCGTGTGACTTCACCTTTTGTACCAGTCTACCATGAGGGACCTTGTCAAGGGCCTTACTCAAGCCCATATAGACAACATCCACTGCTCTACCTACAACAATCACCTTTGTGACCTCTTCGAAAAACTCTATCAATTTAGTGAGACACGACCTCCCCTTCACAAAACCATGCTGCCTCTCACTAACACGTCCATTTGCTTCCAAATGGGAGTAGATCGTGTCTCAAAGAATTCTCTCCAGTAATTTCCCTACCACTGACGTAAGGCTCACTGGCCTGGAGTAGGCTGAACTATCCTTGCTACCCTTCTTAAACAAAGGAACAACATTGGCTATTTTCCAGTCCTCTGGGCTATCACCTGAAGACAGTGAGGATCCAAAGATTTTTGTCAAGGCCTCAGCAATTTCCTCTCTAGCCTCCTTCAGTATTCTGGGGTAGATCACATCCGGCCCTGGAGACTTATCTACCTTAATATTTTTCAAGACGCCCAACACCTCGTCTTTTTGGATCTCAATGTGACCCAGGCTATCTACACACCCTTCTCCAGACTCAACATCCACCAATTCTTTCTCTTTGGTGAATACTGATGCAAAGTATTCATTTAGTACCTCACCCATTTCCTCTGGCTCCACACATAGATTCCCTTGCCTAGCCTTCAGTGGGCCAACCCTTTCCCTGGCTATCCTCTTGCTTTTTATGTACGTGTAAAAAGCCTTGGGATTTTCCTTAATCCTATTTGCCAATTACTTTTCGTGACCCCTTCTAGCCCTCCTGACTCCTTGCTTAAGTTCCTTCCTACTTTCTTTATATTCCACGCAGACTTCGTCTGTTCCCAGCCTTCTAGCCCTGACAAATGCCTCCTTTTTCTTTTGTTTAAAAATATTTTTATTCTCCTCCTTTTTCACAATTTTTCTCCCGAATTTACACCCAATAACAATCAATAACCCACAACAAATATCTCAAACCCTATAACAGTAACAACGATCCCATCCTCCCAACATGCCGAGACACCAGCCCGCATGTTAACATAAACAAATGACAAAGAAAAAAAAGAGGAATCTGGGATTACCCATAGCCATCTTCAACATACACAACATATGAACGTGATTAGCGGGGCCGCCCCCCGCAACGTTCACACACATCTTCTACCCCTTCAAAGAATCGGCTCATCCTTGCCCTCGTGAGGCGTGCCCTGTACACCACTTTCAGCTGTGTGAGGTGGAGGCATTCTCTCTCTGGAGCACATCACACCAGACCCCGTCCTCTATAACCTCTCCCAATTCTTCCTCCCACTTCACTTTGATCCCCTCCAGTGGTGCCTTATACTTTTCCAACATAGCTCCGTATACCGCTGACACTGTCCCCTTCTCCAGTCCACTTGCTGCCAGCACCTCCTCCAACAACGTAGAGGCCGGTTCCTCCGGGAAGCTCTGTATCTCTTTCCTGGCAAAGTCCCGAACCTGCATGTACCTGAACACTTCTCCCTGCTCCAGCCCATACTTCGCTTCCAGCTCCCTCAATCCTGCAAATCGACCCCGAGGAAACAAATATTTTAGAGTCTTAATCCCCTTCTCTCCTTTTTCTTTTTGACGACACCTACAATATCTCTCATTATCCAAGGTTCCCGAAATTTGCCGTATTTATCCTTCTTCCGCACAGGAACATGCCGGTCCTGAATTCCTTTCAGCTGACATTTGAAAGCCTCCCACATGTCAGATGTTGATTTACCCTCAAACATCATCCCCCAATCTAGGTTCCTCAGTTCCCACCTAATATTGTTAGAATTAGCCTTCCCCCAATTTAGCACATTCACCTTAGGACCACTCTTATCCTTGTCCACCAGCACTTTAAAATTCCCAACTGGGAATCCTCATTCCTTGATGTCCTCCTTTCTTAAAAGGGGTTATTTACTTAAACAAATAATTGGGTGGTTGGCAACAAATGCTTCAAAGCACTGTGACGTGACACAAACCGTAATCTTCCCCGTTTGATCCTTTTACTCTAAGTTAACCAATCTTGGCCAAACTGGTAATGGTGACGCAGTTACAGCCTCTTGAACATCGCCTCAAGAAACCAAAATCAACCAGTATTTGCCACCCATTTGTTCTTCTGAGGTATATGAGTTAATGCCTTTCGAGGGGAGAATGATCTAACTGAGCCAGCCAAACTGTCTAACAAGGACATAGCTTGTGTGAGTGAATTTACAATAAATTCATAGAATTAATTCTACAAAAACACTTGTAGTGGGTTACTATCCTATTTTAAGAATGTAATGTAGATTCACGGCATGGTGATGTAGTGGTTATCACTGCTGCCCCACGGCGCCGAGGACACTGGTTCGATTGCGGCCCCTGGTCACTGTCCGTGTGGAGTTTGCACATTCTCCCATCTGTCTGTGTGGGTCACACTCCCACAACCCGAAGATGTGCAGGGTAGGTGGATTGTCCATATTGTTTTATTAAAACGGTACAAAATATATACAGGCCAAACAGTGGAAACACTAATTTTGTGTTGGAGAAACAGGGTACCCTCCCCTCAGTATCAATGTAAGGGGAGAGAGGGGGTGGGTACTCTGATCATTATACCGTTTCTACAAAAACAAATGGTACAAGCACTAAATGTGGTGCTGGGGGGACCAGATACACTTGCCTCTGTACCATGCTGAATTGCCCCTTAATTGGGAAGGCAAAGAATTGGGTACTCTAATTTTAAAAAAAAAGAATATAAAGTAAATACGACTGGTGTGTAAATGGCTTTCCATCTGAAAAGAAAAGATATATTTGGCCACGGCCACAACCTCTTGCCTTGTAGCGCAGGTTGTTTGATTTGATCTAATTTGCCAATGGAATTGCTGAATAAATTAGAGACTTATCAAGTGTGTCAAAAATCCTCAAATGTCGAAGGAAGCGTGGTGGCACAGTGGGTAGCACTGCTGTCTCTCGATGCCGAGGTCCCAGGTTCTGTCCCAGCTGGGTCACTGTCCATGTGGAGTTTGCACATTCTCCCAATGTTTGCGTGGTTTTCACCCCCGCAACCCAAAGATGTGCGGATAGGTGAATTGGCCATGCTAAATTGTCCCTGATGTAAAAAATGAATTGGGTACTCAAATTTATATTTAAAAAAAAAACAAAATCCTAAGATGTCTTGATCACATTCAACTGCAGTCCTAAGGCAGCCACCAGTTGCTCGCCTCTGTTTTGAGGCTCGTGGGAAGTGATTTAGTTTTCAACTTGCCTACAATTGGCCACATTGGACTTATTATCTTAATCAGCTTCCATGACTCACTACCTGAAGCGATTTTGCTTTTGGCTGACTTCAGCTTCAAAATGCTGCCTTACTTTGCCCCTCCTCCCCACATAACCCTGCCAAATAATTTTAGAAAAGACATTACAAAGTCTGAACTGTCTCCTGGAAGAACAGTTCTAGATGAGAGCTTTGTTGTTCTTCATGGTTGAACAAACCCCTCAGTGGAGACTGGAATTCAAGAATGTTTCTCCAAACATTCCAGTAACACGGGATCAGATTTCCTGTCAGTGGAACTCTGTACAAATGGTCTATTTATGTGTTGCGGTGCTTGTACAAGACAATATACCCTAATTTAATTTGTGACTGCCTTTACACAATGTAAACTGAACTTTCATCAGCCTATCTGTAGATCTAATGGTGCAGAAATTCTTTCTACTTTTTGGAACTAAGGTTCCAGCTTTTTGAGTTCACATTTTTGAAGCAATATTTGGAACATGTTTTGCTCATTTTTATTTCTATGATCCTCCTAAATATAGTCTTGGGTTCAAGAAATTAGTACACAGTATTACATCCCATGAGAAATACTGGATGCATGTGTCCTCTGACGTGTAGCGGTAAAATATTACATATATGAATGTAGCAACACAAATTTAAAACAATATTTTTAATATTATACTTGGGATATTTTGTTGAAAATCCCCTCCCTGCAAAGACTGAGCAATTAGTGCATGGAGTTGGAGCAACGTACACAGGTGAACCATCATGATTATATACGAGATTCATTTTGTGTTTATCGGCATGCTCTTAATAGCCATTGTAGTTGACCAGAGCAATGTTTTCACTGCACAAAGTGTAGTGAGATTGCACAAGTGCTTGGGAAGAATGAGTAGAATTTAGCTGCACCTACTGTACAGAAGATAGAGACTCGCAGCCCATTATGAACAACCTTGACAACTGGCTTGATGTCTAGAATATGTGGTGGTGTATTGTGTTAGAAAACTGTAAAATACTTATGGGCATCAGATGATGGAACGCTGAAACAAAAGAACATAATTGATTTACTCGAAATATTTGTGAATCGTAGGGCTGTTGGATAGACTTGAATACGTTCCCAAACGTAATCTGTTTGAGCCCCCTTTGTTAATCTTTATATTCAAATCATTCTCCTTGTTCACCATTCCTTCCCAGACAATGCACTATGCCGTGGTTCATAGGAAGCTTACAAAATGCCCAGCATGGAAACAGGGCTATTCAACTTGACGAGTCCATGTCAGATGGTAAAATTTGAATTCAATAAAAATCTAGAATTAAAAGTCTAAATGTGACCATGAAACCGTTGCTGATTGTCGTAAAAACCCATCTGGTTCACAGATGTCCTTTTAGGGGAAATCTATTGTCCTTACACAGGGTCTGGCCTACATGTGACTCCAGACCCACAGCAAGGTGGTTGACTCTTAACTGCCCACTCATGGGCAATTAGAGATTGGCAATGAATGCTGGCACAGCCTGCATCGCGCACATCCCATGAACAAATTTTTTTAAAAAAGCTGACACTCCTAAAAGGCATTGTCTCTCTAGTTTGAGATCATGGGGGAAAGAGCATATACCTGCGCCTCATAGTTGCATAATTCAGTCTCCCTTATCCTAAGAAAGATTAATCTCAATGGTGGCACATGCTTCTGCAGATGTGCTTGGATGGCTGTTTCGCAGAGCGAGGCCAACAGAGTAGGTTCAATTCCCATATCAGCTAAAGTCGTCGTGTCCCCCCCCCCCCCATTCCCCCCCAAGACCGAGAGTTCAATTTTGTTCTCCCCATGCCAACTGCTTCCCCCCCTCCTCCGCTGCTGCCAGTTAAACACAAGTAGGTGAGAAGTCCAGCTCGAGACCATATACTCCACAGTGTGTGCACACTATTCACCCGGCCCTTAACAGGGCCTTCACTCCTCGAGGATTGACCTTCATTGGTGGCAACCCGCTGTGACTAGGAATTTTAAAGCCTTTTAATTATTAATTGCAGGCATTCACTGAGTAACATGTTTAGGCAAGATAAACTTCCAGTTTTAAATGGAAACGAATGCACTCTTTGTTTCATCCAAACATTGGTGGCGGTGTTGTTGTTTGTTCCGGAAAGCTCCATTTTAGAAGCAGGATGTTTTGGAGTTGCTGGGATTTCCTCTCTTTTACAATGACTGATGTCTGAGGATATTGAGAGTAGAAAAATATCCAACCGCCCATGAAGCATTTAATATTGGACTGTAAAAATGTTTGAGGTGGGGCATTTTAAACAGGTGACTGCTTGACTGCATGACCTTCAAATACTCCGAAAGAAGGTGGTAATTTCTTGGGATTCTGATGGAGCAGCTGAACTGCAACTCTGTCATTTTTTTTTTGTCCCAGTGATGGTTCAAGTGTCCTTGGCTGAGAAAAGTGTTCGCAGTTGATTCTTAATGCATTACGGAATTCTTTCCACGTGGACTAATTCGTCAAGATCTGGTGTTCTGACAGCACAGATGTTGACCTTGACCTTTTTTAAAGCTGCGTTTTCACAGTTAAAAAATTCCTACAAAATAAATACATGATGTAGCACTGATGAAGTGTTTCATGAATTTAAGGTTTGCTAAAGGTAGGAATGACACTTGAGCGAGTTGCTGCCTGTTTTTGTTGTTGCCTGTAGTTGGTACCATTTATCCAGATCATGGGATTTGGGACAGTTCATTCTGTGGGCACACCTCATTTGGATCTCTGAAAATGGGCATTTAATAAGTCTCAAAATGAGCTTCCAGTTTCCAGTTGTACGTGGCTCTGAACATTTAGCACTCATCCATAGGTTGCTGGCAGAATATCAGGTTGGTAAAATTTCACCTTGTGTCTAATGGCACAGAAACACAATGGAGTAATTCTGACCTGATGGAAGCCAGCAGAAAGCTGCTTGGTCTGAGCAGATCCCAGTGAACCTTTTACGTTTCAATTGAAGTCAAAGGAGTAGCATAGCGCAATAAAATAGGCGGCCAATCGGATGCCATCAGCATTACAATGAAATAGCCTTCAAAAAAGGTCTGTTGTCATGTACTTTTATAGCTTTGCCAGGTTGCATAGCAGGTTTATCCAGTGAGTAACGTGAGATATACTGACTGGAAGAGAGAGGACACAGATAGCGGGCATGATTTTTCAGGAGAGAGGTAACAAGTTTGAATTCAGTGCAGGAGCATAATGACAGGAAGTAAGCGAACAAGCAAAAGATGACATGAAGTAAGAGCAAACAAACAACAAACAGTAATGTAGAAGAATAGGAACAGGGCATGTGAAAGCTTACGTGGCTCAATAAGATGGTCCAAGTAGTGGGCAAGACCATGGTCGGGTTGGAGTAGAAGGAGCTTGAAATAGCCACATTTGGACAGAAGGAATTAGTACTTGCCAAGGATAAAGGAATTTTCAGAAAAGTGGTCATGCTGTTCCCCATTTCCCATTTTATTTTATTTTTTCATTGCCTATTATCTTTGCTTTTGATATCTTTTACTTTATTCTGACCATCCATTCTGCACAAGGATGCCACATGGCCAGAAATTGGTTTCAACACGCTGAAAATTGTTGTGCATTCCAGCTTACTGCTCATGATTTTGACGGTTTAATTTGCCTGACTCGTGTTTGACAAGACCACTTCTGGCAGCCCTTTGGAAGAAAAGTCATTCAAAGCTACTTCAAATTGGCTACTGGCGATTTAAACCAGAACACAGGAGAAATTTGTAGAATCCATACTGATAAATGTATTATAAATTTCCAATCGATTGCCAACTTGACAAAGTTGTCAGAACAACAGCTGGAATAAGATCATTTTATTTAAAAATGAAATCCACAGTAGCGTTTTCAACGTCTGCAACAAGAAAAGGTTAGATTTGGGTCGAGAGCTTCCATTGATCCAAACCATTAACCAATCTTTGCTGTGTAGTTCCAGCATTTGTTGCTTGTACACCAGAGTTCACACCCTAAAGTCTGCTACCTCCTTCCTCTTAAAACCTAGCTCTTACACCAAATTTTTGGTCATCTGCCGTAGCAACATCATAATCAGGGCTGATCATCCAACTCAACAGCCTGACCCTGCCTCCTGCAAGGGTGCCCAGGTGGTACTGCCAGGGTGCCAGACTGACAGTGCCAAGCTGCCCAGGAGGCATCTTGCCCACGCCAGGGATCTGGCCCGGGGGTGTCCTGCTCTTCAGCAGTGGGATGCGGGGGATTGGTTAATTTGTGCGGGGGGTGGGGTGGGTCCGAGATTGGGGCACCATTTCGATCTCTTCCTGCAGGAAGTGCGGCCTCAGCAGGGCGTTCCTGGCCCAAGCCCAGATACAGAGGTCCATTTAATAGCGAGGTCGTTCACGGCGTTGCCAGCACTGGGACACACCCGGCTAAACACGCCAGTTACGGGGCTCTGTTTCATTTCTCTTACATTGCGCCCATTATCTCTAATATCTCTTTGCATGGCTCAATGTCTAAACCTTTTTTTGATGATGCCCCTGTGGAATGCTTTGATGCTTTTTGTGTTGTAATCTGTGGAGAACAGGAAAACCACTTCACGTGGTTGTGGATGGTGGTAAAACACTTTCACAGCTTAACCTCTAATTACTCTTGGAATACATGGGTGATTTCTTTAAGTGCTCAGCCCGTTAACTTGTTTTGTTAGCCATACACCTGTGATAACTGAAAGTGGCCAACGTGTGCACAGCCTATGTGGAGGCTTTCTGGTTCCTGCACAGTTTACAGGGACATTGCTTGTAAACTAGATTTTCTTCTTAAAGTAATACCTCTTGGATTTGCTCTACACCTGGGTGGAAGAATATGGGAAGTACTAGTCTAACTGCCATCTCACTCTACTTCCCTTCAGTGCTGGTGTCACCAGTGTACGTTTACCTGTGCGTTTCCACAGGTAAACTACTTTTTTACCACACATCCAATGTGTAAGAATGTCCTGCTATTTGGGGGAGGGGGGGGGGGACCTGGAATGTTGGGCTCTTGTTTAAACTTTCTTAAATTAATCTTCAGGACCTCTGGTTAAATGGTGCATTTCAGCCATTCATTGCCTATTTGATCCCTAAATATGGCAGGTTAAGTTGATATAAAGTGTTTGCAAATTGGTCATTTTGGGTTTATAAATAGAGGCATAGAATATAGAAGTAAAGGAATTACACCAGGACTTTATAAATCGCTGGCTAGGCCTAAGCCCAAGTGTTGTAGAAAGTCTGGTCTCACTTCAGGAAAGATGGGTGGTCCTGGGATACAGAAGAGTTTTATCAGGAATAAGGAACATCAGTTGAGGAGCGGTTGGAAAGTGTATATTCAGGATTGTTTTCTACCAGGGCAGCACGGTGGCCTAGTGGTTAGCACAACCGCCTCACGGCGCTGAGGTCCCAGGTTCGATCCCAGCTCTGGGTCACTGCCCGTGTGGAGTTTGCACATTCTCCCCGTGTCTGCGTGGGTTTCGCCCCCACAACCCAAAAATGTGCAGAGTAGGTGGATTGGCCACTCTAAATTGCCCCTTAATAGAAAAAATAATTGGTAATCTAAATTTAAAAAAAAAGGATTGTTTTCTACCAATTAACCAGTGTAGGTATAAATGAATCCTTCTCCGCTTGGCAGGCTGGGACTGGTGGAGTACCACAAGGATCAGTAACTGGGCCCCAGCCGATCACGTATATCAGATTTGGATGCAGGGGCCAATTGTAATATTTCCAAGTTTGCCCATAACATGAAACAAGATGGGAATGGGAGTTGAGGATGATGCAAAGAGACTTCATGGTGATTTGCATGGGCTTAGTGAGTGGGCACCTGGATAAGTGCGAGTTATCCATTTTGGCGCAGAGGGTGTGCAGGTGCAGAGTTCTTTTTGACTGGGGAGATCTTGGAAGGCCGTGATGTCCAACGGGACCTGGGTTTGCTTGTTCATAGGTCCCTGAAAATTGACATGCAGGTGCAGCAAGCAATTTGGAAGGCAAATGGCGTGGCGGACTTTATTGCAAGTGGATTTGAGAGGAGTAAATAAGTCTTGCTTCAAGTGTATAAAGCCTTAAACTGCTCATGGTGTATTGTGTATGGTTTTGGTCCCCTTGTCCAAGGAAGAATTTACTTGTCATGGAGGGAGTGGGGGTTCACCAGACTAATCCCTGGGATGGCGGCATTGTCCTATGAGGAGAGATTGAAGCGCCTGGGCCTGTATTCTCTACAAGGCTGGTTTAGCTCAGTGGGCTGGACAGCTGGTTTGTGATGCAGAACAAGGCCAACAACGTGGGTTCAATTCCCGTGCCAGCTGAGAATTCTGAATTCTCCCTCTTGTGTACCTGAACAGGCGCTGGTGTCATGTGAGATTACCTTTAAGAAATGAGTGTTTAAGAAATGTACCTTTTCAAAAATGGGTTTTTATCAATGATGTCAGAGTGTGGGTGGAGTTGTGCTGTCTGTCAGCTTTTAACTTTCGTTTTAGGCTGTTTGCTGCAGGCTGTGTTTTAGTTTCATTTTCAGTGTTGAAGCTGAAGCCAGAAAAAGCAGGTGTACTGTTGATCTCTCTGCCATGAAAAGACTATCTTGATCATTTGGTGAATTCAGAATTATAAATGTTTTCAGTAGTGAATGTAAACCTGATGTGCTTCTGTTAAAAGGTGTTACTTTTGTCTTCTGGATGTTGTTTGGGAAGTTATTAAGGATTACTTAGTGTAGTATTCTTTGGGGGTTGTATTTGAATTAATGGTTGCAAAGATGTTCACTCTATGTTTTAAAAAGGTTAACTTGAGTTCATAGAATAAACATTGTTTTGCTTTAAAAAATACTTTCCATTTCTGCTGTGCCACACCTGTAGAGTGGGCTGTATGCTCCCCATACCACAATCTATTATAAGTTGTGGGTCCGGTGAACTCCATGATACACTTTGGGGTTTTCTAAATCCTGGCCCATAATACCAGAATATGGCGACTAGGGGCTTTTCACAGTAACTTAATGGCAGTGTTAATGTAAGCCTACTTGTGACATTGAAGGTTATTTATTTATTATTTTAAAGTTTAGAAGAATGAGACGCAATCTCATTGGAACTTGCAACATTTTTTAAGGGGCTAGATAGGGTAGATGCAGAAAGAATATTTAGCTTGGCTTTGGAAGCTCAGTCATTGAGTATGTTCAAGACTGAGATCATTTGGACTTCTAGATGTTGACATCCAGGGATATGGGTGTTGATCTAAACTTCTCGGCCATGATTTAGTTGAATGGAGGAGCAGACTCGAGGAGCTGAATGTCTTCCTCTTGCTGCCATGTTCCTGAGTTCGATGGGACTGATTTTCCATGGTAACTGAGAAGGTTTAAAAAGTGACCAAAAGAGATTTTTAATTGGTTTAGCTCGTGTCTAAAGAGGAAAAAAAGCATTTCCTCTGAATTGGATAGTAACCAGACGTCATAACTTCAAAACGTTATAGGGAATTGAGAAATACTAATTTGCGTTGTTCAGATCGAGCAGATCCTAACAAGGGGTGGAAACGGACTTCAGTTTTTTTAAAGATAGTTTCTGGATAGGTATGCAAGGAAAAAGAATTTAACAGGGTTACAGACAAAGATGTGAGACTAAACATGGTTATTCTGCCAAGAGTCCGTGCAAGTCCAATGGGCTGAATGGCCACCTAATGTGCTCTGATTCTCTGATATCTCATCTCTATCCTCTTTTCAAAACATTTAATTTCTGCACAAAAGGCGATGCTGAGAACTAGATCTGTGCTGACTGTTACGTGTGCGTGACGGATGTGCCACCAGGTGAGCGAACTGCACTGGGTGTGCGTGTAGTCCACTGGCCACCTTGGGTGCTATTGTAAAAGTCACAACTGTCAAGTAGACACTTAACGACTGAATGAGCAGTTGGGAATGTTTTTGCTGTATAAATGGTGAGGTTTGTCTATTACTCATTTGGAGCTATTTTGAATTTTGCTGAATGATTGCATTGAGTTAAACTTTAGGCCCAAGACCAGAAAGGTTGAAGGTGTGTTCATAAGATCCCATGTCTCCAAAGCACCTCCTTGGGACATCCCGCTTGGAGTACTGTGAGCAATTCTGGGCCCCACACCGTAGGAAAGATATTTTGGCCTTGGAGGGAGTGCAGCATAAGTTTACCAAAATGATACCTGGACGTTATGAGGAGAGATTACACAGATTAGGCCTGTTTTCGTTTGAATTTATAAGGTTACGGGGTGAGCTGTTCGAGGTATTCAAGATATTAACAGGGAAACACAGGGCGGAAAAAGATGAACTATTTCCACTGATTGGAGATTCTAAAACTAGGAGGCATGGTCTAAAAATTAGGGCCAGACCGTTCAGGTGAGATGTTTGGAAGCATCCTTCACTCAAAGGGAGGTAGAGGTTCGGAACACTCCCAAAAGGAGCAGTTGAAGCTAGAACAATTAATTTAAATTTGAGATGTGTCATAATATCCACTCATGTATATCATGAGATGCAGACAGGCAGTGATTGACACACAGGATAACCAATGAGCACACACGACACAGAATAACCAATCACCAGACAGGACACCACCACTATAAAGCTCACAGGGCATTAAGGCTCTCCCTCTCTCATAGGACACGGTTCATTCAGGAGATAGTCGCAATGCACAGGCCATTGAACATCATCACCATGTGATAGAGAGCTAGTCTGGTGAAGCCAGTAGGAGGTTATCAGTTAGGTTAATAGAGTGTCAACCCACAGCAGATTACGCACAGCAATCAACAGGTTCAATAAAACAGTGTTGGACCATCTCCTGTGTCGGAAGCCTGTTTCTCGTTTTACTGCATCCAGTCGCAGTTGATGTTGGACCAACACAGATAACACATCAAGTTGGATCGATTTTTGTTGAGCTGAAATATTGAGGGACGTGGGCCAAAAGCAGGTATATGGAGTTGGGTCACAGATCAGCCATGATACCATTAAATTGCGGGACAGGCTTGAGGGGCTGAATGGCCTACTCCTGTTCCTACCCTCCGACTGTTCGACTTCACTGTAGTGTTTAAAAGCTCCTTTGAAACCAGCCTAAATGCTGCCACAGGAATTGCTGCAACAGGAATTATATCTGTCTTAAAGGTTGAAATGAAGTGAAATCTGTGTCCCTAAAGCCTGTGCTTGCTGGCTGGGGGTAGCATCAATTCAGATCTATAACTGAAAGTTTATGTTTTAAGGTATAACTCAACAGATGTCTTGTCAACTTTTGATGCAGCAATTATGAAATGTCTGGGGCTTTGGGTTGGAGACCTTATTTGTTTTGGCTCTTTGGAACAGATTTAGATTTTCTCAATTAGATCTCTAATTTCAAAGTGCTGTTGATATCAATGGAAGACTGCAGATCAGATATTCAGGGAAAATTACGCATTATTTCTTCCTACAAATACCAAACCCCACCCCACTCTTAATCATTGGATTCAAAGGTAAAATCTATCTGGGAACAGTACAAACGTATGTATTTTGGGAATGAATATCTGTCTGCAGCCAGACTGAATTCACAGTTTCAAAGTGCATGGGTACTGGGATGTTTTGGCTTGCAAGCTGTAACTGGCTGTGTGCTCCCAAGTTCAGTGGAATCAAACGTGGAGTGGCAAGCTGTCCACTCCATCATTCAGGGTTTCATATAAGGGATCTGTGTGGAGTTTGCATTTTCTCCCCCAGTCTGTGTGGGTTTCCTCTGGGGGCTCCAGTTTCCTCCCACAGTCCAAAGATGTGCAGGTTAGGTGGATTGGCCTCGATAAATTGCCCCTTAGTGTCCAAAAGCCTGGGTATGGTTACTGGGTGAGGGTGGAAGCATGGGCTTAAGTAGGGTGCTCTTTCCATTGGCCTCGATGGGCCGAATTGCCGCCTCCTGCACTGTGGAAATGCTATTCTATGACTTATTTGTCAAAAAACCAAGGGTGAAATTCTCCCATTTTCAGACTAATGTGCTGTGGTGGGCTGGGAACGTGGAGTGTTTCCCACTGCAGTGGCTGGTGTGAAAATGCGGCAGATCCTCCAGCTCTGCCCTCTTTAAGTTATGCACCCAGATGTTTCACGCCATGTGCAGTGGCAGGGCAGGACTGGAGGGCATTTAGTCTACCGTCCTGTCTGGGCATCGTATTGGAAAGGTGCCCAATATCACTGACCCATGATTGAAGAAAATGGTGGACCACCTGAAAACGAAGATGGATCCCCAAGACCACTCTGACTGGAAGATGGATCTCCTGAGAGAGAAGATTGGGGGGTGGTGGGGGGGGGGGAGATTTTCTGTGCCGACGCAGCATGTTTTTCGAAAGCGGGAGGAAGCAGGACATTGGCCGGTGGTGGGATCTTCTCGCCCGGTGCTGTCAATGGGTTTTTTCATTGGAACCATTCCCCTGCTGTCAGGAAACCTGTGGCGCAGGTTCATTGTTGGCACGACTGGGCGTTTCTGCAGGTACTGGCCAGGTGAGTCTCGACATCTGCACGTAATGTTGTTCCGGGCATATTTCACATCGGTCTGCGATTCCCTGCAGAGCGGAGAATTGGCACTATTGGCGCTGCCGTGGTTGCTGCGGTGCCAGTAGGGGGCCGCTCTACACGGGCGGCCTGCTGATGGGCCCAGCGGCCATCGTTAAAAACGGAGAGTCCCACCGCCGCCGCTGTCCACACGTGCTCTCAGCCGGCGGGACCGCGGCGTTGAAGGGTCTGGGGGTGGCCTGTGGGTGGGGGGGGGGGGAAAGATCCTCTGATATGGCCTTGCCTGCAATCGGGGCCCACTGATCGGCGGGCCGGCCTCACTGGCTGGCAGCCTCCTTTCCTCCGCGCGGGCTCCTGTAGTCCTGCGCCATGCTGCGTCGGGGCCGGAGCGGTGAAGGAAGTCACTGCACATGCGTGCGTTGCTGAAATGCCTACAAAAACTGTACTCCTGACATGCTCTATGTTATTGGTTATCATCCAGATATAATGAGGTGTGAGTAATTGTTCTGTTTTCTTGAATGTATTGTTCTCCAGTATTTTTATATCCCCTCCATTTCGCACCACTTTCCCCCGATGCTGTCACCATGGGTGAGGGAGACCTGTGCTGGTCTCGGTATATGCTGGCATGCAGCTAACTGCTAGGATGTCCACTGAAGAGACATCACCCTTCAGTGAAGGGCAAGTACTTGCTCTGTGAATTACTGCCAGCAACTTGGTGCATATCAAATCTATGTCCCACCACTCCAGAAAGCAGCAGGGTGGGAATCTAAGGCCTAGATTTTAGTGGGTGGTGGTTGTGAGGGACACTATGAAGATCCCTGAATAACAGTTTCCTGCACCTTTTTCTCTGTCTGTCAACAAAGAGGCACGGTGGCTCAGTGGTCAGCACAGGGGGTTCAATTTCAGCCTTGGGCGACTTTGTGGAGTTTGTACATTCTCCCAGTGTCTGCGTGGATTTCTGCTGGGTGCTTCGGTTTCCTCCCACAGATCAGAGATGTGCAGGTTAGGTGGATTGGCCATGCTAAAGTGCCCCTTAAGGTTAGGTGAGGTTACTGGGTTACAGGGATGGGGAGGGGGAGGGGTGGGAGTGGGTCTTGATAGGGTGTTCTTTCAGAGGCTCATTGCAGTCCTGCTTGGGCTGAATGGCCTCCTTCTGCACTGAAGGGATTCTATGATTCCTCAGACTCCCTAAATTTAAAGTACCCAATTCTCTCTTTTATTTCCAATTAAGGGGCAATCCATTTACCGTGCACATGGGTGGCATGGTAGCACAGTGGTTAGCACTGTTGTTTTACAGTTCCAGTGACCCCGGTTCGATTCCCGGCTCGGGTCACTATCTGTGCAAAGCCTGCACGTTCTCCCTGTGTCTGGTGTGTCTTCTCCAGTCGCTCCGGTTTCCTCTCACAATTCTCAAATACCTGCTTGTTGGGTGAATTGGACATTCTGAATTCTCCCTCCCGTGTACCTGAACAGGCGGTGAAGTATGGCGACTAGGGACTTTTCACAGTAACTTCATTGCAGTGTTAATGTAAGCCTTCTTGTGACACTAATAAAGGTTATTATTATCTTTGGGTTGTGCAGACGCTGGGAGAATGTGCCAACTCCACACGGACAGTTACCCGGGGCCAGGATCGAAATTGGGTGCTGTAGTGTTGTGAGGTGCTGCCTTTCGGATGATGCATCTAACCCACCCAAAATAAGTTCAAAAAGAGAAATTGTTGGGATTCCCATGCCTCGGGAAACTCACAGCTGAAAGGAGGTGACGGGCTCTGCCACCTACACAACATATCAGTGCTGGATAAACAGTGTTTCTTTCGATAACTAGTATCTCCAGATCATGTGGAACATAAATGGGTGGTTCCCTCTACACTCGGATAACAATGCGCCATTAGTGATGAGGCGTACTTCCATAGTAACTAACTGCACTCCATAAGGAGCATTGGCCCAATGTTTGTATTATTGGGCCAAATCAGTTTTGAAAAACACTGATCTAGAACAGTATCTATTTCCAAAATCTTCCGAGTACTGGCAGTGTCTTTACATTGAGGCCTTTTTTAAAGGACCATTTTGTTTCTTGTTTTTTGCTTTCAAGTTGGTTTACAGTCAACCCAAGTAATTTTGTTAATTCCAGCAACAAACAGTTGAACATTGCAAAGATAAAAATGTTCAATATATACATTTAATTTGTAACACTGAGGCAAGAATGCTCAGGAGTTGGACAGCCTTCTTCGAGGCTATGTCCAAAGGGGTAAGGGTGGAGCCATGCCCGATAGTGGCGGTCTTCGGGGTTTCAGACCAGCCAGATCTATTCCTGGGGAGGAGGGTGGACACCTTTGCCTTTGCCTCCCTGATCGCCTGCCGTAGAATCCTGTTTGGCTGGCGGTCAGCAGCACCGCCCAGAGCTGCAGACTGGCTGTCCGACCTCTCGGAATCTCTCCAAATGGAGAAAATCAAATTTGCCATCCGAGGGTCAGACGACGGCTTCCACAGAATGTGGGAGCCATTCATGCAATTGTTCCGGGACCTGTTTGCGGCCAACGAACACGAGGAAGAATAGTCGGGTGGCCAAGAATCAGGGGAAAATGGACAGGAATCGGGGGAAGGTAGCCGGGGGGGAGGGCTACGGGTTTGTTATGGGGGTTTGATGGCAAGCTAAGGCCCAAAACCAAACTGTAAATAAATGTCTATAAACATGTGCCTCGGCCATATTGGGGAATGTAAAATATGTATGCCGGCTAAAGGGGGCGGCCACAGTTGTTATTATGAAGATGCTTACCTGTAAATATACATGTTAATTTTTGCGTGTTTTTTTTCTAATAATTTGTAATTTGTTGGATATAAAATATGAAAACTCAATAAAAAAAATATTTATAAAAAAAAAAGAATGCTCAGGAGTGGAGGTATACCCAAATAATATAATTCAATTTGTCGGGGATGTAAGGAGCAGAGTGACCTGCGGTTTGTGTACATGTCTTTGAATGTGGCAGGGTAAGTTCAGATGGTGCTGCTAAATGCAAATGTTTTTAAGAGAGACATGGGATACAAAAAGCAAGTATATTGTATCTTCTTGTAGAAACCTGGTTGGACCGCCGGTATTGTGACTAACATTTCAGAAAAGGAGCTTTGCTGAAACAGGGGGCGGGATTCTCCAAGCCCGCGGCAGAGTGCCCATGACGGCGTGAACGGGTTGTGCCCAGGACTAATTCTGGCCCCTGGAGCGGTTCGCAGTTGCGCCGGCGGCAGCGAGGACATGCGCAGTGGCGCCAGTGCGCGCATTCGCAATGGCCTCCTTCAACGCGCCGGCCCCAACGCAACATGGCGCAGGACTACAGTGGCCGGTGCGTAGGAAAGGAGGCCCCCAGCCACAGAGCCAATCGCGGGCCAGGCCACATCGAAGCCCCTCCTGGGGTCGGACCCCCTCCCACAGGCCGGCACCCGACACTTCAACGCTGAGGTCCCGCTGGCTCAGAGCAGGTTAGAACGGCACCGGTGGGACTCGGCTCTTTTCTTACGGCCGCTCGGCCCATCTGGGCCGGAGAATTGGTGGGCCGGCTGCGGAGAGCGGCCCGCGATCGGCGCCGCGCCAACAATGCCAGCGCCAATGGCGCCGATTCTCCGCTCTGCTTAGAATCACGTGCCAGCTTCAGGGCGGCGTGGCCCATTCGCGGGGATTCTCTGGCCTGGCCCAGGGCTGGGAGAATCCTGCCCAGGACTGGAGGTGAAAGACATCGGTTGTAGCGCAAGACGAGAGAGGCTGGGCTTGCTCTGCTTGTAGCTTGGGAGGTCAAAGGGAGGTTTAATGGAGGTTAAAAGTTGTGAAGTGTTTTAATAAGGTAATTGGGGCAAAATTGTCTCCAGCGGTAAATGGGCTGATAATTAGAGTATTAACTGACAAAACAACCTGAGGCGACATGAGTAATTGGTTATTAACTGGAACATGGTGAAAGTAGATTCAGCAGCAACTTGCAAAAGGTAGTTGAACAAATGTTCAAGTTAAATTTTAGTTGGATATGTGGAGCTGGGTAACTCTTAAGAGCTACTAAAACTGGTGTGAGGGCCTCTGTCTGTGCTGCATCATTAAATGGATCAGCAACCATTTGAGCTATTTGGAGATTGTACCCAACCCTACTATTTTGGTATTGGTGGAATGCTCGCTCTACATCAACAGGGCTGGTTGCATCAGAACTCCAATATTGAGGTGTCAAAGATGTAATTTGGCATGCCCTACTCTTTCTTTTTGCTTATTACTACTGTCAGCTTGACTCAGTTGCTGAGCTCAAGGGGCAATAATTTAGTCACAATCTAAGCTGAGCCTTCCACTGCAGTAAAAGGAGAGATGTCAGAGGTGCCATCCTTTGGTTTATCCATGGAATCGATGCACTGTCTGCTTGCCTGTTCATGCTCCAGTGCTAGTATAAGATCGAATGGCATTATTTGAGGAAACATCATTGCTTTTTTATCCAATGTCTCAACTGATATATATTTCTCTTCAAGCAAACATCAAAAAAACAGATTATTTGGTCACTTGTTCACTGTACGGTGCTTTCTGTGGACCTATGTGTGAAAGTTGACTTGCTGTGCTTCCCAGCATGGCAACCTTAATGAGTCCACTTCAAAAGGTGCTGTTTGATGAGTAAGCACTCTGGGACGTCCTGAGGTCACGAACAGACACTTCAAAAATACAAGTACGATTCCAACCCCGGGTCACTGTTCGTGTGGCAGTTGCACACTCTCTCTCTCTCTCTCTCTCTCTCTCTCTCTCTCACTCCTCGTGTCTGCGTGAGTCTCGCCCCCACAACCCAAAGATGTGCAGAGTAGATGGATTGGCCATGCTAAATTGCCCCTTAATTGGAAAAATTAAAAAAGAAATGCAAGTTCATTCACTGATTTAGTCAATCGCGCCTGACACTTAAAACAAATATATATATATATATATAGAAATGCTTCAACAGGTTGTGCATTGAGATCTTTGGAGAAACACGAACAAAGGACTGAATTCTGATGGAAGTGTGGATTGGGCTGGTTTTGCCCATGCCTGCAGGAAATGCCTTTAACAGTGAAAGATTTAACTGTTCTTGGAGAGGAAATTTGGGTGCAATTCGTTTCGGCCATCATATTGGGCTGTTTAGCACGGGGTAAATCGCTGGCTTTTAAAGCAGACCAAGGCAGGCCAGCAGCACTGTTCGATTCCCATATCGGCCTCCCCGAACAGGTGCCGGAATGTGGCGGCGACTAGGGGCTTTTCACAGTAACTTCATTTGAAGCCTACTTGTGACAATAAGCGATTTTCTTTTCATTTCATTTCATTTCATATATGGTTGAACATGTCCGTCATTCTTCTAATCTGATGCGTTGCTTGGAGTATCTCACTAAACCAGTACCAAGAGTACTCTTTTGACCCACATTTAACAAAACTAAGTATGTAATTGGCTTGTTTTGTCACTAAGTGGTTATGACCTGAAAGACTTAATTGCTTAAGGAACTGGATGGTATCAAAGTTCTGACAACTGTTTTTGAGCATGTCACAATTGGTTTAATTGAAATTTCTTATTTCATCTATTTTGTCATATTTTGACTTTTTTTTTGCATTGATATTTTTGAAACATGGAGACAGTCTGTAGCTCCTGCGGAGAGAGTTCTGCAAAAGAAGAGCTGTGCACAGGGCGGCACGGTGGCACAGTGGGTTAGCCCTGCAGCCTCACGGCGCTGAGGTCCCAGGTTCGATACTGGCTCTGGGTCACCGTCCGTGTGGAGTTTAGACATTCTCCCCGTGGGTTTCGCCCCCACAACCCAAAGATGTGCAGGCTAGGTGGATTGGCCACGCTAAATTGCCCCTTAATTGGAAAAAATTAATTGGGTAAATGAAGAGCTATACACCATTGCCATGCGTTTTCTGATGTGATTTATGTTGTAGTTAAGTGACTTCAGTGTTTCTAAATGTGCAACAAATTTGACAGTCTGAGAGATGGCATTGTGATTAAGAGTTTAGTCTTTTAAATTGTTCGTTTTTGCTATTTGACTGCTGTTCATAAAATGACGGTGTCCCTGATGCGACTGAACGAAGACATGTCGCAATCTGATTCTTGCATTTTGATTTACGGCAGATTAGGTTCAGGCTCTGGACAAGAGCTCTCAAAGAAATTGAAAGGCAATAAGCATGGCTGATGCACAGAGGTTTGCTCCAGGTTTGACTTTAGGTTTGCTCGATTTTGTCCTGTGCTTACTTTGGGTTTGTTTTCCTCAGCTATTATGTGAAAAAGAGAGCACTTCCTGTAATGTGATCTTGTTAAACCAACAGACTGTGGTTATCAGTAAGGATGATTTGTGTTGCCATTTGCTGTGGTCGAAACAATTGAAGTGCTGGCTAAGATCAAGCCAAAGATCAGGTGTAATACCTGTTCTTGTCAGTTTGGATCTGGTATGCCCTTGTCTGTGGACGGTGAATTTAATTGGTTTTTTTGAGCACGGAGATGGACTGGGAGCTTGCCCACTCCACTCTGTGCATTGGTTTAGTATCTCCGAGAAAGTGCACGAGAGAGATTGCCCAGGGACTAGGACGCAAAGCACACTCGTCAGGGTTCAATTATGGAGATAGATTGCATAGACTAGGCTTCTATCCCCTGCAGTGTTGAAATGAAGGGGGATCTACGGAGTACCCAATCTTTTGTTCCATTCGAGGTGGCGTCACGAGATTCGTGCTCGTCCTGGCGATTCTCCGGCCCGGCCTGGGTTTAGAGAGCCCCGCCCCATGTTCCTCAGACTTTCAGAGCATTGTTTTTTTTAAACTTAATCTGGAGCTTTCATCTAGGCAATGATTCACATTTATCTCCAATTAACTGCAGGAACTAATTACTGCATATTTGATCTTTTAATTCTCTTCGCAGTATCCTTTCTGAGTGCGCATGAAAAGTGCAGAGGCAAGATTATCCTTTTTGTTAATCAATAATTTTGAGGGCATTTATAGTAGAAGGGGGGGGGGGGATTTCTGTGCCCACAGCTGATCAGTGTCTCTTCCCATTAGCCTTCACCTAAGGTGAGTACAGATAGTAAGTATCAGATCTGCGTATAGCCCCTAATGTTGACTTGGCATGGTAGCACAGTAGTTAGCACAGTTGCTTCACAACTCCAGGGTCCCAGGTTTCTTTCCCGGCTTAGGTCACGGTCTGTGAGGAGTCTGCATGTTCTCCCCGTGTCTGCGTAGATTTCCTCCGGGTGCTCTGGTTTCCTCCCACAGTCCAAAGATGTGCAGATTAGGTAGATTGGCCATGCTAAAATTGCCTTTCGTGTCCCAAATGGTTGGATGGGGTTGCTGGCTGACTGGGATTAGGGTAGAGGTGTGGGCTTCAGTGGGATGCTCTTTCCAAGGGCTGGTGCAGACTCGATGGGCTGAATGGCCTCCTTCTGTACTGTATATTCTATGATACCTTTTATGAACTACTTTTGCAGTCTGCAAAGGTTATTCATAGAACACAGGACATATTGTGCAGAAGGAAGCCATTTGGCCCATTGAGTCTGCACCGGCCAACTTAAGCCCTCACTTCCACCCCATCCCCGGAACCCAATAACACCTCCTAACCTTTTGGGACACGAAGGGCAATTTAGCGTGGCCAATCCACCTAACCTGCACGTCTTTGGACTGTTGGGGAAACCGGAGCACCCGGAGGAAACCCACGCAGATACAGGGAGAATGTGCAGATTCCGCACAGACAGTGACCAAGCGGGGAATCGAACCTGGGACACTGGGTGCTGTGAAGCCACTGTGCAGCCGTGCTCCCCTACTTCTTTCGAGTTCTTTCTCTTAGATTCTTGAATCTTGGGATTTGAGGTGCATGTGGCTCTGGACTCAACTTTAACAAAGGGCAGTTTTTCTTTATTCCAAAAAAAATGTTTTTGTCCATGTAAATTGAAGGCTGTGTTTATTGCTGATCCCTGATGTATGCATACCTCTGCTCCTGTTCCAATGCAGGATAATATTGTGCACATTTTTGGTTTCAAACAGTAGAATACCACCCAGTGTTGCCTTTTTGTGTTTGCAAAACTGCAAGTAAATTGTTGTGGTTATCGGGAAGTTCATTGATGTGACAATCCCAGTGTTTGAAAATATTGCTTGATTACAGTTCTTGTGTGGAATGAACTTTCAGAAGATTTATTTTTACTTGTCATTTTCTCCAAACAATTAACTTCAAAAGAAAAGACCTAGTTCTTTGAAATGGAAGATTACCCAAAGAGCTCATCCCTTGTTTCGCTTTACATTGTCTACCCAAACTCCACACGTACAATGACCCAGAGCCGGGATCGGGGACAAGGCAAATGCAGTATTTCACCAGGTCTGTATCCACCCACTACCCACAGCTTCACTCATTATCTTTATGCGCTCAATGCTTGTTTGCAAGTGCTTGCCCCTTCCGACGGCATCATATTAACAGTCATTATTGTTAGACACAATGTGACAACATGCTTGGACTTGTGTCTGACCGAAAGGCCTGATAGTTTCTCTCATTTTCAGTTACTGAAGGAGATGTATTGTTGAGGTGTAGGTGTGGCCAGCAGCATTGTGGCTTAGATCCAGGGTAAACGTGCCATTGGCAGAAACCAGAGAGAAGTTTTTTTTTTTGTTCAGATTTGGTTTCAAGGCAAATGCAGTATTTCACCAGGTCTGTATCCACCCACTAAAACCCAGTTTGGCAAGTTATAAAAATAAACCAACTCCTTTTGCTCCCAAGGTTCTGTATCATTCAGAACTAGACCAATCAGTGGATCTGATGACAGCCATGCTAGAAGTATGCCTCTTCCAGAAATCAATGCTAGTCTGTACAGGGATCAAACGAGTTGGGGCAGCATGGTGGCGCAGTGAGTTAGCCGGTTAGCCCTACTGCCTCATGGTGCTGAGGTCCCAGGTTCGATCCCGGCTCTGGGTCACTGTCCGTGTGGAGTTTGCACATTCTCCTCGTGTTTGGGTGGGTTTTGCCCCCACAACCCAAAGATGTGCAGGCTAGGTGGATTGGCCACGCTAAATTGCCCCTTAATTGGAAAAAATGAATTGGGTACTCTAAAAATTTATTTTTAAAAAATGAGTTAGTGCATTAATATAATCAACAATCTGAAGCAGGCTATTTTTTTAAGACTGTGCCATAATATGCACTCTCACACATCATGAGCCAAAGACAGGCAGTGACACCCAGGTTAGCCAATCAACACACAGGAATGAACACGACCAATCACTAGACAGAACACCAGAGGGGGGCTTCCTACTATAAAACACACGAGGCATCAGCCCCCCTTTTCCACTGGTGACAACTGTCGTGACAGTCTGGGTGTATATATTAGTTAGCACCTTCTACACGTGGCTCAGGGCTAGGCTGTTAGTGTTAGCATACTTAAGAGTAGTAGAGTGTCAACCCACAGCAAGCTGTGTGCCTTCTTACAGAAGTTCAATAAAACTTATTGAACCAACGTCTAAGTTTGGTGTCTGCTTTCCAGTCTAACTGCGTCCAGTTGCAGTCCGTGTTACCCCAGGGTCAATAACACGACAGACTGCTTTGTGGCATAAACCTTTGTTTTCGGAGACTGTCCTATATATTACAATATTCTTTTTGAAATGCAGTTAGTGTTTTATTGACTGTAAAGTGCTTTGAGATGGTTTGAAGCCACGAGGTTCTACAGAAGCGAGCCTTTTTACCATCGTAAGTGTCCCTGGGCCAGAAGTTTTGAGTTGAAGTCAAGCTCTGGGACTTGATGGCTATGTAAGGTCATTTGTAATGTGGCCAAACAGATTGATTATCAGCCCGTAAATTTTTCCAATACACCTGTTGGCAGGTGGTAAGAGCGGGTGAGTTTCCTGGTCAACCATACTGCAGTACTTTGCCAAGCATAATCATAGACCAATCCACTGGAAGGTCATGGTCACCCAAAGGAGGAATAACTTGGCAAAAGGGCTACCAGAATTAGAGCAGTTCTTGAGCAATGGCAGCCATCATGACAGCACTTGCTTTGGATCCACCATCTTGACTTCAGTCTACCTGGTCAAGATGGCAGTCCCCCCCCCACCCACCCTTCCCTCCAGTCTCAACCAAGTCAGTTCCCTGGAGCATTATCAAACCGAACTTGACATCACGGCCCAGATGTATAGGCTCCCTGAAGGTTGGTCAGAGGTAACTTTTGGGAGCATCACAAAGGGAGAGAATAAGAAGTGCAGTAAGGTTTTGGGGATGGTTTTTGAAAGCTTGGGCCGAGCTAGTTAAAGGCACAGCTGCGAATGGTAGAATCATGAAAATCTGATATGACCAGAATTGAAGGAATAAAGATATCGGGGTTGCAGCACTTGAGATTACGGGTACAAGGAGGTGTGGAGTAGTAAAGCTAACAGTCTGCCATTGGCAGCACTTTTCTTTGAGCCCACTATCGTGACTTTAGGTTGTCTGGTCAGTATAGTATCCTTTTACACTCGTCATGATAACTGTGCAGACCTTCCTTGACAAGATGCAATTGTAAATCCAACTCTGTACTGACACCACAAGGACATGAATTTAAAAAAAACATTGTTGCTAACTGGTCATTTTTTTTTGCTGATGCAATGTTGCCAAATCCTCCTGCAGTGGAAACTGATTGAGCAACAAAAAGAACTGGCACATTTACAGAACCCTCTGCGCCCCCATTATGTGAAGTTGATCAGACCTGTTTTGACCCTTAATTAAGCCTAGTCAACAGAACAGGATGGTTTGTGCTCGCACATCTATGTGCAACTGATGCAGTTGTTTTTTTTGTTGAAGCTGTGGTGGGCAATTGTACATTGAAACAACTAGTCCTGCCACAGATTAATGGGATTTATATGTGCCATTGTAAATACAAGCAACTATATTCTGTTGACCAATCCAGATCAGTGGTTTGGCTGGGTTTTTATTTCATTAGTTTAAATTGTAAGAAGGTTTGTATTTGGGGAGGGTCTTTCAGGATCTTCTCGCATCCCTAAGTTCTGCACAGCCAATGCGGTACTTCGAAGTATGGTCACCGCAGTAACGTAGACGTGGCAGCCAATTTATGCACAGGACGTTCCCTCGATGAGCCATCTGTTTGCAATGTTGGCCAAAGGGTCAGAGCTCCCTGCTCTTGTTTGCAATGTTGACCAAAGGGTAAAACTGACCAGGCCACTGGTCAGAGCTCCCTGCTCTTGTTTGCAATAGGATCATGGGATCTTTTCCATCTATCTTGCTACGGCTTTTGATGTGGCATCTCACCTGAAAGACAGCACCTCCGACCATGCAGCATGCTGTCAGTACAGCACTGCTGTGCCAGCCTTGGGTATTTTTTGTGCTCAAATGTCCGAATTGGGACTTGCCCACACAATTTTCCAATGTGGACGCATCATGTTGAGCCACAGTTAATTCCCTGCTATTCCATCATTTATTTATTTTTTAAAAAAGCACCAAGCAGTAGATTCAAGCATTCCATTACAGCTATTCAGACAATAATGAAAACCCACTTCATAATACTTTAAGCAGCGGTGATTATTTTTAAATTTTGGAACGGTCCTGGTGACGGGAGACCGATACAGTGGGGGAAACCCCGTTGACAACGGCAGGCCCAGATGATCCTGCTGCCGGCCAATGGCAGCTTGCCTCTTGGTGGGGGGAGGGGATTGTGAAAAATCCCGCCCGTAATATTAATTGCAGCACTGTTGCTACGGCAGAACATGGCTATGCACATTCATTTAGTGCAACTTGTAGAACACTACTTTAGCTGATCACATCTCTGCCAACTGAGCAGGCCAAAATTCCCAGCGGGCATGTATTTAATATGGGTTTACATTACAACATTTGATTCATTGTGTTCTTGTTTATCCAATTCATTTGGGGGTTTCTCCCCCCCCCCCCCCCCCCCCACTTTTTTTGTTGGGGGGGTGGGGGGGAAGATCTAGTCCAAACTGCTGTTTAAAGACATTAAACATGCCTCATTCCCCAGCTTCAACTAAACGCGAACTAAAAAAACCTGTTATTCTGCTGTGTCTTGTACAGTGAAGTGAGAATGGGATCAAAGTTCCACAAAGTTTCACCTGCACTAGCAGCTTTCCACTTCACTGCTTCCGTCGCAATGTATTTATGGGTGGCGCAGTGCCAGGGACCCGGGTGCAATTGCTGTGCAGAGTTAACACTTTCTCCCCATGTATGCGTGGGCTTCCTCTGGGTGCTCCAGTTTCCTTCCACAGACCAAAGTAGTGCAGGTTAGGTGGATTGGCCATGAAAAAATTGCCCTCAGTGTCCAATGATGTGCAGGTTTGGTGGGGTTATTGGGTCATGGATAGGACAGAGGAGGGGGCCTAGGTAAGGTGCTCTTTCAGAGGGTTGGCGCAGACTTGATTGGCCGCATGACCTCCTTCTGCACTGTAGGATTTCCATGGTATGCAAGGACATTTCTGTTTGTCAACATGTTCAGCCTTAATTCCACATGTATCAAGTTGCACCTTCTTCACATTAACACATTCTAAATCTCTTTATGTGCCACTATCAGCACCCTTCTTAATCTTCATCATCACCATTTCCATTCCCTTTGTCTTTTTGTCCACCACACATCTGTCAATCTCCACCTATTGTTAGTTCTCTATCCAGCCCCACTCCACACCCCCCCCCCCCCCCCCCCCCCCCCTCCCTTTGATGAAGAGTCATCCAGACTCAACATTAGCTCCCTCCTCTCTCCACAGATTCTGTCAGACCTGCTGAGATTGTCCGGTACTTTTTGTTTTAGGTACACCTTCTTCACAGTTACTCTCTCTTAAGCAGCTATCTTCTTTTCAAAAATATACTTGTGAAATATCTGAAAGGACATTACAAACATTTCCTATTCAGGTTTTCTGCGTAGATCCAAGTGGCACTAACCTGATGAAGGATCTGCGCTCCGAAAGATAATGATTCCAAACAAACCTGTTGGGCTTTAACGTGGTGTTGTGAGATTTCTTTTACTGCTCTCTTCAGTACAGGCTTAAAAAAATCAAACATTTCAAAATGGTCATTGCAAATGGTGCAAAGGTATTTAAGTTGTCTAAATCAGTCATTTTCAAAGTCGGGCACGGCCCGCGGGAGGGTCGCAGTGCAATCCAACGCGGCATTCCCGATCACGGGAATTATCGTGCAACGCGGCTTTTTAAAATGCGGGCAGCTACAAACGTGTGCCTGCTCATCAGTGCGCATGCCCAGAGTCCAGCAAAAAGCACCGCTCCTCCTGACGTCAGCGCCATGATTCCGAATTATTTTAAATTCAATGCAGTCTTCCTGCCTGAAGCGAGGCAGAGAGTAGTTAACATGCTCTGGGCGCAATTGTGATTCCTCCATTTTGTCAGCAGCAAACAAGCAACAGGACTGAAAAAATTAAAATGGATCACTTTTTAATAAGGAAGAGAGGGCCAGAGACACGAACAGGCCAGGATCTTGCAACTAAACCTGCTGGAGAGAATGGAGGAGGAGAATCCACAGCAGGGCAGAGGAGTGCTGGTGTGAGCTTCAGGGCCTCTGATGAACAACCTATACAGTGAATGACAACAAGTGAGATCGTGAGGAACAGGGAGGCTCACCTGTCACATTAAAGGAAAGCGAAAATGGTGGGTCGCGAAGGTCAGCCGGTGTGGGTCCTTGGAAAAAAGGTTTGGAAAACACTGGTCCGCATAGATCAAGTTGCACTCTGTGGTGCTTCAATACAATTGTGATACATGTAATATTCACTATATACCTATAGAGGGGCTGGTTTAGCTCACGGGGCTAAATCGCTGGCTTTTAAAGCAGACCAAGCAGGCCAGCAGCACGGTTCGATTCCCGTACCAGCCTCCCCGGACAGGTGCCGGAATGTGGTGACTAGGGGCTTTTCACAGTAACTTCATTGAAGCCTACTCGTGACAATAAGTGAATTTCATTTCATTTCATACCTATATACATTCATTGTGCGTCAGACAGTCTGAAGGTTTCTACTCAATATCGAGACAGTGGTCACGCTGTCCACATGTCCGACCAGACTCCTGAAACAAGTGCTCGTCTCCGAGCTCCGCATTGGCAAGCGATAACTAGGAGGGCAGAGGAAATGCTACAAAGACACTCTGAAAGCCTCCCTAAATAAATGCAACATCCCCATCGACACTTGGGAATCGCCTGCCTTAGAGTGCACAAACTGGGGAACAAGGATCCACAAAGGCATCAATCACCTGGAATGTCATAGGGTGGAGCCTGTGGAGGCCCAGCAAAAAGAGCGAGCAGAATCCAGAGCGTCCCATCCACCCACTTCGTCAAATACCACCTGTGGCAGAGTCTGCAGGTCCAGGATTGGACTATTCAGCCACTGTGGAACCCACCTCCCTCGAGTGGAAGAAAGTCACCCTCAACCCCGAGGGACTGCACCAAGAAGAAACAAAAACCGAAAATGCTGGAAAATCTCAAGAGGTCTGACATCCTCTGCAGCGAGAGAAAACGTTTCAAGTCTGGATGGCACTTCGTCAGAGTAATACGAATGTTTTTAGCCACTGATTAAATTTGTAATTATAAACATTTCTGTTGGAAATTACACAATTTGATGGTTAATTTAATCCAGCCTTGTTCTGTTATTAGTATGCAAATTAATTTCTAATGCATTAATGCCTCGGCCACCTAGATTTAAAGAAATTAAATTACATTCCATTTAAATCCAGCTAAACTTACATTATGGAACCATTACAGTATAACAAATGGTTTTCGAATTATAAGCGACCCACCATTTATGCAACCAAGGTCTCAAAGTTTCTTGGTCAGTTGTCAGGAGTTATTGTCTTAACCTTTCTGGAAAAGAATAATAAGTGGCCGATCTAGGACAAATTTGTACATTGCATCAAAAATGTGTGTTTTATTTTGTGCATGGACAATGTTACAGATCTTTTCCGTTTCAAGCACTAAAGTTGTTTTTTCGTGAAAAACCGTGTCCCCTTAAAGAATTTCTCCAAATTTATAACATGAGGAACAATTACAAAGACTGCTTGACCCGCCCCAACCCGCATTCCCCATATATTTCGGTTACTTAGGTAATAAAGAGACATAGGGCGTGATCTAACAGCAAAGTTTAAGTGTCATTTGTGTCGGTGTTTTGCAGGGAGTCCCCCACACCACTATCTAACGACACTTGGTCAATCCTGGGGAGCTTCTCACCGGTTTAGCCCACACGTGCCCTCCCCCCCCCCCCCAGGAACCCTACCCGGCATCTCTCCCCAACCTCCCGGAGACCTCTTCGTACCTGCCCTGCACTGCCTGCTACAGCCCATACCCCCTCCCCTTCCACTCTCCTTTCATGGATATGGCCCCCCACCTTGGGCCCTGACACTTGGCAGTGCCACTAGGGCACTGTTTGTACTGGCACCCTGGCAGTGCCACCAGACACCCTTTGAACATGTACCCTAGCAGTGCTCCTTCCAGCTTGGCAGCGTCACCCGAGCACCCTTTGTACTGGCACCCTGGCAGTGCTGCCAACTTGGCAGTGCCACCCTGGCATGTTGGTGACAGTATCAAGTGCCAGCCGGGCAGTGGCAAGGTGCCCATTTTCCAGGTGTAGGGCCAGGGAGTTATCCTGCCCTATCCCTGACCACCCTAGGGCCTCCGATGGCCCTGGAGACCTGGCCGGTAGATTGTGCCCATAATTTGTATTCGCATCAGAGCTGGGCCTGCTTCTATAAAGTCCCTACACTCTTGTTCTGTTTTGCAAATGTCTCCAGTCCAGGGAAATTCTGAATGAACCTGCTGATCAGCTGTGAATATTTGCAGTGTTATTTTCCGACTGTTGCAAATTCAGTCCTCCAAAATGTAAGAGAACTTGGCAGGACACTTGAGTCGTCGTGATTATTGAAGGCTATCCCTGGAGCACACATGACAATTTTGTAGATAAGTCCACCCTGGGGAGCAATCACTAAGTATGAAATATGAATTGGAATCACGTGGTTGGTTCAAATTTTGTATATTATGCAGGCGACAGGGATGTACTGTGCGAGGATTGGTGGGGGGGTTAGGTTCAGATTAATATTACAGCCTCCAGTCGGTCAGAGATTACAATCTGAAGGATGGGTACACATTGCAACATTGGAAACAATTTGCTTGATAATTTTCTGGGTTCAGGTCAATGAATCCAGTACATTCTGTACTTTCATATTAACTCGGCATTTATTCCATTGCAAATGTCCTCACTAGAACAATCTGGAAAAGGATGATAAATGTACTCGGAATTTTGTATTGGCTTTGAATACACATTAATCTGCTGCTATCGTGGCTGGAGGAGCTTGGCTCTTTCAAGGGCATTTAAGTGTTACCTCTAAAGGTTGTCCATCTTTCCCAGTGCAATCTGAGTGACCCTGTCCTCTTGCCTGTTTGGACTCCACATAACAATTCTCAGGCAGGTAAGGTGATCTCATCTGGGAACCATTGAGAATATCTCCATTAATGGGCGGTACGTAGCACAGTGGTTAGCACTGCTGCTTCATAGCGCCATGGTCCCTGGTTCGATTTCTGGCATCAGTCGCTCTGTGCAGAGTCCGCACGTTCTCCCCGTTTCGGCGTGGGTTTCTGCGGGTGCTCCGAATTCCTCCCACAAGTCCTGAAAGACATGCTTGTTAGATGAATTTGACGTTCTGAATTCTCCCTCCGTGTTCCCGAACAGGCGCAAGAGTGTGGCGACTAGGGGCTTTTCACTGTAACTTCATTGCAGTCTTCATGTAAGCCTACTTGTGACAATAAAGATTATATTATTATTAGAGGGTATTGTGGCAAGTGATTTCATTTTACCTGTCGTGTGCCAATTTTCAGCTCCCTATCTGCCCCACGGTCAGTGTTGGGTGACCAATGTTAAAAATCTGTCCTGCACAGGAGTGCCTAATATTGAAACCTGTAGGGGTTACAGAAAAAGTAGAATGAAAACCTCTTCGAACTTCTTGGCTAACGGTTACGCAGAGCAGCACCGACCACATTACAGGATCCTCCGACCCTCTTCCCCCATCTCCTTTTACCCCCTCCCTCCAAGAAAAATGAAAATCGCTTATTGTCACGAGTAGGCTTCAATGAAGTTACTGTGAAAAGCCCCTAGTCGCCACATTCCGGCGCCTGTCCGGGGAGGCTGGTACGGGAACATGATCTGACCTTCTCCCTCCACCCCACCCGATCCTGCACATGTAGCTTGTTGGGTACCTTTAAACTTTACCTAGTTTATGACAGCTAGTACTGTAAAATAAGGGGCATAGCTTCCTTATCTGCATCTCTATAGCCCCTTCGATGCTAAGCCTTGGGAACGTGCTTCACTGCCCAGCTCCTGCCTGACCTGAGTCAGAAGGCAGGACGTGTTAGGATCACCTGGATTTTAAGATGAGAGCTTTCGAGGCGAGTGGCAATCCCACTCAATTGCAACTCTATTGCTAATTACAGCCCATGTTATGTGTTTTTACTCTAACTTCTAACTGCCGTTTATCAGATCTGGGAGTGCTTGATGATACTGCTGGTATGAAAGTAGTGTTTTGTTTCTCATACCTGGAATATTTTTGCAGGCTGCTTATCAGCAAGTGGTAATATTTGCTGCTGCTGTCATCGTCTAAGCATGCCATATAAAATAAATGAACAACCTTTTCTGGAGCGCCTTATCGCATTGCGCTCAATCAGGCCTCTGCCAAAATGACCAATGACTCTAGGGCCTGCAGGATGGAAATAACACTAGCCTCCTTAAATGCCTCTTTCCATCCTCCATCCATCCTTCTGTCTCTAACAGTTTGAGAAGCTCATGGATTTCTTCATCTGCAAGACAAGATAACATCTGCCCACTCCAATTGTTGGACCACCAGGTGAGGTTCCCCGGAAGTTGGTGATCCAGGCGCGACACCTCGATTTGTCACCGTCCAGCTGAGATACACCCACCCTATTTGTCACAAACCCAGGTGAGGAGGGGGTGACTGGCTCGGTCTTTATTTAACCCATCCTCTTCTGGTGGCAACAAAGGTTTAATTTAACAGGGCTCCCTTTTCCTTGGACAAGTTTTCCAGACCCAATACTTGTGTTTAAAAAGGAGCCAACTTGACCAGACATTTTTCAGTTAAGATAGAGTATTTTGGGCAGCATGGTGGCCTAGTGGTTAGCACAACCGCCTCACGGCGCTGAGGACCCAGGTTCGATCCCGGCTCTGGGTCACTGTCCGTGTGGAGTTTGCACATTCTCCCCGTGTCTGCGTGGGTTTCGCCCCCACAACCCAAAAATGTGCAGAGTAGGTGGATTGGCCATGCTAAATTGCCCCTTAATTGGAAAAAATTATTGGGTAATCTAAATTTATTAAAAAAAAAAGAAGATAGAGTATTTTATCAACTGCTAAGAGGTAAAGAGAAATAGTGAAACATATGCAAATACATTCCCATTAGTTAGAGATAAGAATTGAGTCCAATAGTAGTAATTTAAAAAAAAAAGTATTCTGCTGGTTTATCAGATCCCCCAGAGTTGTTTTTGGATGTCCCTGCAAAGGGTGACTATCCTTACAGGGGTCCTGCCTCAGTTTTTGCATTCTCCACACTGTGGCAAATGTTCAGCTACTTTTCTCACAGCGAGCATGTACATGCGTCAGGCCATTGTACCCAGGTCCTTGGAGATGGGAGGGAATTATATCCCTTGGTCTTTACAGGAGAAGGGAATCCATCTTTGGGTGGTTTTACTTTGTCAGGAGGAACAGGGAGAAGTTCCATTGTTCCTCACAGAAACCTTTGAAGCCATTCCTGTCGGTGGCTTGTTGTACATTCTCAGCCATCTTTGATGGCCATGTCCATTTTTCAAGATCTATAATCTGGTCTTTTTTAAAGTCCAGTATTTCCTTGTATAATTCCAGGGTTTTTCTCCATCATTATAACACTAACTCCACCCTGTCTTTCGGTTTCTATCTCTGCAAATGTATCATCACATATACACTCTTTCCCTTTTTGAGGCACAGAAAATATCACCTCCCAGGTCCTCCTCTCTGGAAACTCTTTATTTTGAATCTGTCCAAATGCTGAAGCAAAGTCTCTCACAACTTTGTTTCAATGACTTAGATGACCAAGCCTTGTCCACAATTCATCATCCCTGCAACTTTTGGGATGGTTTGTCAAGCCTTCTGCTCCACTTGCTACTCCTTTATTGTCCAGCTCGAAAAGTTGCCTTGTAGAGTTCCACTCTTTCCCTGTACAATAATATCCAGAGCATCTCTAGCAGAGCAATTACTTCCTGTGTCTCCAAAGTGCCTCATAAATCCATCCTAGGCCTGACCACCTTTCTCCTGTACATGTCCGAGGGTGGTATCATCCACAGATGTTAGGCTTCCAGCTGGGTACTGATAGCACACTGTTTTATCTGCCCGCATCCTCCCTTCGGCCTGCTGCTACTTGTGCTGTTCAACTGCTTGACTTGACAACACGTGCATGGCCGAACATCATTTCCTTAAGCCAAGTATTGAGAGGACCAAGGCAATTTTGCAATAGCTGCAGGCATAAGCAACTTCAGCCCGCTCACTAGCCACTGGCTGAACCAAATTGTTTACACCTCTTTGTCTTGTTTACCCGAGCGTCCTGTTTCAATCCAAAATGAGCTTCTGAGTTTCTGACTTCTCGGCTCCCAACCGCTCCTCATCTAAAAGATTTGCCGACCTCCATCACTGTAACACTGGCAGCTATGCCTCCACCTCCTGTACCTCCTGCTGAAACAGCCATCCATGCCTTTCCAGTCTGAGCTAAATTTATCTAATACAGTCGTGGCTGGTCCTGTAAACTTCAGCTCATTGAAAACTCTGCTTATCCTTCTTACATCGTGTCCTGTTCACCATAGTAACTGTCTTTGCATGATTTGCATTGGCAAACAGAACAGCCAAATGAATAAACACTCTAGGTTCCACAAATAACAAAGGAGATCATAGAATCCCACAGTGCAGAAGGAGGCCATTCACCCCATCGAGTCTACACTGACCCTCTGAAAGAGCAGCTCATCTAACCTTTTGGACACTGAGGGGCAATTTGTAATAGCCAATCCACCTTTGCTGAGTTACCATGCCCTGTTCAGTATTTGTTTTTGGCATTAATTAAAGGAGCAACATTGGTCAAAAGAACTCTCCATTCTATGTTGAACATTGTCATGGTATATTTTATGCATACAAAATATTTAAAAGTTTTGGCAAAGAAACGAGATAGGAGATCTGTAAAGAAAGACGAGGATTTCTGAGAAACCAGTAAGGGTCTCTGAAAAATAACAAGGAAAAGTGTAGCTTCATGAGGCTTGGTTTAATCCAACTCAAAGTAGTTTCTAGGGCACACCTGACTAGGTGTTTCTTTGAAATGAAAATCGCTTATTGTCACGAGTAGGCTTCAATGAAGTTACTGTGAAAAGCTCCTAGTCGCCACATTCTGGCGCCTGTTCGGGGCGGCTGGTACGGGATGCAGGGATGGAAGATCAGTGCAAGCACTGTTCAGGGAGTCTAGCCACAGAGACCCAGAACCCCACGCGCACACCTTCTGGACTTGCCCCAAGCTTGTGGGGTTCTGGGTCTCCTTTAACACCATGTCGACGATTCTGAAAATTGAACTGGAGCCTTGTCCTTCAGTGGCCATATTTGGGGTGTCTGACTCGACGGCCCTGTAGACGGGGGCCGGGGCCCTTATCCTGGCTTTTGCCTCGCTGCTTGCGTGGAGCCAAATAAGGCTGGGATGGAGTTCTGCTTCTTTGCCCAGTGCTTCGTGTTGCTGGGAGCTCTGAGGGAGTTCTATACCCCGTGAAAGTCAAAGTACACCATGAGGGGTGCAATTGAGGGGGTCTACTGGAAATGGCAGCCGTTTATTGTGTATTTCAAGGAGTTGGTCACCATTAGTTATTAAGGGGTATGGGGTTAGGTTATGTTTATGGGAGCTATATGTGTATGATGCCATTTTATTCTGTTTTGTTATTTTGTATTTTATGTATAAAATGGAAAAATTTAAAAATTTTTAATAAAAAGGAAAGTATAACTTAAAATATAATGCACAAGGTAGCACCTCTGGGCATTTATTGCTCATCCCTATTGCCCTTGGGAAGGTGGCCACTGCCGTTCATGTAGTGTATTGCCTTTCATAAAATAAAAGGTGGTGGGGAATGCCAGAATTTTGAGGCCAAATTTAAAACTTGGATTAAGTCATAAAATCTTAAGACGACATGTGGATATGTTATTGAAGATCAAAGTAGCTAACATTCTAGGCCCTCAACTTTCATCCTAGTGTTCTGAAGGAATGAACTCAGGTGACGGTGTGATGGTTGATCCGGACTTTTTGTGCCAAGTGGGAATATGCTTGCTAGGCAGGAGGAACATATTGAAGTTGAACGTGTTGAACTTGGGATGTTCTGCCTGATGTAAATCGAAATGGCAAATGCTTTAGATTAACCAGGAGGTGGTGATGGACAAAGATGGCATAGGTTGTTTTCCTATGTTAATCATCATTCTTTCGGGGGCGAAAAGATAGAGAAAAGTGAGATGCTTCAAAAAACGCTGTGAGTTTGCCTTAATTACTCACCAGCTTCAAGGATTCATTGAAATTTGCATTTTGCATCTCTGCATCTGATGTACCTAAATGACAAAACTAGTTTGTTCAGCAGTGTGGGATTACCCATAATAGAACAGTGTATTTGGTAAAAGGTAAGTGACACTCTGGCTCGTCTGCTGATTGGTCTTGAAGCTAAACTGTCACAATATCTTGCTGTGCCCTTCCCATGCAAACACCAATTACAGTTTTCTTTGGCAGGAGTAGCCAGAGGCACACCCACATTCCACGAGGAACATTTCACATGGGCAAGTCATGTGAAGTCTGGACAGTATTATTGTGTGAATAATCTTTTTGTCTTGTCCCATACTACTGATTGCATGAAGTAACGTAATTAATAGGGTATGACCGAAACCATCCCATTGAATATCTGATACCTACATTACATGCATATCTACAATCACTGGTTACACATAATTACAATCCAGTCTGGTTTGACAGATTTTAAAACTGTGTTATCGGGAGCAAGCTGCACGAGAGGATCGTTATTGGTTTTGCCTGGCTTCTACCTGTTGTGGGCTTCTACCTCTTGTGTTTTTATCACATCATCCTGTTGGTTAAGATGTGGAGCAGTGCCAGAGTTTGAGTCAATAATTTTGTGAACGGTTTGGATTCCGTCGCTGTGGTGTATTAAACCAGTACCGAGGGGGTGCACGTGAGGCTTTGAGGGGAAAGGGTATGGGTTCCAGTCCCGCTCCAGCGACGTGAGCCCATAATCCAGCTGGACAACTACTGAGGAGGTGTTGAACTGTTTTCAAAGTGAACCGTTTGAGGCACCCTCCATTACGACGCGAGAGCGAGGTCGGTAATCAAAGGCTTTAATCTACAGAGAACAGGACAGCATTCGAGAGACGTGTGCTCGCTACATGGAGCCTTATCCTATATACCGTTTCCTGGGGGCGTAGCCAGAGGCAGAGTCCCCCAGGGTTCCAAGCCTCTTAAAGGGGCAAGGTATTAAAGGTCCGGTACCGTTTACGGCAGTTATTAATACCGTTCATCACACCGTTAAACCAAAGGCAGACAGAAAAGATCCCACATGCCACCATTTTGAAGAGTAATAGCGGCGTTCAATCCAATAACCTGGCCAATATTTGTGGGAGAGCACTGGAGCATGATGTTGAGGCAGATCAGCCATGATCCTGAATGGTGGAACAGAGCGGAAGGGTTGAATGGCCTCTTCCTATTTTCTATGTTTCTATGAAAGGGAACTTTTGAACAAGAAACCATTTCAACATTTTGGGATTTGTGATAATCAGTGTGAGTTTAAGATGAAATGAGTGTAAATGCTGCTACTTCAGTGAGCAAAGACAGCACTGTGTCCTGTACTCCCATTGGTATTTCCTAATGCTGGTTTGGTTTATTGTGAGAGTTCTGGTTTGCTTTGCAACAAGGAGGCTGCAAAAACAATGCAGCTGTTGTGTAAATGTATCCTTTTAAGACTTTGTGAGTCTTTACTCCTGCCCAGCCCTTTTTCTCTTCCACGGCTCTGAAATATTATACAACCCAAGATCATCTATCCGGCCTCATTAAAAAGAGAAACAAACTAAAACCTTGTTCCCTTTGAATCTCAATTCAAAAGCAATGTCGTGGCATGTCTTTCAAGGAGGTACATGAGCAGATTTACCCTAATGACTGCAACATTGCACTTGAAGTTTATTTGAAAGAAAATACTTTTATCTTACAAGTAGAAAGCCATCTGCCTGTAATTCCTGCGTGGTTGGCGTATGATTAGAAACTAGCATACTGAACTGGCTGGGGGCCTGTGCCGATAGGCCCATAGTACTCCATAGAGCAGTTGATTGTCCAACCAACCACTCTGCTGCTTTGAGGCGTGGTAGGTGATGCCTGCCACTGGGATTATGCCAACACCATACCAAATGGGCAGCACGGTAGCATTGTAGATAGCACAATTGCTTTACCGCTCCAGGGCCCCAGGTTCGATTCCGGCTTGGGTCACTGTCTGTGCTGAGTCTGCACATCCTCCCCGTGTCTGTGTGGGTTTCCTCCGGTTTCCTCCCACAGTCCAAAGATGTTCAGGTTAGGTGGATTGGCCATGATAAATTGCCCTTAGTGTCCAAAATTGCCCTCCGTGTTGGGTGCGGTTACTGGGTTATGGGGATAGGGTGGAGGTGTTGACCTTGGGTAGGGTGCTCTTTCCAAGAGCCGATGCAGACTCGATGGGCCGAATGGCCTCCTGCACTGTAAATTCTATGAAAGTAACCCTGTATCCCAACTGAGTGCAATGGACCAGGATAGCCAGTCGATAGAAAGATTATCAAGCTGTGTGTAACCTCCTGTAGGTTTTGTGATTGGACTGGGTGATAATAAGGTAGGGGAAGGCGGTTAGTAAGAGGACAAAAACGTGCACTCAAATGTGACATGCTCTGTCGTAAAGAGTTCTCAATCGCTTGATTTGGAGCTTTTCGGTTTCGATGCGCATCTTACCAAAAAAGCAGTCGGAAGAATGGTGCCCCACCTCATCCTACTTAACCCCTTTACTTTTTGGTGCTTTATTGAAATGATTGATGACTAAACTATACTTATGAAATGCTTCTTTTGTAAAAATTTGATTTACTATTGCTGTGGCCTTAGCTACTTTGGCCTACGAGAGGCGGTGGTGTACTGGCATTGTCAGGGACTAGTAATCCAGAGACACAGGGGACCCGGATTCGAATCCCACCATGGCAGATGGTGAAATTTGAATTCAATGAAAATATGGAATTGAAGTATAACTGCCAATTTGTTGTTTTTTTTTAAAAAACCATCTGGTTCACTAATGTCGTTTAGGGGAAGGAAATCTGCCATCCTTGTCTGGTCTAGCCGACATGTGATATCAGACCCAGAGCAACGGGGTTGACTCTTAACTGGCCAAGCATTCAGTTCAGCGCAATTGTGGAGGAGCAATAAATGCTGGCCCAGCCAGCAACGGCCACATCCCCGAATGAATAAAAAATGAAGATGGCGTCTTTAGAAAATGCCAAAGCATTTTTGAAGCCTAGTAACTGACAGCCAACCTATACACAGCAAGATCCCACTAGCAACAATGAAAGGACCAGATAATCTGTTTTAATGATGTTGGAAAGGGGATAAAACTTGGCTATTTGTTAATGGGGCCAGTTGAGAAGGCACCACTTGAGAACGCACACAATACCTTCAGTGTGCAGTGAGTGTCTGCCTAGCTTTTCTACTGAAATCCCTGGAATGGGACTTGAACAAACATAGCTAAGAATGCTACCCACTGACACACAGCCAACACCTGCTTGTACCTTCTGTCTGTAAACATCATTCATCATTTTTTGTAGATAATGTTGGGATTCGCAGCCCTTCATCCCAATCCGGCGATTAGATTTCTGAAGGGCAGAATGAATTTCCTTTTGGCTGGTGGTTAAGCCAGTTTCCCTGAGGGGTGCCAGGATTGAGACTTATTACAGGAAACCTAAAGAATAAAGCAAGGCTTTTGAAATACTGCTGGGAGTGGCTTTCAAAGGAAAGGAACTATTTACTTTAAACATTTTTCTTTTCAGTGCATTGAACAAAGTTTCTCAAGTGGTTTGAAGTCCGAAAGTCGCGATAATCGGGCCCCTCATGTAAAATAGCAAATTTGCTTTTGTGTACGTTAATCTATTTTAAAGTAACTGAACCCATGCTGTCACTCCCACTCAAATACAAACTGTTTCCCTCTGCTATCACTTAAAGTTACTTCAGTTGTTCTGAACAAAATGGTACTGAGTTTTTCAAAACTTAACGTGGAAGCATTTTGGAATAATTACTCGTTACTATGGAATGTCTGGTCCAAATTGTTCTTTTCTAGAAAGCCGTTTGGCGAAGGATGGTACTGAGGTCCATTTTTATTCTGATTAGGCCTGTCAGACTTGGTTCAACAACTTCAGACTGTGAGCTCTCTTCGCCACCTTCACACCATTTTTATCTCTATCAATTTATTTTCATTTCTTCCATCAATCCATTATTTCCTCACCATTGTCTCCTCTTCCCCCCCCCCCCCCCCCCAGAGCCTCATGAGGATCATCTGTTCCATGTTCCAAGTTGACTGTTTACACACTGCTTACTTCTGTTCCGCCATTAACCTATTCTGATCTCTTAATGAGCCACTATCAGCACCGTTCTTGGTCATTGCCACCAGCATTTACATTCCCTTTGTCTTTTGTTCACAACATCTTTGCCAATCTCCACCTATTGCTGACCCTCTATCCGGCTCTCTTCCTAGCCCCCCCTGCCCTAACAGTATAAATCTCATCCTATTTCCAGTTCCCTCTAGACTTTCCAGTCAACTAGACTTGAAACACTACCTCTGTTCTTGCTCCACACATACTGTCAGACCTGCTGAGATTGTCCAGCATTTTCTGGTTGTGGTTATTATGGGTATATATCTTTATTGAAGTAATATTTACTGGAACAGTGAAATATTACATGCACATAGCTCTTAAATTGACCGCATTTTCTCATATTATATGTGCTTAAGTAAAACTCCTTTAAATTCCTTAACTTGCATAGATGATAGGAGCAGTAAGACGCCTTTTGGCCCTTCGAGCCTGCACCATCATTCATCACGATCCTAGCTGATCAACTCAATAGCCTAATCCTGCTTTCTCCCCATACCCTTTGATCCCATTCTCCCCAAGTGCTATCCTTTATACTTTGCATATAATTATACAAATTGGTACAATTGATGTTTGGAGGTTATTAACTTAGTCAGCCATGGGTCCATTGGTCGTGCATTTGGCTTTGAATCACAACATTCCAGGTTTAAGAAAACAGACTATAATAATAATAATAATCGCTTATTGTCACAAGTAGGCTTCAATGAAGTTACTGTGAAAAGCCCCCAGTCTCCACATTCCGGTGCCTGTTCGGTTATCTGGTCATTTGTCATATTGTTAACCACATTTAAAATGTTAAAGTTGGCGGAATATGTATATTGATCTGCTTCTGCTGCATCGGCATCGCAGACAAAGTCTCACTGTAGGACATGTGTGCAGAAATCCAGGTTGATGCTCCATTCTAGTTCTGAGGGAGCACTGCACTTTCGGAGGTACCACCTTGTGGGTAAGATGCGAAACTGAGGCACCATCTGCCTGCTCAGTTGCACGCAAGATATTCTGCGGCAATATTTGAAAGAAGAGCCATGGGGGTTATTCCCGACCAATATTTATCCCTCGATTTAACATTACAAAAAAAAATTATCTAATCATGTAAAAAAAAAAGGTTATCTAGTCATTATCACACTGCTGTTTGTGAGAGTTTGCTTTTGCTGCGTGCAAATTGGCTGGTATGTTTTCCACTTTGAAACAATTAAAATTACTTAATTGGTGTCTGGAATCCACCTGGAGACAGCAGTAGGTAGTGTTGAAGGGGCTCGATTGGTATGCGTTTTTCCCGGTAACCAGTTTAAAATGACAGTTTAGATAATCAAATGGCTTATGGAGGAGAAGCAGATTGTAGATGATTGGGAAGGTCCCTGAGATACATATGTTAATGTATTGTCAAGGAAGTTGATGGGAGCAGTCAGCCGAATGCGCAAGGCATAATCAAAAAACAACAAAGGTATAATTGTCCAGACCATGAAAAGTCGTGAGAGGCAGTTACCGTATAGCAGTCTCAAAATGGACTGGCCAGTTTCCAGCAAACCAGCTTCTAAATCTTAGAGCCAAGGCAGTGCAGAAAACCTTCGGAACAGCAGTTTTTAAATATCTTTTGGATCAGGAAAGAGACAGTTGCCAGATTTGAGTATCATCCCTGTATTGTGTGGTAACTATAATTGGTTATCCAATTTGGATATTGTTTAGGGAACAGGGGAAGTTCAGGTAACTGAGATATATTGTGTAATAAGGGATACATCATATATAAACTGTTTAGTTGTTCATGCATCTTAAATACGTGAGATAAGAGTGGTCCTGTTTGTGTGTATTTGTCTTTAATAGATGGTTTTTAACAATTGTTTGACAGTGACTGCGCTATTTATTCTCACTGGGGTTTCACTTCTCTCCTCACACAAAAACCAAGCCCTTACGAACTGGTTTTTCATCATAAAGCACTTTTGAAACTTATGGTGGTCATGAATAGCATTATATAAATGTAAGGCTTTTTTTCTTTAACACGTCACCCAAATCGTCAACCACCAAGTTAACGTTGTACTTGTGGGCTTGTATTTACTGAGCAAATGGTAGTGTCTGATTGTTCTTGCATGCTTCAGAATTGCATTCCACAAGGATCAGTGTTGGGGCCTCAACTTTTTATAAATGACTTGGATGAAGGGTCTGAAGGTATGGTTGCTAAATTTATTAAAGGCACAAAGATAGGTAGGAAGGCAAGTTGTGAAGAGGACATGAGGGACGTAGGTTAAGTGAGCAGGCAAAGCTCTGGCAAATGGAGCATCATCTGGGCAAATGCGAAATTCACCCTTTTTTGTCGGGAAGAATAGAAAACAAACTTCTTATCTGAATAGTGAGAGATTGCAGAGCTCTTGAGGTGCAGAGGAATCTGGGTATCCTGGTGCATGAATCACAAAAGGTTGGTTTATAGGTACAGCAAGTAATTAGGAAATCTAATAGAAGGTTATCGTTCATTGCAAGAATTGATGACAAACACAGGGAGGTTATGTTTCAGGTGTACAGGACACTGGTGAGACCAGATCAGGAGTATTGTGTACAGTATAGGTCTCCTCATTTCTGAAAAAATGGAAGTATGTTAGAAGCAGTTCAGAGAAGGATTACTAGACTAATACCGGGAATAGGCTGGTTGTCTTAGGAGGAAAGCTTGGACAAGTTAGGCTTGTATTCACTGGAATTTAGAGTAAGATCGAAACCTTTAAGATCCTGAAGAGTCTTGACAGGGTGGATGTGAAAAGGATGTTTTGTAATGTGGAAGTATATAGAACCTAGGGATTGCGGGTTTAAAAATAAGGGTTCGCTTATTTACGAGAGATGAGGAGAATTTTTCCTCTTGAGGGTCGTGAGTCTTTGGAACTCTCTTCCTTAAAAGACAGCAAAGCAGAGTCCTTGTGCACAATTCTCCGTTGACTGACACCGGTATTGTAATCGGCGATCGGGCGGAGAATCCATTCCGACGCCCAAATCGGGGGCGGCACTGGTTTGACGCCGGTTTTCAAGTCTCCGCCCCCTCCAAAATGGCATCATTGCGTCACTTGGCGTGTGTGCCTCATCGGAAGGCAGCGCCTCATCGGAAGGCCCTCCCGTGATGCTCCTCCCCCGATGGGCCAACCGCACAGTTGATGCGTGCTGTGAGCGGGCGGGAGCCTGGCATGGCAGCTGCGGTCTGTGTCCAGCACTGCCACACTCGTGCCACTGGTCGGGGAGGTGGGGGGGGGCTTCCAGGAGAGCTGTGGAGGGTGGCCAGGTGGTAGCCTGTCAGGTCCATGCACAGCCGGCGTCATGTTATACGGTGTGACCGCTGAAGGTCATCGGCGTGCTCATGCGCGGCCATGGAACCGGACATTCTCCGGATGTTTTTGGCACGGGAGCTGGGAGTTTCACCCAGCACCACTGGTAGCCCTTCACCGGTCCCAGAATTGGTGAGTTCAGTGCCGATTTTGGCAAATTCTCAGTTTCAGCCGGCACTTGGCCTCTGAAATCGAGAATCTGATGCATCATCAATTGGACACGAGAAAAAGATGAGATCCAAACGATAGGCTTTAATGCACAGGATGTGTGCCCGGCAGCAGACGTACAGAAGAATGGCCGACTGCCGGGAAGCACGGGTTCTTATATCCCCCTTATAGGCGGAGCTACCTACCTCTCAGCCAATCGGCTGAGAGGCACATGACTTACCTGGGCCAATGGGCAGAGAGTCCTCTGCTCCAATAACAGCTCACTTCTAAGGTACCGTAATGCCCCAAGTCATACTACCACAGAATCCACCCCTTTATTTTAAGGCCAAGCTAGATGGATTCTTGAGGTAAAAGGTAATGGGGGGGGGGGGGGGGCAAGTGGGAATGTTGGATTAAGGTTACAATCCGATCCAACATGATCTTGTTGAATGGTAGAGAAGGCTTGAGGGTTAGTGGCCTGCTTTGAATTTGTAAGTTTGTATTCGAGAGGAGCATTCTTATTGGGATTGTAATTGTGAAATAAGAGCTACGCATACATTTGAGGTGGGTCGAAGCTAGAGCCATTTTTTATTTTCAAATATCTCCTTTTTATCTCCCACCCAATTTCCTAACAGTCAGCTAATTTAATGCCGCATGATTGTCTGAGATTGACTTGCTCTCTCGTAAGGCTGACCTTTTTTTTTGGTCGTTGACGTTTGTCGGAGGTTTGTTTTTGATGACGTTTCTGTGACTTGTGTAGCGGTTGCTTCCAACTTGCCCAACAAGGAAAAGTCTTCATGATTCATTAACCTTCCGCTAACGACAGACTAGCATTAAAAATGCATGCAGAGCTGTCTCTGTGGATACATGTGTCCGTTAGAACTTGAGGCAGGGGCGGTTGCCTGCTTTTTGCAGCCCAGTTCATGATCTTGGTTTTGTTGCAGTTGAAATGCAAGGATTGACTAAATCAGCTGCTCCTCTACACTGGAGGGTCAAAGGTGCTAAATGCTCAACTACTTACGACCTTGAAGAAGAACCTGGAAATTCCAGCACATTTCACAATATGTCCGCCTACAATTTTTGCATGAGTACATTCTCAATCTCAGTAAGATACAAGGGTTGTTTGTTTCACTTAGGCCGGGGGTGGGAGATGAGGTGAATTGGTCACTGCCATGCGATTTCTACCCGCCCCCACCCCCCCATCCCCAAATACACACACACACATCTTTCCCCAGACTGTTGATTGCAGTTGCTGAGGCTTGGAGTTGGAGTTCACAGTTACCAAGAGTGATGCAGGACAGAAGCTGCACAGTGGGTGAAAATAATGAAATGCAATACTATGGGGGGATAGCCAGTGCATAATATCCATGTAGCCACCGTGGTCATCATTGTTGCTTCACAGCTCCAGGGTCCCAGGTTCGATTCCCGGCTTGGGTTACTGTCTGCGGAGTTTGCACATTCTCCCCATGTCTTCGTGGGCTTCCTCCTAGTGCTCCGGTTTCCTCTCATAGTCCAAAGATATGCAAGTTAGGTGGATTGGCCGTGCTAAATTTCCCGTTAGTGTCTAAAAAAAAAGGTTAGGTGGAGTGACTGGGTTACGGGGATAGGGTGGAGGTGCGGGCTTAAGTATGATGCTCTTTCCCAAGGACCAGTGCAGACTTGATGGGCTGAATGATCTCCTTCTGCACTGTAAATTCCATGATTCTATGTTTCACTTCTTCACTTTCCCTGCATCTCAAATGGACATAAAAGATCTCTTGGAATTACTGAGAGGGCAGCTTAACCAGGAATTTCAAGCTCTATGAACAGAGGCCGGTTTATTGAAGATAGGCACATCAGCAGTGGAGCTTTCATTCACTATTTGGCTCCGAATCCGCTACTTTGAGTTACTGGTGCTTGTATTTTATATTTTCTCAAGCCAAATGGCCCAAGTAAATCTGCAACCCGAGTCAGCACGGAACAGTTGTGTGTGAGGCAAGAATTTAGTTTTGTTCCAGGTGGCCTCCTCTCTGGAATTTTTCCCCTTGCCAAGTAAGGATTCCAGTTTGCAGAATTTCTAAATCGCACTCTTAATTGAAAATAAATACTTAAATAGCACCAAGATTTATTGATTCCCCCCCCGGCATGGCAGTATTGCATTATTGCTAAAGAGATTGTCCTGCTGCAGAAATGTTGTTTTACACCAACATAAGTTGGTGTAAACGGTTTCTTTCATTGGCCCGCCTTTTTAAAAAGAAAAATCATTAATTTCTGGATCTGGAGTGGACAAGAATGAGATGCATTTGAGATTTTTTTTTTATTGTCCTCCTAGCTGACCGTGCTTGACGGGGAACATTTGAGGATGACTGGGACTTGATGATTGTTTAGGAACCAGGTTTGTTTCGGGCGTCACAGTTCTTCGACAGTTATCCTGTCAACTTATTGTTAGTGAAATGGTTTAGTGCATAATTATTGCAGTGGATCAGGTGAAGTGTGTGCATATGTGTCCGCAGCAATATGCATGCACTGCCTCTTGAGCTGTTAAGATCCAGTTGAAAGCACCCTGTTATGGGCAGGAGGGGTTAAACAGCCCTGATTTCTCCACTCTCTACTCTGCTGTAACCCAAAGTGTTTTCTTGATTTGTCCCTTTATAAGAGGTGATGTATTTTTCTCAACCCTTTTTGTTTGGAGTGTTCCAATCCTCCTGTGAATAACTTGCACAGCAAAGCTGAGGTAAGATAAAATAAAAGGGGTTGGTTTATTTCTCTACTCACACACTCTCTCTCTCTCTCTCTCTCTCTCTCTCTCTCACACATACGAGGTTTCATGATTTCTGCCTCTTTTTTGCACTCCCCCGCACCGGGCCAGAGATTCCACGAAACCGCGCAACGCCGCCTCGATGTCGGCACGCTAGTCTCCTCTGAGCGGAGAATCGGTGCCATTGGCATCGGCGCGTTGGCGCGGCACCGGTCGCAGGCCGTTCTATGCGGCCGGGCCGCCGATTCTCCGGCCTGGATGGAACGAGCAGCAGTAAGAAAAGAGCAGAGTCACGCCGGCTCCGTTCTAACCTGCTCTGGGCCAGCGTGCAAGGGTCGGGTGGCGGCCTTTGGGGAGTGAGGGGGGCGGTCCGACCCTGGAGGTCCTCCGATTTGGCCTGGCCTGCGTCGGGGCCCACCAATCGGTGGGATGGGGCTGGAGGCCTCTTTTCCTACGCGCCGGCACCTGTAGTCCTGTGCCATTTTGCGTCGGGGCCGGTGCATTGAAAGAGGCCACTGTGCATATGTGCGTTGGTGCCGGTGACACTGCGCAAGTCCTCACTGGCGCCAGTGCAACTGCGCATGCGCGGATCCCACGGCGCACAGTTCATGCTGGGATCTGCAGTTCGAGTGGCGCAAACCGCTCCAGCTGGCCCCACTGGAGGGGCCAGAATTAGTCGTAGGAGCGGCCTGTTCACACCATCGTAAAACGCGACGGCGTTTGTGATGGCGCGGACACTCTGCCGCAGGATTGGAGAATCCTGCCCATGACCTGGTTAGTAGTTCTGCTGCTCTCACTCATATTCCTGGACTCTCGTTGTATAATTAATGGCGGTGATTTGGTGTGAGTGCAAATGCCAACATAACTGCAAAATCTTACAAGAATCAGAATTAGATTTTCACCGGCTGTAGTGATCTGCATATCTGTATGTATATAAAGGGTTAATATACAGAAGTAACAGCTAGGTAACCACTAGATGGCAGCACTAGAGATGGGTATTAAAGACAAGCTCAAGCCGAGTTCCCCTCTCTTCGTGTTTGGAGTGACAGAGGTAGTGAGAGAGAGTTCAGAATGCAGGTGTAGTTAATCATAGTTTATATATATTTAATATTGTTAATTTAATCTCTAGTTTAGTTGTTGTAGAGGGAACAAACTCACAGTTTCATTGTTAACATTACTCAAATAGTTTTGCTTTAATTGAAGACTTTGAGTGTTAATGAAGGTCGAGTACAGGACCATTGTGGAAAGAAGCAAATGAGTAATATATTACACAACATAATATAACATGATACCAGGATATTGACTTCAGGAAAATTTACTAGATTGGATTAGATTAGAATCAACGAGGAAAAAAAAAATTGTACCGACTATTCAACTGGGGAGGCTTTGCAGCATTTGGATATTTTGACAAAAAATCACCTCAATGCTCCATGTTCAAGCTCCACGTCAACTCCAGGCAACCGGTAATCTTAATTCCAATTGGAAACTATTCAAACAGCAGTTTTAAATTTTTCTAGAGTCACATGATTTAACCACCACTACTGAGGCTAGGAAAATAGCACTGCTTTTATCCATGGCACGACAGCAGGCTATAGAAATATATAACTTTCATCTACTCTGAAGGGGAGGACAAAAGCAAATTTAATTTAGTAATTAACAAGTTTGACCGTTGCAAAACGCAGACAAACAAAATATTTGAGAGATTCAGGTTCAAGAAACGTTTGCAAAAACGTGGGGAACCATTCACCAGCTTTGTCACCGATTTTAAAATTACTGGTACTGTACAAACCTGTAACTATGCAGCTTCGCATGATTCGCAGATCAGAGATCAAATAGTGTATGGAATATCTGATGAGAGTCTAAGAGAAGCATTGTTTAGACAGCAAGATTTAACGCTGAAAATCGCAATTGAAAAGTGTTTATCTCACTAACAGAGTAGAAACCAATATATTGAATTTTATCACCATGAAAAAGGCACGATAGTCAACTGCGAGGTCAAGAGTGTTAAAATGGTGTCGCAGGCAGTTAAAGAAGCACGTTTCGGAAGGCAGCTATCATGCGTGCGCACACTCCAGCCTGGGACATGCGCACTTGGCTCGAAAATGTGAGACTGAAGAAAAGGGGCGAAATTCTCCCCTACCCAGCGGGGTGGGGGGTCCCAGCATAGTGGTGTGGCGCCAACCACTCTGGCGACGGGCCTCCCCAGCTCCTGCTACGCCGACTGGCGCCAAAACCGGCGCCAACGGACTTTGGCGCCTGCCGGCCGGCGTCGGGGCTGGCTGAAGGCCTTTGCCAGCTGGCATAAGTCCACGCATGCGACGGGGAGTCAGCGGCCGCTGGCGTCACCACCGGCGCATGCGCGGTAGGGTGGGTCTCTTCCGCCTCCGCCATGGTGGAGGCTGTGGCGGCAGCGGAAGAAAAAGAGTGCCCCCACGGCACTGGCCCGCCCACCGATCGGGGGCCCCAAGCGCGGGCCAGGCCACTGTGGGGGCACCCCCCGGGGTCCGATCGCCCCGAGCCCTGACCCCGGGGGCCCGTTCGCGCCGCCAATCCCCCCAGGCACTGAGGTGGTTTAAACCACGTTGGCGGGATTAGCCTGTCAGCGGCGGGACTTCGGCCCATCGCGGGCCGCAGATTCGCCGTAGGGGGCACGCTGATCGACAAGGCGCGATTCCCGCTCCCGCCGATTCCCTGAGATGAGGAAGATTTCTTTCTCTTGGTCGTGTATCTCTGAAACTCTTTGTCAAAAGGCAGTGGAAGCAGAATCTTTGGATACTTTTACAAAATAGAGAGATTTTTGATTAACAAAAGGGGTGAAAGGTTATTGGGGTGGGCGGGGTTAGAACATATAACATAGAAAAATACAGCACAGAACAGGCCCTTTGGCCCACAATGTTGGGCCGAACTTTTGCCCTAGATTAAGAACAAATTAATCTACACCCCATAATCTATGTACCTATCCAATAGCCGCTTGAAGGTCCCTAATGTTTCCGACTCAACTACTTCCAGAGGCAGTGCATTCCATGCCCCCATTACTCTCTGGGTAGAGAACCTACCTCTGTCATCCCCCCTATATCTTCCACCATTCACCTTAAATTTATGTCCCCCTGTAATGGTTTGTTCCAGCCGGGGAAAATGTCTCTGACTGTCTATCTATTCCCCTGATCATCTTATAAACCTCTATCAAGTTGCCCCTCATCCTTCTCCGTTCTAATGAGAAAAGGCCTAGTATCCACAACCTTTCATTGTAAGACCTGAAGTTACAATCACATTAGCTATGATATTGAATGGCAGAGCAGGTCCGAGGGGCCCAGTGGCCTACTCATTTGTATGTTCATATGGAAATGGTCATGCCAGTGGAATGCTGAAGAATGACTTGCATCATAGCACTATGCATGATCACTGTACTTTTTGAGGTGCGGACATAATTATAATGTAAGAAACTCATCATTCCCCACAAACCAGATAATCAATTTTTTTTGTAATATATATTGAGGGATAAATATTAGCCAGGGTGCTGGGGTAATTCCCTTGCTATTCTTTAAATTAGTGCCATGGGGTATTTGGTGACCCCTGTGCAGGCAGATAGGGCCTCAGTCTGTGGCACCTCCCTCAGTATGACAGTGGAGCGTCAGCCTGGAATTGTGGGCTCCAGCCCTGAACCGGCACCTGAAATAAGAACCTTTTGACTCTTGAGGCATTAGTCTCTGATTGACTGAGCTTTAGTATGCTGGATGAGTTCAGCTTCTGTTGAAGCCGTGGTTCGGTTGCTCCAGATACACAGATGGCTGCTGGGAGGGTGTGTCTAATCGACCATAAATTGAGGATGATAGGCCCTTGGTTTCCTGACCTTGAACTGCAGGACATTTTGACTTGGACGGACAGTAGGAGACTGATGCAACAGCGTTGACATTTATTGAGGAGGTGGAGATACAAAAGCTGGGCATCATTGACACAAACTGTGGTGAGTGAACGCCGGTCATTCTGGACGTTATCCCAGCTCTCAAGCTTCTAACGTGCCATCAATTTAATTCTCATCCATAGAACAGAAAGCTGTTGTATATAAGTAGCAGCTGCATGGAATTTTGAAAATGCCTCCGGTCCACTGTGTCCCAGGAAATGTTCTCCTAATACACTCATTGCTTGTGAAGGGGAGGGGGAGAGCGGTTGCTGTGTCCAGTTTGGCTGCCACATTGTCGAGAAAAATCAGTAACTCTGAAGAATAATGAATTAATTGAAATGAAGTAGGTTTCCACGTCCTGTGGATGTGGAAGGTGATGGGTACACAATGTTAGTTCTTGCAGCAATAGAAAAGTCAGCAGAGTTGGTTCTGCCACCACTGGGCCCTTTTGACCTTTTCACCTTTTGACAAACGATGAAAGGTGTAGATTTCCCTCTGACACGAGAACTCATTTTGCCAGTAGCACATTGTCTGTCTGATCTGGCAGACTGTGTACGGGCACGCCTATTAATATGACAAATCTGGAAAGATATTCAGATCTTTTTTTCAGCTCGAGAAGAACGCAAAAGCAAACTTTTCATGTTCACCTTCTGCAGTGATGCTTGAGCTGAAACCGACTCAAAATCGTTATGGCAATCGTTTGTTTTGGCTGACCACCAGTAGAGGTTCAGGAATTAACATTAATGATTATATATTTCTGGTGTTTAAAAGCAATCACTTTTTATTCACTTCACTGCTGTTGTAGTGTCAATTATGCTTTGGATGAAGCAAATTGGCGTTTCTGATCCTTCACTGTTCTTGAGTCGAGAATAAAGCAATGTCGATTCTAAATAGTGGACTATTTGCTTCCAGCTATAATGTAATAAACCTGGGTGTTCTTTATTTTGTTTCTCCTCCAAAGGGTGTTTTCCCAATGTACTGCTGTCACCGGGTCTGTACTGTTAATGAAAACTGCTCTACTGCCTGTAATCAAAAGTTAATGTTGTATTAGGCAGTCTTGTAGATGTTTATTTCTGGATATGTGAGCATGTAATTCTCTCATTAATTTGTATTGAATGAAGCAGTGCACTTGAACAGGCTGTGCTGCTTCAAGTACACTGCCACTAGTTAAATCAATGCTGGAACTTTATTTGGGAGTTAACATTCCATTTGAAATATCTGGGGCTGGATTCTCCCAGCCCTACGCCAGGCCGGAGAAACCTCGCGAACGGGCCACGCCAGCACGTGCAGAGAATCAACGCCATTGGCGGCGGCGTGTTTGGCACGGCATCGGGTGTGGTTGGCATGGCGCCAGTCGCGGCCCGCTCTATGCGGCAGGCCCGCCGATTCTCAGGCCCGGATGTGCCGAGCGGCCGTAGGAAAAGAGCCGAGTCCCGCCGGCGCCGTTCTAACCTGCTCTGGGCTGGCGGGACCTCGGCGTGTAAGGGTTGGGTGGTGGTGAAGGGGGCCGCCGACCCCGAGGGGGCCTCCGATGTGGCGTGGCCCACGATCGGGACCCACCAAACGGCCTCTGTGGCTGGGGGCCTCCTTTCCTACGTGCCTGCCCCTGTAGCCCTGCGCCATGTTGCATTGGGGCCAGCACGTTGAAGGAGGCCAGTGCACATGCGCGTGTTCGCTCTGGCGCCACTGTGCATGTGCGCATCCCGCGGCGTACAGTTTGTGCCGGGATCTGCAGCTGGAGCGGCGTGACCCGCTTCAGCGGCATGCTGGCACCCTGTAGGGGCCACAATTAGACGTGAGAGCTGCCCGTTCACGCCGTCATAAAACGCGACGGCGTTAACGACGGCGTGGACACCCTGTCATAGGGTTGGAGAATCCTGTCATAATGTACACACAGGTATATGATGGTGCACAGACAGGCTAGTGATTGACACACAGGATGACCAGTGAACACAGAACACAGCACCCAATCACCAGACAGGACATGACCACTATAAAGCCAGAGGGCACTAGTTTTCCCGCTCTCTCGGGATGCAGCCTCTGAGACAGTCAGAGCCCGTGAGCAACAACTAGAACATACACCATGTGGTAGTAAGATAGTCTGATCAGGTTAGCCTCCGGTCTCCAGTCAAGTCAGCATCGTGTCAACCCACAATTAAAGTATATATGATAATTAAGAGTTCAATAAAATCGAGTTGCATTTCTTCAAGTGTTAGAAGCCTGTCTCTCTCACTGCTGCAGTAAACGCAGTCCTCACAGACCCAGCTTTCCCAACACATCATGGTACCAGTGAGTCATGCTCGAGTTTGACGGACCTACCTTGAGATAGTCTGCCTTTGACCAGCGATCAGCCATCCGGTAACATGGACAGCGTCCGCCCTCCCCCGCAGCTCCGTATCGCCGGCAACCTCGGTGTTAACTGGAAGATTTTCAAGCAAAAGTTCTAGCTGTATCTTGAAGCCACCGACCTCGAAGCCACATCGGATGCCAGGGAGATTACTCTCTTCCTTTCTACAGCCAGGGATCACGCTATCCACATCTTCAACTCCCTCACCTTTGCTGAAAGCGAGGACAAGACAAAGTTTAAAACAGTCCTGCTGAAGTTTGACAGCCACTGTGACATTGAAGTCAACGAGAGCTTTGAACGCTATGTGTTCCAGCAGAGGCTTCAGGGTAAGGATGAACCTTTTCAGTCCTTCTTAACCCATCTCCGTATCCTCGCGCAGTCCTACAACTGCGGCTCCACCCGACTCCATGATCCGCGATCAGATCATTTTCGGGGTCCACTCCGATCCCCTTCGCCAGCAGCTCCTTAAAGTTAAGCAGCTCACCCTTACCATCACCATCGAGACCTGCATCCTCCATGAGCACACCAACAACCGGTACTCCCATATGAAGGCGGCAGAGATGGCGCGGCAAGGCCCCCACGATGCGGAGTGGGTGCAGGCCGTAAAACAGCTCCAGGGCCTGAGTCTGGTTGAGGGCGGCCATTTCGCACGCTTTTCCCGAGCCCCTGCGCATGCGCACCACGACCAAGGGGAAGGCGAGGCCGACGACCAAACTGCGCAGGTGCGCACATCGTTCGACTGCACCGCTCATGCGCGGTGGCGTACAGAGCGTCCTGACGTCAGCGCCATGACGTGTAACAACTGTGGCTCCGCCCATTTAAAGCGGCATTGTCCTGCGAAATCTCGACGCTGTCTCCAGTGTGGCAAGGGCCACTACGCAGCCCTGTGCAGATCTGCTCAACTGCCCAACACACAGCGATCCCAGCCACAGCGCAGGAATGTCCGGTCAGCACAGGAACCCGTTGCAGACTCCGACATGGTTCCAGATCCCGAAACCGAGGGCCTCCCATCCCCATTCCAGGTGGGCATCATCACCAAACATACTTTCAGCCAAGAAGGTGAAACAACTCCCAGTGATGAGTATTGATCTGGACGACGAGTGGTGTGCCACCCTTACTTTCAACAAGGCTCGCATACGCTTAAGGCTGGACATCCCGGTGGGGGAAGGCTCCCTGAGGAGAGTGAGACCAACTTTATGGTCGGTACTCGGAGTGGGGCGACAAAAAAAGCAGCAGCAGCTCCCCGAAAAAAGCGGGGGAAGAGGACCAAAATGGCGGCCGGTGGCGCGCTAGAAGATTGGAGAAAATGGGCGGAGGAGCAGCAGGCCGCTCTCCTCCGGTGTTTTACGGAGCTGAAAGTGGAACTCTTAGAGTCCATGAACGCGACGACCACAAGGCTGATGGGGGCCCAGGCGACCCAAGAGGCGTCGATAAGAGAGCTGCAGCAGGAGATGGCGGTGAGGGAGGAGGAAGCCACGGTCCTCGTGGGAAAGGTGGAGGTGCACGAGGCACTCCACCTGAAATGGCAGAGCCGCTTTGAGGAGCTGGACACTCGAATGAGGCGGAAGAACTTGAGGATCCTGGGCCTAGCAGAAGGCCTGGAGGGGCCTGATCTCCCGAAATATGTAGCGGAGATGCTGAGCTCCCTGATGGGAGAGGGGGCCGGTCCATCGCCCCTGGAGCTGGAAGAAGCATATCGGGTCATGGCTAGGCGGCCTAGGGCAAACGAGCCCCCGAGGGCGGTGCTGGTGCGATTCCAGCGTTTCTGTGATCGGGAGAAAGTGCTGAGGTGGGCCAAGAGGGAGAAAAGCAGCAAATGGGAGAATTCGACGGTGCGGATATATCAGGACTGGAGTGCGGAGGTGGCAAAGCGGCGGGCCCGGTTTAACCGGACGAAGGCGGTGCTGCACGCAAAGAGGATCAAGTTCGGAATGCTGCAGCCAGCGCGTTTGTGGGTCACCTACAAGGACCAGCACCATTACTTTGAGACCCCAGAGGAGGCATGGACTTTTGTTCGGGAGGAAAAGCTGGACCTGAACTAGAACTTGGGAACGCCGGCGGTCGAGGCCGCCCGAGTACCCTTGACTGATCAAGTGGCCCATGTCTTTCTTAGGCCAGGTCGGAACTTGGTTAAAGTTGATGGATCGTTTGGTTTCTTTGAAACTTGTGTTATGGGGGGTTTCTTTGTTCCTTTTTGTGTGTCTCTTCCCGTTGCCAACTTCCCTTAATTATTGTTGTTGTAGGGGGGGCTTTTTTTTTTTTACTGCTTTTTGATCTGTTCTTTAAGGGTTATGGTTACTGTTCTGTTCGATGGAGGGTGATGGTTAAATACGTTATTATTGGGTAGTTATTTAGTTATGCAGGCATAGTTATGTATTTATGTATTTATTTGAGATTTGTTATTTATATTGTTATATTGTTAAGTTGGGGAGGCGGGACGGGGGGGGTGCAAGTTGGTTATGCGTGTTTTCTTTTTCTCTTTTTTCTTCCTCTCGTTTTAAGGGGGCTTTTTTATGGGCTTGGATGGGGACGGGGGTGGAATTGAAGATGGCGGGGTAGGGTGTGGCCGGGCGAAAGCGCGGGCTTTCCCCTGTTTCCCGCGCGCGGGACGGAGGAAGGGGGAGGAGAGAAGAGTGGGGTGTGGCCAGCAATGGCGGCTTTTCCCGCGCTGAAGCGGGGTCAGAGAGGGATGGCAAGGGGGGGGGGAGGCCCCTCCCCCCCCACATCGGGAGGAGTCGGAGTGTGGCAGGGGCAGCCGGGTCAGCGAAAACCAGCTGACTCTCGGGAGTACGATGGTGGATACACCGCGGCTAGGAGGGGTCCTAGCCAGGGGGGGGGGGGGGGGGGTTAGGGGGGGATATCGGGTTGCTGCTGGAAAGGCCGAGGACGGGAAGGGAAGAACGGGAGGAGAGAGGGGGAGGGGCCATCGCCATGGGGAACGGGTCAGAAGGGGAGGGTCGACCCGGGGCGAACAGGGGACAGGACATGGCTAACAGACAGGGGAAAGGGACGGGTCGCTCCGCGACCCGGTTGATTACTTGGAACGTGAGGGGGCTGAATGGGCCGGTCAAGAGATCAAGGGTTTTTTCACACCTAAAGGGACTGCAGGCGGATGTGGCAATGTTGCAGGAGACTCACTTGAGAGTAGTAGACCAGGTACGCCTGAGAAGGGCGTGGGTGGGACAGGTGTTCCACTCAGACTTGGACGTAAAGAACCGGGGGGTGGCGATTTTGGTGGGAAAGAGGGTGTCGTTCGTGGCTTCAATACAGTGCTCGACCCTGGGCTGGACAGATCGAGTTCCAGGACGAATAGGAGGCCGGCAGCGGCAGAGGTGCTAAGGGGGTTCATGGAGCAGATGGGGGGGGTAGACCCTTGGAGATTTGGCAGGCCAAGGGCGAGGGAGTATTCTTTTTTCTCCCACGTCCACAGGGTGTACTCCAGAATAGACTTTTTTGTACTGAGCAGGGGGCTGATTTCGAGAGTGCAGGACACGGAGTACTCGGCCATTGCGATTTCGGACCATGCACCACACTGGGTAGAGGTAGAACTGGGGGAAGCACGGGACCAGCGCCCGTTGTGGCGCCTGGATGTGGGGCTGCTGGCGGACGATGAGGTGTGCGGAAGGGTCCGGAAGGGCATTGAGAGATATCTGGGCACGAACGACACGGGCGAGGTGAAGGTGGGGGTAGTCTGGGAGGCCCTGAAAGCAGTGATCAGAGGAGAGCTGATCTCCATAAGAGCACACAGAGAAAGGAAGGAGAGGCAGGAGAGGGAGAGACTGGTGGGGGAACTTATAGAAGTGGACAGGAGATATGCGGAGACACCAGAGGAGGGGCTGTTGAGGGAGCGGCGCAGTTTACAGGCCCAGTTTGACCTACTGACCACTAGGAAGGCGGAGACGCAATGGAGAAGGGCACAGGGCGCGGTCTATGAGTACGGGGAAAAGGCGAGCAGGATGCTGGCGCACCAGCTGCGCAAGCGAGATGCAGCCAGAGAGATTGGGGGAGTGAGAGAGAAGGGAGGGAACGTAGTGCAGAAGGGGCAAGAGGTGAACGGGGTCTTCAGGGATTTCTACAGGGAATTGTACCGGTCTGAGCCGCCCAGGAGGAGGGGGGGAATGGAGAACTTCCTCGATAGATTGAGGTTCCCAAAGGTCCAGGAGGAACGGGTGGAGGGGCTGGGGGCGCCGATAGAGCTGCAGGAGCTAGTTAAAGGGATAGGCCAGATGCAGGCGGGGAAGGCGCCGGGGCCGGATGGGTTCCCGGTGGAATTTTATAAGAAGTATGTGGACTTGGTGGGTCCAGTGCTGGTGCGAGCCTTCAATGAGGCGCGAGAGGGGGGGGTTCTGCCCCCGACAATGTCACAGGCCCTGATCTCCTTGATCCTGAAGCGGGACAAAGATCCTGTACAGTGCGGGTCCTACAGGCCTATCTCCCTCTTGAATGTAGATGCCAAACTGTTGGCAAAGGTCCTGGCAACCAGAATAGAGGATTGTGTGCCAGGGGTAATCCATGAGGACCAGACGGGGTTCGTAAAGGGACGACAACTTAACACAAATGTCCGGAGACTGTTGAATGTGATTATGATGCCAGCAGTGGAGGGGGAGGCTGAGATAGTGGTAGCACTGGATGCGGAGAAGGCATTCGATAGGGTGGAGTGGGAATACCTGTGGGAGACGCTGGAACGGTTTGGGTTTGGGGAGGGATTTATCAAGTGGGTGAAGCTGCTGTATTCGGCCCCGATGGCGAGTGTGGTTACAAACGGGAGGAGGTCAGAGTATTTTGGGCTCCATCGAGGTACCAGGCAGGGATGCCCCCTATCCCCCTTACTATTTGCATTAGCGATCGAACCGTTGGCGATGGCACTGAGGGGTTCAGGGGGGTGGAGAGGACTGACAAGGGGAGGGGAGGAACATCGGGTATCACTCTATGCGGATGATTTGTTGTTGTATGTGGCAGACCCGGAAGGGGGAATGCCGGAGGTAATGGAAATACTAGCGGAGTTTGGGGACTTTTCGGGATATAAATTAAATGTGGGTAAAAGTGAGGTCTTTGTGATACACCCGGGAGATCAGGGGGAGGGAATTGGGCGGCTCCCCTTTAAGAGAGCAGTAAAGAGCTTCAGGTACTTGGGGGTGCAGGTGGCAAGGAACTGGGGGACCCTCCACAAGCTGAACTTTTCAAGGCTGGTGGAGCAGATGGAGGAGGAGTTCAAGAGGTGGGACATGGTACCGCTGTCGCTAGCAGGGAGGGTGCAGTCAGTCAAAATGACGGTCCTCCCGAGGTTCTTGTTTCTGTTCCAGTGCTTGCCCATCTTTCTCCCCAGGGCCTTCTTCAAGAAGGTAACTAGCAGCATTATGGGCTATGTGTGGGCACATGGCACCCCTAGAGTGAGAAGGATTTTCTTGGAACGGAGTAGGGACAGTGGAGGATTAGCTCTACCCAATCTTTCCGGATACTACTGGGCGGCGAACGCATCGATGGTGCGCAAGTGGGTGATGGAGGGGGAGGGGGCAGCTTGGAAACGTATGGAAAGGGCGTCCTGCGGCAATACAAGCCTGGGGGCGCTAGTAACGGCACCATGGCCGCTCCCCCCCACAAGGTATACCACGAGTCCGGTAGTGGCGGCCACCCTTAAAATCTGGGGGCAGTGGAGGCGACACAGGGGGGAAGTGGGGGGTCTGATGGCGGCGCCACTGAGAGGGAACCACAGATTTGTCCCGGGGAACACTGGCGGGGGATTCCAGAGCTGGCACAGGGCGGGCATCAGGCAACTGAGGGACATGTTCATAGAGGGGAGGTTTGCGAGCCTGGGAGAGCTGGAGGAGAAATTTGAGCTCCCCCCGGGGAACACGTTTAGATACCTGCAGGTGAAGGCATTTGCCAGACGACAGGTGGAAGGATTTCCCTTGCTTCCCGATAGAGGGGCGAGTGATAGGGTGCTGTCAGGGGTCTGGGTCGGAGAAGGGAAGGTCTCGGACATCTACAAAATAATGCAGGAGGTGGAGGAGGTATCGATAGAGGAGCTGAAAGACAAGTGGGAAGCGGAGCTGGGAGAGCAGATAGAAGATGGGACATGGGCGGATGCCTTAGAGAGGGTCAATTCGTCGTCGTCGTGCGCAAGGTTGGGCCTCATCCAATTTAAGGTGCTGCACAGAGCCCATATGACGGGGACTAGGATGAGTCGGTTCTTCGGGGGTGAGGACAGGTGTGTTAGGTGTTCGGGAAGCCCTGCGAACCATGTACATATGTTCTGGATGTGCCCGGCACTGGAAGAGTTCTGGGAGGGGGTGGCGGGGACGGTATCGAGAGTGGTGGGAACCAGGGTCAAACCAGGGTGGGGGCTAGCGATTTTTGGGGTTGGGGTGGAGCCAGGAGTACAGGAGGCAGGGGAGGCCGGAATATTGGCCTTTGCGTCCTTGGTAGCTCGGAGAAGGATCTTGATTCAGTGGAGGGACACAAGGCCACCAAGTGTTAACACCTGGTTAAACGACATGGCAAGCTTCATCCAATTGGAAAGAATCAAATTCGCCCTGAGAGGGTCGGTACAGGGGTTCTTCCGGCGGTGGCAGCCCTTCCTTGACTTTCTGGATCAGAGATAGGAACTGGAGGCCGAAACAGCAGCAACCCGGGGAGAAAGGGGGGGGGGGGGAAGGGAGGGGGGGGGGGATAGCAACGAAGGGAGCACGTCAGCGGGGGGTCGCGGGCAATGACTGCCCGAGGCCATCGGTAGAAAGGGAAAAACGGTTTGGTTGCTAGACTGGTAGCGCGGGGGGGGTGGGGGGGTGCGCGCGGGGGAGGGCGTGGGGAGGATTTTCCAGGGGGGATTTGTTGTGTTATAATTTAAAATGTAGTAGGGGTAGATGTTTGTATCGAAAAATTTCAATAAAAATTATTTAAAAAAAAAAAAAAAAAAAAAAAAAAAAAAAGGCTGGACACTGGCGCTTCAGCGAACCTCATTTCAAAGTCTGACCTTGATACCATCCACGTCAAGCCGAGCATTCTTCCACTGGCCTGCCAGCAACTTGACTACAATGGCAATGCCATTGCTGCCAGTGGCTCATGCCAGCTTGCGGTGTCCCATCGGCCTCCAAACTGGGCATCGCCTTCATTTTTCTCACTCCAGTTCGGAAAACGGTTTGAGAATTTGGAGCCCCAAGTTTTAAGCAGGTTTTAAATCCATGGATACAGGCAAGCTTTTCTCCATTCTTTAATTTCCCTCTTGGGACCCATTTGTATTAAAGCTGAGAAATGATGGATGTTAATTTGAGTCCTGGGCAAATTTGTGTCTCTCACGTGTACAAAAGAACAAACCAACTCCAGCCAACAGAGCACCTTCTCCCCTCGTGCCAAAGAAAGACCTTTTTGGAATAGTCTGAAGATCAGTTGAGCTCTGCCTGACCTGTTTAATGTTATCACAATTGGATCATAAATAACGAGGAGAGGTTACTGCTTCCAAGCCCACAACCGCTACCATCTAGAAGGACAAAAGCGAGCAGATACCTGGGAACCCCACCACCTGGAGGTTCTGCTCCAAGTCACTGACCGTACTGGTTTGGAAATATATTGCTGTTCCTTCGCTGTCGCTGGGTCAAAATCCTGTAATTCCCGTCCTAACAGCACAGTGGGTGTACCTACACCACACAGACTGCAGCGGTTCAAGAAGACAGCTCACCACCACCCTCTCGAGGGCAATTAGGGATGGACAACAAATGCTGGCCTACCTAGTGCCGCCCACATGCCGTAAAAAATTAATTGAAGAGAAAATACAGAGCTGGTCCTCTGAGCAATCGAATATTTGGAGTCCATAATATGTTGCCAATAAATAAATTATGCAGTCTCTGATTTACAGTGACCATTGCCATAAAGAGATGTATTTGGAACCATTGTGGGTACTGCAAAATACAGAGTTGTGAAGAAATAAAGCAGGAAATACCACATTACATATCTCCCCTTGTATGAGAATTCTGTTTAGCTCCTTGATAGCGAAATTTAATTAATTTATTAAAAATAAATTTAGAGTATCCAATTTTTAAAAATTCTAATTAAGGGGTGGCATGGTAGCACAGCGATTATCACTTACAGCTCCAGGATCCCAGGTTTGATTCCTGGCTTGGGTCACTGTCTGTGCAGAGTCTGCACATTCTCCCCGTGTCTGCGCGAGTTTCCTTCACGTGCTCCGGTTTCCTCCCACAGTTCAAAGATGTGCAGGTTAGGTGGATTGGCCATGATAAATTGCCCTTGTGTTAGTTGGGGTTACTGGGTTACGGGGATGAGGTGGAGGTGTGGGCTTAAGTGGGTGCTCCTCCCAGGAGCCGGTGCAGATTCGATGGGCCGAATGGCCGCCTTCTGGACTGTATATTCTATGAATTTAGCGTGGCCAATCCACCTTCCCTGCACAGCTTTGGGTTGTGGGGGCGAAACCCATGCAGACACGGGGGAGTGTGTGAACTCCACACCGACAGTGACCCAAAGCCAGGATCAGACCTGGGACCTCGATGCTGTGGAGCAGCAGTGCTAACCACTGTGCCACCATGTCGCCGAGCCTTGATAGCACACTTGCCTGTGTTGGAAAGGTGAATTCATGCCCTGCCCCAGGACTTAAGCACATGACCTAGTTTAAAACTTGTGCACTATTGTCTGTCTGTCACAGTTCCACCCCCTCCAGCAAAGATGAGGCTCATTTACCTTGTTGGCTTTATCACTAGCATTTCTGCAGTACTCCTGATGAGACCATCAATTCACAAGACATGTTATTGGAAGTGAACAGCGGTTTTAATGGTCTTACAACTGAGCCTGCCTGCAACGAGATGAACTGGCAGCAGGCTTACAACTGCAGATCTTTATACTTCTGGTTAGTGGGAGGAGCCATGGGCGGAGTCAAGGGTGGAGTCTAGTACAAACTCCTCATCCCACCCTACGGGCAGAGCCGCGCAACTGCTCGTATACCGAGCTTACAAAGACGCAACACATATAATATAACAGTGTGAATTACTAGGATTATGATTCACCACAACTCCCAAAAACTTTTTCATTATTACTTCAGTCAGTTTATGGACCTCGCTGTGTACAATTGGTTGCCTACATAACAGTGACTGCACTTCACGTTAAATTTGACCTGAGAATGTAGTAATGGCCTGCGGAAGTGCAAGTTCCTTCCTTCCCTGTGCAAGGTTTGGAGATGGAGAAGATTGAAACTATTGGGGATCTGAGGAACTGGCGATTTTGCTTTTTTTACATAACCTCCGCTGTGTATTAAAATAATCTCTAACGTTTTAGGTTTTTCTCTATCACTCTTTGCAGCTTTCAAATTGTACCCAGAGTTGCACTGCCTAGTTTGATGTTTGATGCAAAAAGTCTAGCTTGCAAGTGGGAGTTTTTGTTTTTGTTTTGTACAATATCAATTGACTGAAACGTAATTCCAGTTCTTTCAAGTTTCTGAAATTTCCAGGCAATGCTGCATCAAATTTGAGAAGCAGCTGATCTTCCCTAACTGGAAGTATAGGGCTGCCTTCATCAAGTCGAGCCAGATCGTATCTGCAGTGAGTGAGGCTATGATGCTCTGAGTTCTGGAGATCGCCAGCATGAAGGTCTGGAACAAATACTGTCCATGGCTGTGAACCAAGGCATGCCTGGGCGTGCTAAGTTCATTCGTAGATCTACTTGCTGTACAGCCTGATGTCAAAGACAAGTCAAGTAACGCAATAGCTTTGAAGCAGTTCACAAAAGCTAAGCACCCTTGGAATGGCTTTCCACGCAGACGTATCAAGGATTCCACTCCGGGTTACAACTCTCGGCCTAGGAAAGAAGTTGAAAAATCAGCCCATCTAGTACTAATTGATTGTTATAATTAGCCATACTACAATGAAAAAGGTGCACATTACTAATCTGTCAAAAGCTGTTGAGGTACATAGTTACCGTGATCTTTAATGCTGGTTTTTAAAAAATATATTCGGCCACCATGTTGCCAGATTGAAATAAAGAAACAGTTTGTCAGTTGTGCTTGATCGGGGAAGTTCTTCAAATTGAGTCTTGTATATGTTCATAAAAATTACCTATTTAATTTACTGATTAGCGTGCACTAGTAAAACTAATAAATGGTTCAGCACAATTTTGTTATTGTCAGTGGATTTAAAATCTGGTGACTCACTGGTTCATGGAGAAGCATTTTAAATTAATTTTATGTTTGGTAAGTTGTCCCAAGTTTCCACTCTAAGACACTGATTTTTTTTTATTGCGAGGAGAAGCAGCTGATGTTCCATTGTGCTGTTTCATGAAATATTTTGAGATCATGCAAATGAGTTTCGATGGCAATTTGAACCTGAACTTCACGCACCGAGCTCCCTGATTGTGCCCAAAGTAGCACTCTCGAGCATTCCCAAACCAACTTGAATTGTGACAACTAATTGCCTGGTGATGTGTGCTAATTGTTTCTGGCATTTCAATCGTTTTCCACAATCCTGGTCTGTGATCAACAGCATGACTGGTTCATTTGATTTATACGTCAGGCAATGCCAGTAAAACAGTCAATTTGATGTCATGCAGCGGTCAAAGCTATTTTGAGGCTGATACTTTCTAAGGAAGCAGGTATCGGTTAATAACACAGGTATCGGTTAATAACACGAGAAAGCGAAGACCTGTAAACAATTGACCAATGTTACATTTTTGGCAATCAGTATAAACTGTCTTTAAACTAACCTCTTGACAATACTTTTCCTTTGCTGACTGATTAGAAATATATGCACTTTTCATTTCAGTATAGTTGATTACAAAATCTATTAGTATTTCATTCTTCAGCTTTCTTCATAGGCCTTGAGTTGTAACCTGGTTACCCATTGCAATGCTGGCAGTTCTGACACTTCACCAGGAAGTATTTACTTTGCGCATTATACTTGACCTTGGATTCAAGGTTTTAATAATAATCTTTATTAGTGTCACAAGTAGTCTTCCATTAACACTGCAATAAAGTTACTGTGAAAATCCTCTCTCAGCCACACTCGGGCATCTGTTGGGTACACAGGAAGAATTCAGAAAGTTCAATTCAACTAAACGGTATGCCGTTTGGGAATTGTGGGAGGAAACCGGAGCATGCTGAGGAAACTCACTCAGACGCGGGGAGAACTTGCAGTCTCCGCAAAACAGTGACCCAAGCTGGCAATTGAACCTGGACCCCTGGTGCTGTGAAACAACAGTGCTAACCACTGTGCTGCCATAAGTTAGTCAATGTGGCTACAGGCTTTCCTTGGATTCAACATTGGGTTGAACAACTTCACACTGTTAACCTTGTCCTCCAACTTGACACTTTGTTATTAGGGTCCCCTGGCTTGTCCCAACACTACATCAACCCTGCCCCACATGGCCATCGACCATTAGTTGTTCAGTTCCACTCCTACTGACCTTTAGTTCTCCTATTAACACATTCTGTTATCCGAGCTTTTGACACTATTAACACTCTTCAGTCCCTAATGGCACCACTAATCACGCCTTGTGTCTATGACATCTTTGCCAATTTTTTCTTAGCTCTGACCTAACTTTCCATTCTGCCCCATCCCCCTCTCCATTTATATAATTGCTCACATTTCTACCCCTCTTCAGTTCCTTAGGGTCAAAACCTTAACTTGTTTCTTTCTCCACAAATGCTGCCAGTCCTGCTGAGTTTATGCAGCATTTTCTGTTTCCATACGATCATCGAATCCCTGCAGTGCAAAAGGAGGCCATTTGACCCATTGAGTCTGCACCAACAATCTAAAAGAGCACCCTATTCCCCGGACAGGCGCCGGAATGTGGCGACTAGGGGCTTTTCACAGTAACTTCATTGAAGCCTACTCATGACAATAAGCGATTTTCATTTTCATTTCATTTTCATATCCAGGCCCACCCCCTGCCCTATCCCCATAACCCCACTAATCTGCACATCTTGGAGAAAACTGGAGCACCTGGAGGAAACGCACGCAAATGCAGGGAGAATGTGCAAATGCCATACAGTCAGTCAAGACCGTAACCTGGGTCCCTGGCACTGAGGCAGAATGCTCGCCACTGTGCTGCCCCTTTTCTTTCTCTCTAGTGGACCCAATCTGGGCAGGGGGTATCTGGGGGTTAGACTCTTGTGCCAGGGTTCCAGTGTAGCAACATTACTGGGATGAAGATATTGGTGACATGATCTCCAAACAGCACCTTATTTAAAGTTGAAGCCCCCACCATGTTGACTAATTTAATTCCAATTCCTGCAATATGTGTTCAGTAGCACAGGAAAGGATGTCTTCCTGAAAGAACCATCTAGACAGTCACTTGAAACACAAAACCGTGAGGTCTTGCTGCAGCTTTATAAAACCCTGGTTAGACTACACTTAAAATATTGTGTCCAGTTCTGGTTGCCACATTATAGGAAGGATGTGGATGCTTTGGAGAGGGTGCAGAGGAGATTTACCAGGATGCTGCCTGGACTGGAGGGCATGTCTTATGAAGAAAGGTTGAGGGAACTAGGGCTTTTCTCACTGGAGCGAAGAAGGCAGAGAGGTGACATGTTAGAGGTGTACAAGAAGCGTGGATAGCCAGAGACTTTTCCCCAGGGTGGAAATGACTGTCACGAGGGGACATAATTTTAAGCTGATTGGAGGAAGGTATAGAGGAGATGTCAGAGGTCGGGTCTTTACACAGAGAGGGGTAGGTGTCTGAAATGCACTGCCAGCTGGGGTGGTGGAGTCAGATTCATTAGAGACATTTAAGCGACTCTTGGACAGGCACATGGACAGCAGTAAATTGAAGGGGTGAATTAGGATAAATGGTCGAAACAACATCGTGGGCCGAAGGGCCTATAGTGTGCTGTACTGTTCTATGTCATACAAGACCACAGACCAAGTGCTGTAAAGTGGGATTAGAAAAGATAGGTGCTCTCTGTCCGCACAGACACAATGGACTGAAGAGCCTCTCTCTGTGCCATAAAGCTCTGACTCTATGGCTTCATTGAAATGTTTCTGAAGTTGCTGTGACAGATTAGATCACCACTCAAACTTTAATTGTATACACTGTGCAATGGAAGCAAAGGAACTTGGTGACTGTTTACAGATGAGATCACTGATATATTTTTGGCCATGAAAGATTCATTGCGTATGTGCTTTATTCATTCTGATTTTACTGCCAAGAGTATGTGGGTTAAAATCGAGTTTCGCGTGTTGGTAGAACATTGGAAATCAACTTTTCCAATAGGTCCATATGAGCAAGAAGAAAGTTCTTCCTTTTGTCTTAGTAAGTGCCAGCAATTGTCTTTTACGACATGCCACTGAATAACCATCACCAATAATTCGCAAACCTGCTGCAATGCAGGCATTTACTTCTTGTGACTCCTGCATTATTTCCAGTGCACCTTTTACCTTTTCCCCTCTTTTGGCATGTTGGAGTAAGTTTCTTTAACTTCTCAGTTGCTTTATCTTCTCCGGGAATGTTTTCTTGAATGGCTTCAATCAAGTCAACATTGCCAAACAGCCATCATAAAGCACAATGAGCGGGATTCTCCCAGCCCCACGCTGGGCCGGAGAATCCCTGCGAATGGGCCACGCCGTCCCAATGCTGGCACGCGATTCTCCGCATATATGAATTTCCCGCCGGTGTGACCAGCTGATAAATCCCGCCCAAAGTCTTATGATCATATTTAGACGATGGATGTTCCCACAGACTTAAGATGCCAACAGTAAAAGCATTGAAATCAGTTAATGAGTCTGCTTCCAGAAAGATCAACCAGCCAAATGCTGAAGAACGTTTGTTTGTAAATGTATTACTGTGTCCAAAATTCCACATTTCAGAAAAGAATAAATAATTATACTGAACTCAAAAGAAATGTGAACAGCAACTGTCATTTTGTACATAATGCCCTCTGTAATGAAATCGGGAAGGAGAATGTTTCCATCCTCTAAACTGATCAGAGTGTTTCCTCCAGGCAAGTCAAACTGAGTCAATGGAAAAGAGTATCAGCATAGCTTCCCGTTTAAAGCTGCTGTTGATATGCTAATACTGTTTAAGCAATTTTAATAAACAGCACAAAGACTTTGTTTGGACAGTTTCAGTTCAATCTAATTCAAATGCGAAAGAATAGACTATTTGTGTAGGTTATTTGAAACTTGGAACACCAACCCCCAACCTTGCACCTCTGTAATGGAGAGTCTTGCAATATGTATGTTTAGTGTTGGCCCCAACTTTGGAGCCGAAGATGGACATCTTGTACAACCAGGCTTTCCTAGGAGAAAAGGTGTTGCCGTTGTCATCTGTCCTGAGTGTATTTATGCCATCAAGTATAAAAACCTCAAGATAGGATGTGCCGCAGTGGTTGTCTGCCATATTGTCTGTTAAAGTTGAATGTCCACTTTATTCGTTGGGAGGGCAGAACCTTATGGGTAAGGGGTAGTCAATTTTAAAACGGAGATGAGAAACTGTTTCTCCCAAAGGGTCGTGAATCTGTGGAATTTGCTACCCCAGAGTGCGGTGGATGCAGGGACAATGAGTAAATTGAAGGAGGGTTACACAGATTTTTAATTAGTAATGGGTTGAAGGGTTATGGATAACTGGCAGGACGGTAGCGTTGTGGCCATGATGAGATCAGCCACGATGGTATTGACTACTCTTGCTCCTTGATTTGTGTCCTAAGAAAGAACTTCTAATTCTACCTTCCAGCTCGTGGCCTGTAGCCCTGTAGGTAACAGCACCTCCAGCACAAATCTGGTGTTAATTAATAAGGGGTTCAGGGGTTATGGGGAGAAAGCAGGTGAAATGGGGATGAGGAACATATCAGCCATGATCGAATGGCAGAGCAGACTTGATGGGTCGAACGTCCAAATTCTGCTCCTCTATCATGGTCTTTGCGGGTGATCTATTTCAGTTACAGTGGGAGTGGATTGTGCTGGTAAATCTGTGTACTCTGGCATTAGCATTATATTTTTGTTTAGAGTGACATGTCGCCTTAACCTGGAGGTATGCTTGAGATCGTTCTTCATGGTATTTACCCTTCTCCAATCTATTTTTCTTTTTAATAATGAAGAAAAAACAGATAATTGTGACTCTGCTATTGGGACGGAATGAGTTTTTCAACTTGCAGTTTGGAGCAGGATTGGAACAACCGTAGAACAGCACGATGATTACATATGTAGTGGTTAGCACTGCTGCCTCATGGCGCCGAGGTCGCAGGTTCGACCCTGGCTCTGGGTCACTGTCCGTGGGGAGTTTGCACATTCTCCTCGGGTTTGTGTGGGTTTTGCCCCCACAACCCAAAAGATGGGCAGTGTGTTTGAATTGGCCACATTAAATTGCCCCTTAATTGGAAGAAATGAATTAGGTACTCTAAATTTAGGGGAAAAAGGGGATTGGAACAGCTATAGACCAGTTTTTATCATTGACACCATCACCAGGCATCAATATTTCCCCTCTGCAGTGGAATTGTGAAAATATTTTCTTTGAAGTTTTATTGTGTATACAGAACACAAAATTACATTAAATCAAGTGCCACTCTCCATAACATATAACCAGTTATATGAATTCACACGTGGCTTACATCTCTGAATCCCCTGAATCCCATTCATGTCTGTTTTTAGTCCTCTGGATGGAAGATGCTTAGTCCTTATTTATTGCCCACTGCTACTTGTCCTGAGAAATTGGTCTTGAGCTGCCATCTTAAACTAATAGTCCTCCTCACGTGAGGCACACACGAGGGCACTAGACACCTTTGCTTCCCCGAGATTCGATTCTCTTGCGCACACTTGGCAACCTCCCGCACCCCCTCACCAACCCCCATATCTGTCTTTGGCAAGCTTGAGGTTGTCCAACATTCTGCTGGCACCGCAAAATTCTCACTGCCGAATTGGATGTGCAGAATTCAGAAGTTTACCAACTGGCCAAACCCGACGCTGGAGAAACTTCCCCAAATGGTTAGATTTTTATTCTGGGGTGATATTGGCAGGGAGGTGGGGGGTGTAGATAATGACCTTGATGCCTTCTGTGCCTACCTGTGCCCCATCCATTTTTCCTTGCGCCTTCCATGCCTATTCACCCTCCATGCCAATTTATCCAGTATCCACCATGGGCAGACCTCCCAGAGCCATGCTGAGATGGATTAAATAAAGTCCTAAATATCTAATGAAGACTTCACTAAAGGGGAAAACACTCTTAATTGATTAAAAACCCATTAATTGCATTTGATCCTTTCCAATATTAATATTATATGCACTCCCTCCCCACATCAAACTCAGCTTATTCCTTTATAATCACTTGGCGTGAACTCAACATGCCCCCTCCCCTCACTGTGATGATAGGTTGTGGAAGCAGTCAAAGGGCACTAATCATATAATGTACCTCGGGCATATGTCAACAAACATCTTTTGAAATTGGAAGCACTGATGAAACTGCAGGCTTTTAAGATTTTCTGAGCAGGGGATTTAAATGACTTGACTGTTCCATATTCAAATCTACTCTGATCACTCCCCAAAAGGTGTCTGGCCTCTCCAAAAGGGTAGCTGTCCTCCAAAGAACTCTGACAGATTTAGGCCTCAGAGTTAGATAGTTGCCCTTCTAAATATGCTGTTGCCTCTACAAACTGTGGATGTGTGAAATTTTCCAGCTCTTTCCCCCACCCCCAGCAAACATGCCAGGTGCTGGGGTGAGACTTGGATTCGGGCTCTGGAGCCATTTTGGCTAAGGGGTCTTCTGCCTCAGCGAAAAATTGGACACAAGCCCCTTTCATCCATCCCTCACCTGTGTTGACTCCTGATTAAGCAAAGCCTCCATTTAAAAAATCTCATTCTTGTTTTCAAGTCCCTCCGTGGCCTTTCCCCTTCCTATTCCTGTAATCCCCTCCAACACTACAAATCTCATGTCTGACTCCTTCAGTTGCTGCCTGTTGCACATCCCGACCCCTATTTTGATTGCTCCACCATTGGTGGCTGTGCCTTCGGCTGTCAATGTCCTCGGCTCTGGCATTTCCTCGTGATATCTCAATGCCTCCCTACTACACTCTTCTTCCTCCTCCTGAGGGACTTATTAAAACTTATCTCTTTGGGCAGCACCGTAGCGCAGTGGTTAGTACGGCTGCCTTACAGCGCCGAGGTCCCAGGTTCGATCCTGGCCCTGGGTCCATGTCCGTATGGAGTTTACACGTTCTCCCCCTGTTTGCATAGGTTTCGCCCACAGAACGCAAAAAATATGCAGGGTAGGTGGATTGGCCACGCTAATTGCCCCTTAATTGGAAAAAAAAATGAATTCGGAACTCTAAATTTATTTTTAAAAATCTTTGATTAAAACCTACCTCTTTGACAAAGCCTGTGGCCGTAATATCCCCTTGGATGGTTTGATGTCCAGTTCTGTTAATGGGTATGTTGGGATGTTTTACCACTTTAATGCTACGTAAATAGAAGTTGTTCTTGATGATTACCTTTCAAGTTTACTAAATCGTCAATGACCTAATAACCAGTCTGAGTCATTCAAAGCTTTTCTGCCCCTGAGGTGTCCAGATTTGAACTCCTTATCAAAGCAGAATCTCACAAGCAAAAGCTTAATTTTTTTGAAGGCATTATTCAGTTGTCTTCATATGCGTTGACCTTGTAAAACATTAATCGCTCTACAGCTAAATAGAGTACATCATTGGACTTGTTTACTGCTCAGCTCGAGTTCAAATGGAGGAAGAATGTTCTGTCTGACTGCAATATGCTCATCTGCCAGCCTGTGCGATCAGGAATGACCATGGTCGTGGTAGACCATGCCTTTGAAAGTGAGGCACAAGGATACTTGCACTTGAATGTTAGATCTAGAAGCTGTGCCCCTGATGAGTTGTAGCTATGCACGAGATGCTGTGGAAAAGGTGTCTGAGAGCAGGAGAGCTCTTCGCATTGGTGAGCAGTGAAGGCGAAGCAATTTGGTAGATGGACACTGGAATGGAATATTGGGCGAGTGACCAATACATGGTACTGTTATGGTGGCAGATTATTTTGCCCCTGCATCTGTTATCAATTCCTGCAGAATAGACGACATTGACATTGTGTGGGCCAACACTAACCAAACACACACACTCTGTCTCGTTTAACATGCCAAAGGACAACCAACCTTGCATCTTCCTTGTAACTGCTATACTGGTCAACCAACCGCAGCTCAATGTTGTTTTAATTTTGGGTTTTCCGTCACATTTTTCTACTTTCCCTCATATATATTTTGCTGTGAATAAATGTGCAGTCATGTATTTTTTAAGTGATCATTTGCCTTTAGATTTGGTGTTTTGGCCCAGTAAGGGCCAAATGAGAATGTAAAAACACAATTATGCATTTAAGATTTTGCCCCGTGCTCTTGCCCTGAGCAGGCCTTGGACAATCTGGGCCTCATTTTGTGGTCCTTTAGCTTTATAGCTGAGATCGTTAAGACAGCACTGAACTCTTTGTGTGAGAGAAATGATGCCCAATAATTTGCTTCCTGAGTGCTGTTTCTCAATCGTCCTTGTACCCAACAGTATGTGTGGCCAGTTCTGTTCAACTAGTGACTCTGCCATTTGACACATAAAGGGGGCCCAATGTTTAATCTTGACCTGTGCTGCTATATGTGGCCACAGCCAGAGCGACAGCATAGGGAATATAATTAATTAAAACATGCTAGGCTTAATGAAGGGAATATCAGACACTAGAATCTATTCCTAATAATTCAACAATAATCCCACACTGGTTAGCACTGCTGCCTCACAACGCTGAGGCCCCGGGTTCGATCCCGGCCCACTGTCCGTGTGGAGTTTGCACATTCTCCCCATGTTTGTGTGGGTCTCACCCCCACAAGCCAAAAGTGTGCAGGGTAATAATCCCACAGTAACCCCTATTGGAAATATACATGGATGTTAAATATGGACAATATGAGACTGTGCAACAGTTTGACAAACATTTTGTTAAAGTTTTTTTTGAATTGAAAGTACCCAATTCTTTTGTTTCCAATTAAGGGGCAATTTAGCTTGGCCAATTCACCTACCCTGCATCTTTGGCTTGTGGGAGTGAGGCCCACACAAACAATGGGAGAATGTGCAAACTCCACAGTGGGCCGGGATCGAACCCGGGTCCTCAGCGTTGTGAGGCAGCAGTGCTAACCACTGCACCATCATGCTACTCTCAGTTTGCCAAACTTATTGTGAATAATAGCTGAGATGAGCATCTTGCTGCAGAACACTGAGCATCTTTGACCGTGTAATAGAGTTATGTATCTGGCTGCCTCATTCACATCTACCATTGCTTGAAGGACTAATAGTTTCTGATTGCATTTGCTAGAGCATATAATCTTCCAGGTTTCATAATGTTTCAGGTTTCACTCCTTCTTCTGAAAGAATGAGAACATTCCAATGTGATTATTCCCCCATCTTCCAAGAACATGAACCTACAGAAAATCTGTTATTGGTGCTAATGTGTGTCCTGCCAGAGTGAGTAGTTTCCTGTTGCCTGCCCCTTTCAAGTTGCTAATCACTGGTGATCCAGGATGAATGGGCATCTTCTGCTGCCAAAGGCATGGCAGCAGAAGAGGGCTGGCAAGGAGGGAGATTCCCTGGTTAGCATGTCTGTAATTATATGCTTTTTAGCTCCAATCTGGGGACTAATTTTTTCTTCGGGGGAATGCCTAGAACAAAACAAATACTCCAGACTTTGCAAACGTTGAGAATTGGCAGAGACTGTGTGAATAAGCACTTGGCTAACGGCAATCAGGAATATTTGTAGTTAAAAAGGTTTTTGGCAACGCTCTCTTGTCATTTCACATTTTGAGAGTACAAGCTAATAAGCAAACAAATTATTAGACCGCATTAAATAAATGGTCATCTTGAGATTTTGACTTAGTGAGGGTTCAAGGGCAAGCCGCTGCTAAGCTATTTCATTGTGCTACATTGGCAAGCCATGTTTTTCCCCTCCATTTGCCTTTTGAAATCGGTGATCTGGAACACACCAGTGCAAAGAACAAAGATAGTACAGCTGTACACTATTATTTCCAGTCCGGTGCATTGAATTTTAAATATACGCCACAAATTTGTTTGTAACGTCACACACGCAATCACATGTGCATATGCTTGCACTGTGCACATCATTTGTGTACAACATAGAAACACAACTTGCAGAGCAGACATTTTTTGCCAACAGAAATTGAAATGGTGTGGAATTTCTTCTAGAGGGCATTGACATTGATTATGATAATTGTTAATGCCTCGGTGAATGCTAAATTAAGTAAAAAAAAAAGCTTACAAAATGGATGTAAGAATGCCAAATTTCCAAAGGATCTATTTATTCTGCATGAGAAAAAGGGTCCAGATCAGTTAGCAAGTCTTATTTGGTCAGTATGTTGCCATAGTGAATGCACCAGAGAGCTATTGTCACCTGTGCTAATGTCTGGACATATTATTTTTGTCTGCAGAGGATGGGTCCCTGTATCTGAATATATGTAGCTTCCAGGGAGAGTAAGTGAGCTATGTTGCGAACCTAGCTGATATATTTGGACTAATTTTTTTTTTAGCACACTCGGGATTGTTCAGCAAGTGCCGACCAAATGCAGAATCACATCGAACGTTCAACATTATGTTCTGAGTTTTGAAGCAAGGGTTGGTTTGAGTACAGTTAGTACAGTGCCAGTTGTGCACAGCTGAAATAGATGCTCTTTGATCTGATCTGTCAGTTGTTTGGGGGGGGGGGGGGGGGGGGGGGGGGGGGGGGGCACAGCCTAGCATCACGCCGACCCTGAAATTCCAACTGTTGGATATTAATTTCAGTGTCCGTGTGATGCCAGCATATGTAGGCTGTACACCCCAACGACTGGCAACCAAAGAGCATGTCACTTTGACTGTCTGCAATAGGCAGAGCTAAAATTGTAGTGTGAATCTAACAGATGTAATCTTAATTAACTCAACTATGATTTTAAATATCCAAAATTGTAATCTTCCAAGGCCATGTTTTGAGTGTGGGTACACTATTACCCTTTTTTTTGGTAGGGGCGAGAAGGATATTGGATTAATTTTTTGTTTTTGTCTGTAGATTTTTATAAAAAATCTGACTTCCAAATAGTGAGTACTTGATTCTGTCTTTGGTGTAGTGTCTTTTTTTTTTTAAATGAAGAAATGCTACTGAAAAATATGCACTCCAGTTAAAAACGATGGACTGATTTAATTCCCTCCAAGCTCCATCCAAAGTGGCCAAGATAGAAGAATAGAACAGTACAGCACAGAACAGGCCCTTCGGCCCTCGATGTTGTGCCGAGCAATGATCACCCTACTTAAACCCACGTAACCCGTATACCCGTAACCCAACAATCCCCCCATTAACCTTACACTACGGGCAATTTAGCATGGCCAATCCACCTAAACCGCACATCTTTGGACTGTGGGAGGAAACCGGAGCACCCGGAGGAAACCCACGAACACACGGGGAGGACGTGCAGACTCCGCACAGACAGTGACCCAGCCGGGAATCGAACCTGGGACCACTGGAGCTGTGAAGCATTGATGCTAACCACCATGCTACCGTGAGGCCCCCTAAGTGATTGAGGCGTGGATTGAAAGCAGCTTTGCTGGGACTGCAATGCCAGGTTCTAGTTTGGGCAGTTAGCCAGAGTTGGCTATTTCTTTAGCGCTTTGATATATGCTGAAGTTTTTTTGTTTAAAAAAAAACAAAAATGGCACACGAGGTGTCGAGAGGTCACTGGATCACAGGTTGGGTTGGCCAAATAGTTCAGTATATGACATGAAAACCATTTTGAAGGAAATAAACAAACTGGCTGGTGAAAATTGTTGGAATAGTGAATTGTGGCATTATTCCCTTCATGTTTTCTGTTTCCCAAACACTTATTTTCCTCCTTCTCAGGCCATGTTTTAATTTGCCCACCCCCAGCATCTCTTCCCAATTGAACACCCTCTTCAGTCACAATGAAACTAGAGGCAGGTTTCGGTATTTTATTTTTTTAAATTCAGAGTACTCAATTCATTTTTACTAATTAAGGGGCAATTTAGCGTGGCCAATCCACCTACCCTGCACATCATTTGGGTTGTGGACGCGAAACCCACGCAAACACGGGGAGAATGCGCAAACTCCACATGCACAGTGACCCAGAGCCAGGATCAAACCTGGGACCTCGGCGCTGTGAGGCAGCAGTGCTAACCACTGTGTCACTGTGCTGCCCTAGTATTTATTTTCTTTAAAGATAATAGCCAACTTGTTGATTTGGTTCAGGTCTATTAAATTTGAAGGAAAATTCAGACACGACAATCACGCAAAGTGTCTGTTTTGCTCTTCGTGAAAGTTAATTTAAATATATTATGTTGAATTTGAAAGGATTTTAATATGCTTTTTTGCCATCTGCTTTTACATTCCCATCACTCTTCATTCACCCTCTTTTAATTACTCCGGTCAAGTTGTCTGGTTTGAATTGCTTCTGTCACAGATGGTCTGTCGGAAATGCTTTAATAAGGTGACACAAGTTTCCACCCTCCCTGATTTGCTCGATTGTGATTGATGTAGTTCCACGACGAATAGATGTTTTGCATCAGGATTTGCCCGTGTTTATATACGATAGCAACCAAACTCCCAATTAAGGTGCCATCTCCTTTCAGTGGAAGTAAAGCCATATTATACCAGCTCCTGCAATCGTCATTTAGAAACACTGTAGATTACATTACTTGTAATATAAAAGACAAACGAGTAAATGCTTGTTACATTACATTTTGAATATTTTCATTTATTTCTTGTGCAGCCATGAGGCTGAACAGGTAAAAAGGATTTTCTGCCAAAAGTTGGTGCAGAATTGAATTTTAGTCAGCACTAATGTCACCATTATCTGCCTTTGTGCCTTCTGTAATGTTTCGTCACAACCTGCCGAATGTATTGGAGCACAGAGCAGAGAAATGCCCAGGGATTGGTTATGCATGAAGACCCCATCTTCTCTACCTTGCTCCCATCCTGAGGTGTGGTGATCCTCGGGTTAAATCACCACCAGTTGGCTTTCCCCCTCGAAGGGGAAAGCAGCCTATGGTCATCTGGGGCTACGATGACTTTACCATACCAGTCTGCAAAGGATTTCCTAACCATGAAAACTACACAGCTTCAATAAGATAAGTCCCCTGGGCCAGATGGGATTTATCCTAGGATTCTCTGGGAAGCCAGGGAGGAGATTGCAGAGCCTTTGTCCTTGATCTTTATGTCGTCTTTGTCGACAGGAATAGTGCTGGAAGACTGGAGGATAGCAAATGTTGTCCCCTTGTTCAAGAAGGGGAGTAGAGACAACCCTGGTAATTATAGACCTGTGAGCCTTACTTTGGTTGTGGGTAAAATGTTGGAAAGGTTATAAGAGATAGGGTTTATAATCATCTTGAAAAGAACAAGTTGATTAGCGATACTCAACACGGTTTTGTGAAGGGTAGGTCATGCCTCACAAACCTTATTGAGTTTTTTGAGAAGGTGACCAAACAGGTGGATGAGGGTAAAGCGGTTGATGTGGTGTATATGGATTTCAGTAAGGCGTTTGATAAGGTTCCCCACGGTAGGCTATTGCAGAAAATAAGGAAGTATGGGATTGAAGGTGATTTAGCGGTTTGGATCAGTAATTGGCTAGCTGAAAGAAGACAGAGCGTGGTGGTTGATGGCAAATGTTCATCCTGGAGTTCAGTTACTAGTGGTGTACCACAAGGATCTGTTTTAGGGCCACTGCTGTTTGTCATTTTTATAAATGACCTGGAAGAGGGTGTAGAAGGATGGGTTAGTAAATTTGCAGATGACACGAAGGTCGGTTGAGTTGTGGATAGTGCTGAAGGATGTTATAGGATACAGAGGGACATAGATAAGCTGCAGAGCTGGGCTGAGAGGTGGCTGATGGAGTTTAATGCGAAAAAGTGTGAGGTGGTTCACTTTGGAAGGAGTAACAGGAATGCAGAGTACTGGGCTAATGGCAAGATTCTTGGTAGTGTAGATGAACAAAGAGATCTCGGCATCCAGGTACATAAATCCCTGAAAGTTACCACCCAGGTTAATAGGGCTGTTAAGAAGGCATATGGTGTGCTAGCCTTTATCAGTAGGGGCATTGAGTATCGGAGCCACAAGGTCATGCTGCAGCTGTACATAACTCTGGTGCGGCCGCTCCTGGAGTACTGTGTGCAGTTCTGGTCACCACATTATAGGAAGGATGTGGAAGCTTTGGAAAGGGTTCAGAGGAGATTTACTAGGATGTTGCCTGGTATGGAGGGAAGGTCTTATGAGGAAAAGCTCAGGGACTTGAGGTTGTTTTCGTTAGAGAGGAGAAGGCTGAGAGGTGACTTAATAGAGACATACAAGATAGTCAGAGGGTTAGATAGGGTGGACAGTGAGAGTCTTTTTCCTCGGATGGTGATGACCAACACGAGGGGACATAGCTTTAAATTGAGGGGTGAGAGATATAGGACAGATGTCAGAGGCAGTTTCTTTACTCAGAGAGTAGTAGGGGTGTGGAACGCCCTGCCTGCAACAGTAGTAGACTCGCCAACTTTAAGGGCATTTAAGTGGTCACTGGATAGACATATGGATGAAAATGGAATAGTGTAGGTCAGATAGGCTTCAGATGGTTTCACAAGTCGGCGCAACATTGAGGGCCAAAGGGCCCGTACTGCGCTGTAATGTTCTATGTTCTATAATACTAACTTTCAAAAGGGAATTGAATAAATCCTTGAAATAGAAGAAATTGCAGGGTATGGGGGAGCGAGGCAAATTGGACAGTTTTAAAAATAGCCAGTATAGGCAAAATGGTCTGAATTATCTCCTTTTTGTGCCCTTGGGTTTTATGAAGGTATGTGGTATAATTTCTGGTGGAAATATAGCATTTACCTTTCATGTTCTATGCTTCTTTGTTTTATTCTCCCTTGTGTCGCCTGGTTCTGCAGTACCTCATCATAATTAACAAAGTTGAACACACTTCTTGAAAGCAGAACTACTCTTTTGTATTATATATGGGACAAAAAATAACTGGCGGTGAATTAAAGCAGTAACTTAATCTCCAGTCTCTTCTTTTTCTGTTAGGGATTCTCGCATTATAAGATCTGAATTAAAAGAGCACATTGTAACTCAATCGCTCAATATCCTATTATGCATATTGAGTTGTAATCATTAGGTCATGTTACAATATTTGACATTGTGTTGTTATCCAACCTCCTCATTTCCTGGCGATGGCTTCCAAAAATCTGTAAAGAGGATGGGAACTAGGAAGGTATCCAAATTGCATTGGTATAGTATGTCAGATTGGTGTATCTTTAAAAAGCATGATGCATATGACCGAGAAGTAACAAAGGCTGCATTTGTGCTCTTTTATGGTAATAAACCACTTGATTGCAGGCTCCCAGGGAAAGAAAACTGTTTGTGTTCTGTCAACTTTCAAAAACAGGCCAACATCTGGAGACAGCTGGGATGCATGTTGAAGCGCCTTGAGTTTACTTATGTCTGTACTTATACTGTCCCTGTCTTCTGATGAAACTCCGTTGCAGGATGCAAACAAGGGAATGTTTAAGGAAAACACAAACCACTAATTGTTTATTCACTGATTTAATCAAACTGAATCACACTGCATTGGACTTTACCAGGTGGACGTAGTGAAAATGTTATTCTACTTTAGCTCCCCTCAATGTACTTCTAATGTTTTCATTAGCTGCTCATGTTCCGATGAAGATAGGACATATTGAGCCAAACTGTGTTCTAATTAATGCTCTCATTTCTGGTAACATTTCTAATGGTTCTTAAAGTTGGCTGTTTAGTTGGCAGAGGGTGGTTCAGTTTTTCTTCTTCTGGGTATCGTTTTTTTTTTTGGGGGGGTGGGGGGGGGGGGGCTTCACATCGTTTAAAACTAAATTCAAACCTTGTTCTTTCCATCTTCACATGATAGCAAGAAACGGCTGAAGGCACTGGACACTGCAAGTGCTATAGGCCATGACAATATTCCAGCAATAGTACTGAAAACTTGTGCTCCGGATTTTGCTGTGCCCCTATCTGAGGTGTTCTAGTACAGCGACAAGACTGGCATCTGCCTGGCATGGTGGAATATTGCTCTGTTATGTCCTGTACAAAAGATACAGGACAAATTCAATTCGGCGAATTCCCACCCCATCAGTCGACTCTCTATCATCAGCAAATTGATGGAAGGGATCATAAATAGTGCTATCAAGTGGCACCTACTCAGCAATAACCTGCTTGTGGATGCTCAGCTTGGGTTCTCCCAGGGTCACTCTAACTTAATGACAGCTTTGGTTCAAACATGAACAAAAGGGCTGAATGAAAGAGGGAAGAGTAACTGCCCTGGACATCAAGGCAGCATTGGAGCAAATATGGCATCAAGGAACTCCAGCAAAACTGGAGTCAATGGAAATTGGAGAGGAGGTGGGTGAGGGAAACTCGCTGGTTGGAGCGATACCTGACATAAACCAAGATGATTAGGGTGGTGGAGGTCAATCATCTCTGCTCCAGGACATCACTGCAGGAGTTCTTTAGGGTAGTGTTCTAGACTCGACCATCTTCAGTTACTTCACTAATGATCTCCCTTCTATCATAAGCTCAGATGGGAATGTTTGCGGATGATTACATAATGTTCAGCACCATTCACAACTCCTTGGAGACTGAAGCAGTTCATGCCAAATGTAGGAAGACCTGGAGAATATGCAGGATTGGGCTGACAAGTGGCAAGTAACATTCACATCACAAAGTGCCAAGCAATGACCATCTCCAATAAGAGAGAATCTAATCATTGTCCTGTCACAAAGCACGCTAATGTTGTCTGAGGACATCCCAATCCGGCAGCCCAGCCGGGGGGGGTTGCTGTGTATAGTTTGACTTTATTTTTGTGTGAGGAGACCAGTGATGGCACGCTGAGAATAAAGAGCTGAATTATTAAAGCCGATTTATTATAGTAAAGACAAATACACACAACTGGGACTACTCTATTATCATGCAATTTAAGATGTATAAATTCTTAAACACACACAGTTTATATGTACCCCTTGTTCCAAAATATATCGACAATACTTGGAACTCCGTTAGACTCCCCAAAGCAACATCCAAAATAAATCTCCAGCTCAATGTTGCCGTGCAATACAGGGATGATACTCCAGTCTGGGAAATGTTCTTTCCTAGTCCGGCAAAGATATTAAAAATGTTAATATGAAGATTTTATGCACTGACTTGGCTCTTAAGGATTAGAGGCTTGTTACCTGTAAACTTGACTTCAGGCCTGGTGGCTGGAAATTGGCTTCTCTGCTAGATGTTAACTACTTCTATGGCTTTTGATTGTTGGGCCAATTATACCTTTGCTCTCTTTGATTGTGCTTTGTCTATTTGGTTGCCTGCCCCAACAACTTCCTTGACTATGTATTAACATAAGTATACCTTGTTGACCTTCCCAATCTTCTATCAACTTGTTTCTCCTCATAAACTATTCCCACCTGATTCTTATCCACAGTCTTCTAATTTCATTATTGGGAGAGGCTCCTATGCACGGAGCCATTTTGAATACTGTGCTGCAGTATCTAGCAAGATTTCTGCCTGTTGCTTTTTTGTAAAATTTGCTTACTACTGTTGCTCGACAGATTTCTGATGGGTCCTTGCCATTCAATGGCATTACAATTGCGGAATCCCCCACTATCTACATCCTGGGGTTATCATTGATCAGAAATTAAACTGAACTAGCCATAGAAATACTGTGGCTGGGGTGGAACCCACTACACTGGCCTGGATGAGTGCAGCTCCAAATACACAAGAAGCTCAACACCATCCAGGGCAAAGCAGCCCTCTTGACTGTTACTCCATCCACAAATATTCAAACCCTCCACTACCGACGGAAAGTGATAGCCGTATGTACCATCTACAAGATGCACTACAGGAGCTCGCCAAGATTCCTCAGGCAGCATCTTCCAAACCCAAAACCACTACCATCTAGAAGGACAAGAGCAGTGGGTACCTGGGAACCCCACCACCTGGAATCCCCTCCAAATGACTCGCCATCCTGAATTGGAAACTTATCCCTATTTCTTCACCGTCGCTGGGTCAAAATCTTGGAATTCCCTCTCTGACAGCACACTGGGTGTACCTATGCCTTTGACTGCAGCGGATCAAGAAGGCAGCTCAGCACCACCTTCTGAAGGGATGGGCAAGTAGGGATGGGCAAGTGGCTTAACCAGTGATGCCAAAATCTCATAAATAAGTTTCAGACCATTAAGCAGATTGGCACTTAGCTGATATCCTGGATAAGGGGAAATTGCAAAGAGGTAGATGTAGTACGTGCACTGACATTCTATTCAGACTTTAATGTCCTGTGGGAGACACTTACATTAACGCACAAATGAGTTGAGTACAGGTAACCTGTACAAAAGGAACTGAGAGCAATTCACTGACATTGACTGTGGATGTGGAGAGCCTGTGTCAGTTTGCAATCAGTCTGCAGTTTCACAGCTCCTTATTTTTGCCATTGATATCGGAGACTACTTGGTCCTGACACGTGCACTCTAGTTGACTGTAGTATACGGCACAACAAGAATAACCCCATCGTTAAAGTTATCTGTGTCCCTAACATTTCAAAATCTACAAAGGTTTTTCCACTGAACTTGCCTGGGTCAACATTTGAAAGTCACTACATAACCCATTTTACCTTCGGAGTGATGGCAGTATTCCTAAGAAAGGGGAAATAATTAAGAGATTTTCACTTCTAGCGGTATGCAACATTGAAAGCTCTACAGCTGTTCTGGCCAATGGAAGGTATACTTATTGTGTGAAACTATTTTCAAATTGGTTGAAATAGTTGGAAATATCGCACCTTTCAGCCATATAAACGAGCATAGAGAGACTTTTCACTTGAAGGCATTGTTTCGACATATTCGAGTAGGTGAATTGCAATTCTTCTGACTCAATTTGTGCTCAGTTCTGTGTATCACTTGTGTTTTTCAGAAAGGACTGGGAAGATTCTGGATGAGTTTTTTCAGTTCTTCGAGGAGCAATATCCATTGGCTCTCTTCAATAAGATCCGGTATGAGGTTGAAGAAAATGGGGGACCGCAGCCTCAACTACTTCAAAGAAAGGCAAGTAAAATTGAACTACTTTGGGTCTTGCCATTCACTTGGACACTGAATTTCCAAAAGGGATTGAAGAAAGCAGGTGATTGAGCTCCGTGCACTGAAATGGAGGAGGCAGTGGTGGGAACAAAGGGACTGAAACTGTGAATATTGGATACCAAGAATTTTGTGGCTGGAAAAAAACTTTTGTAATGTTTGTTTTGATCATTTGAATGAGATGACATAATAGTGTCCAGAGGGATAATGTGTATGATGGTAACCCTTTCTTAATCTCTAATTTTAGATTCAATTGGCTGAAATATTCTAGCATTCTAACATTCCTGCTCTCATTATTACCTGACAAGATAGAACATACAGTACAGAAGGAGGCCATTTGACCCATCGAATCTGCACCGACCCACATAAGCTCTCATTCTACCCTATCCCCGTAACCCAGTAATCCCTCCTAACCCTTTTGGTCACTAAAGGCAATTTATCATGGCCAATCCACCTAACCTGCACGTCTTTGGACTGTGAGAGGAAACCGGAGCACCCGGAGGAAACCCACGCAGGCACGGGGAGAACGTGCAGACTCTGCACAGACAGTGACCCAGCAGGTAATCGAACCCGAGACCCTGGCGCTGTGAAGCCACAATGCTAACCACTATGTTATCGTGCTGCCCTACAGCCCCAAGGAGTCCAATGGCTGATCTACAGCCCCAAGCTAATGGGTCAGACTTCATATCACTGCTCTCAAATCTCATCAGATTTTAATTGGGTATCAGCAAACAAATAAGCTGTGAACAGTGTGCATGAAGCCTTACTTAATGTCGCATGCCACCCGTCGCATGCTTTAGCCTAATGGTGCTAATGACTAATGGTGCTAATGACCTGTTGTGTGTACTGAGGGTCCTTCTTGGTCTTGGCATGATAGCATTGGGATGTAGTCAGATGCAATCCAGCTGCCACGTTTAAGCGCAGACAACAGGAACTATGCAAAGCTGCAGTCCATACAGCCCATCGAGCCCGTCCAAGGGGATCACACAGCAATATATACATCAAATCCACTTTTCCATTCTATTGCTATACATCTCGGTGCCCAACGATGTGTCAATCAAGGTAAAATCATATTGACCCCTCTCGTTTAATGGATTAGCTCAGTTGGCTGGACAGCTGGTTCAATCCCCGTGCTGGCTGAGGTTATTCATGTTCTTCTCAACCTTGTCCCTTGCCTGAGGTGTGGTGACCCTCAGGTTAAATCATCACCAGCCAGCTCTCCCCACTCAGAAAGATAAGCATCCAATAGTCATCTGGGACTATGGAGACTTTACTTACTTTTTAAAACCATTTATCTTTAGTTTTGAAATCTTTACCTGCCATTTTCCTTGTCCTTATCTAGTAAGCTTAGCTGCTTTGATTAATTTGTGCTTCCCAGCGCATGCATGTTTTGAATAAGCTTATTAGCTGTTGGATCTTCGAATTTGAAATGTAAATAGAACCTGTTGCAGATAGGAAACCAAGCATATGTTTGACATAATGAGGTAAAGAACCATTCAGTAACATTGTTTCAATCGGGATATCATCGGTTTACCTTGAAGCCAAATGAATCAAAATGTTCAAATTCTTGAGTCTCTGCTGCATCACGTTGTTTGGAGGGGGTGATCCCCGCATATTTGGATGTCGGCCTTAACTTAATTGTCGCCCTTTCACCTACGAGTCAGAAGGTCGTGGGTTCGAGTCCCACTTTTGAGATTTCCTAAGCTAGGCGTCCCGAATCCTGAGGTGCCATCTTTCCGGGAAGTCAAACTGCGGCCCTGCCTGGTCAATTCATGGCATTATTATCCCATAATTCGAATGCGTCAGAATTCCCCCAGTATCTTGACCAATACTTAGCCAGCCACCAACATCATTACAACAGATAGATAGATAATAATGCTGCGGTTTTGTATCTCTACAAACAACCCCCCCCCCCTCCCCCCCCAAGCCGTTTGTGATGTGCCAGTTAATAGAAGATGGAAACAACACCGTTTTTCTGTAACGTACAGATGTGCAACATCTGCTTTTTATGACTTCCAGAGTAAGACGACTGATGTTAGGCAGGTTGGTTCGACGTTGACTGCAACTGGATGCAGGGAAGCTAGAAACAAACGTCTGACACAGGAGATGATCCAACAATTATTTAACTATGGACTGCTGTACATGTTCAGCTGTGGGTTGACACTCTACTAATCCAACTGATGACCTCTTACTGGCTTGACCAGACTTACTAGCTACCGCATGGTAATAGTGCTCACTAACTTGTGCACTCTGACTGTCTCAGTAGCTGGGTCCTGAGAGAGGGAGAGTCTGTGGGCTTTATAGTGGTGGTGTCCTGTCTGGTGATTGGTTGTTCTGTGTTGTGTGTTCATTGGTCATCCTGTGTGTCAATCACTGCCTGTCTGCATCTCATTATATACATGAGTGAATATTATGACAACGACATGCTGAGCCAACTAACAGCCTTGTCACTGGACAAGTATTCGTGTGGTAGCTGAATGACTGATGCTCTATTTACTGCCTAAAAGAGTTAATTGTGTAACTGTGATTTTCAACAGGAAGCTGGGGGATGGGAGAGTGATATTTGCACAATGACTTCAGCCCTTTCCCTCTAATATTTTTCAGTGAATACTACATCTCAGTACTGCTTGCTTCCCCCTCTCCCTCTCTTTCTTCCCCCCCCCCACCCCACAATATAGCCCTGATACTTTCTCAACTTTTATTTCCTAAACAACTTGTCCTTTGGCATTGCTGCAATGTTGCTCTGTGCGAATGTGGGATTGAGTCATAGGGCATCCTCGTACTGCCTCGTCGCGATCAACTCGGTGACGCGGCAAGGCTATTAAATCTTGATTTGTGATGCTCGGGTGGCCTGGGAAGATTTAATTAGATCTTGCGAGGCGTCGTGATCTGGATCTCCCCCTCACTGGGCAGAATCCAGATTTGCATATTCAAGTGAGCAGTTAGCGTCACTTGAATATGTCTGCGTCGGAGTATCACCAGGCCCTGGATTGACCGCCCGCGCCTGGGAGACCTCGCCGTGGCGCTGTTTAGCACTGGATTCCACACATGTGGATCAGGCATAATGGCCCGGGAGGAGGGGGTGTTCCTCCCTGGGGGGGGGGGGGGGGGGCGATCGGATGCCCTCGGATGGTCGGGCTCTGGGAAGGGTGGCACCTGGGCACCCTCTATGCCACCTGGGCACCTTTGCAGTGCCACCCAGGCACTCTGGCAAAGCTGAGCTAGTCAGTGTCGGAAATAAATGTAAGTATGGCCTCATCGAGGATTTCTTCAAGGCTCAAAAGCCCGTTTAATTGCGGGGTTGTTCCTGGTGCTGCAGGTGCCAAGGAAGGCACTCAAAATGGTATGGTTTCCCCCCCTTCCCTCCCTCATTAAATCACAGCCATACAGTTTTACAGCACGGAAAGAGGCCACTCGGCCTATTGTGTCCGAGCTGCCTGTCAATCACCTATCTACTCTAGTCCCATTTTCTAGCACTTGGTCCGTACCCTTGCATGCTACGGCATTTCGAGTGCTCATCTAAATGCTTCTTAAATGTTGTGAGGGTTCCTGCCTCTACCACCCTTTGTATGTAGGGTGAATATTGGGTAAGGGATACTTTCTGGGTTCCAGGCAGACTAATGATCTACATCCTTTCGAGGAGGCCATGGGGAGAAGGGACATCAAGGAAAAGGGAGGGTTGCGGATGAGTTTCATTTGCCCTGTTAGCTCATTGAATGACAGTTGCAGTTTCAGTAGATTTGTTGCTGCGAATGATCCCTATTGTGAATCGTAGCTATTTTGCGCAAAAGGCTTGCATTTATATAGCTATTTACATGACCCCAATGTGCCTTGTGAAGGGAAGGATGGAAAGATCCCATATCCCAGCCACATCCTTGTTAGCCATGGCACACATACTTTTTATTTTTATTTTTTTTAAATTTAGATTACCCAATTATTTTTTCCAATTAAGGGGCAATTTAGCGTGGCCAATCCACCTACTCTGCACATTTTTGGGTTGTGGGGGCGAAACCCACGCAAACACGGGGAGAATGTGCAAACTCCACATGGACAGTGACTCGGAACCCCGCGGGATCGAACCTGGGACCTCAGCGCCGTGAGGCAGCTGTGCTAACCACTGGGCCACCGTGCTGCCCTCTGGCACACATACTTGATAAGCTGCATGGGACAATTCATCTGATCAACCTGGCCTCGGAATGCCTTCTTAGAAAAAAAAAGATCCACAAGGCCTTCTGTTTTTGTGGCATGTTCGGCTCGTCAGGTGTTTAACGGCTGGAAATGAAAATGAGCTGCTGTCAAATTTTAAAAGGGTAACTCTGTGAAATGCCAAAAATATCTGGCACCTAAAAGGTTAAGGTCCCTTTTTGAACCAATCTCAGTGAGGGCTCCGGTTTCCCAAAGGTGGCGGCAGCCGGAATGAGGATCACCCTGAAAAACAATACTCAAACAATTGGTAGTACCTGCCTCCTTGCTTCTGAGGCAATGGGTTTTTGTTTTAGCGGCCTTTCCGTAACGATGCAGATTTGTCGCTCCGCACACTCTAATGGGCAAATGTATGACATGGTCGGCTCTAGTTTTTTCCCTTCTCGCTCACCGTCTCAACCAGAGAATAAACATGACTTGATGATGGATGAGGAAAGGAACAGGACTGGATTTCATTCTGTTTGACTGTTTTTCAAATAAACATTTGGCACACCAACAGTGTGGGTTTGCTTTTATATGTTCTCCATCCTCATAATCCTGTTTTAAGCAGAGAAACTAGTTTGCCTCCCCCTGCTTTTCCTGCCGCTGTTTCCATGTGGACCACGTGCTGTGTTCCATGGATTGGCAAGTGTTTGTCCAGCGGGTTCCTGCGTTGGACCTTGCCAGCACGGTGTGGCAGTCGGTATATTTACCAACATCAAAGAAGTACAGCACAGGAACAGGCCCTTCGGCCCTCTCAAGCCTACACCGACCATGCTGCCTGTCTAAACTTAAATCTTCTACACTTCCTAGGTCCGTATCCCTCTATTCTCATCCTATTCGTATTTGTCAAGATGCCCCTTAAACGTCACTATCGTCCCTGCTTCCTCCACTTCCTCCGGCAGCAAGTTCCAGGCACCCACTACCCTCTGTGTTTAAAAAAAAAAAAAGCTTGCCTCGTACATCTCCTCTAAATCTTGCTCCTCGCACCTTAAACCTATGCCCCCTAGTAATTGACCCCTCTACCCTGGGAAAAAGCCTCTGACTATCCACCCTGTCTATGCACCTCAATTTTGTAGACCTCTATCAAGTCGTCCCCTCAAACTCCGACGTTCCAGTGAGAACAAACCGAGTTTATTCAACCGCTCCTCATAGCTAATGCCCTCCATACCAGGCAACATCCTGGTAAATCTGTTCTGCACTCTCTCTAAAGCCTCCACATCCTTCTGGTAGTGTGGAGACCAGAATTGAACACTATACTCCGAGTGTGGCCGAACTAAGGTTCTATACAGCTGCAACATGACTTGCCAACTTTTATACTCGGTGCCTTGGCCAATGAAGGCAAGCATGCCATATGCCTTCTTGACTACTTTCTCCACCTGTATTGCCACTTTCAGTGACCTGTGGACCTGTACACCTGGATCTCTCTGACTGTCAATACTCTTGAGGGTTCTACCATTCACTGTATATTCCCCACCTGCATTAGACCTTCCAAAATGCATTACCTCACATATGTCTGGATTAAACTCCATCTGCCATCCCTCCGCCCAAGTCTCCAAGCTATCTAAATCCTGCTGTATCCTCTGACAGTCCTCATCGCTATCTGCAATTCCACCAACCTTTGTGTCATCCGCAAACTTACTAATCAGACCAGTTACATTTTCCTCCAAATCATTTATATATACTATGAACAGCAAAGGTCCCAGCACTGATCCCTGCCGAACACCACTAGTCACAGCCCTCCAATCAGAATTTCTATTCTTCCATTGCTACTCACGGCCTTTTATGACCTAGCTCGTTCTGTATCCACTTGGGACAATTTTACTTGGAGGTTTCAGAGTTGATTATTCTTTTAGAAGATTGTGTATATCACAAAGATGTTGCGTCACGTATCGCTCCATCTTCCAAAAGAGTCTAAGGGATTCTGTTGAATTTACACAACCAACTAGAATTCCTACAGTGCAGAAGGAGACCATTCGTCCCATCAAGTCTGCACTGACGCTCTGAAAGAGCACTCTACCTCGGCCCGTTCCCCTTTTCTATCCCTGTAACCCCACCTAACCTGGTACACTTTTGGACACCTAATGGGCAATTCAGCATGGCCAATCAAACTAACCTGCACACCTTTGGACAATGGGAGGAAACTGGTGCACCCGGAGGAAACCCACATATACACTGGAAGAATGTGCAAAATCCACAGCCAGTCAGCTGGAATCGAACAGAGGTCCCTGGTGCTGTGAGACAGCAGTGCTAAACATTGTGCCACTGGAGCTTTGTTCTGTGCACATGGTTGATTTGGGGCTGAATATTTAGCACCAAACACTACAGCACTGCCTGGCTCTCATTCCACTCCCCAATAAATTGCATTTTATGTTGATAACTGAACTGCTGACCACCCAACTTGCCCATGTAAGCTGGTCATTTTAATGACTCTCCATCCAGGTGCTGTTTCTCTCTTTTACATAGAACAGTACAGCACAGAACAGGCCCTTCGGCCCTCGATGTTGTGCCGAGCAATGACCACCCCACTCAAACCCACGCATCCACCCTATACCCGCAACCCAACAATCCCCCCTCAACCTTACCTTTTAGGACACTACGGGCAATTTATCATGGCCAATCCACCTAACCCGCATATCTTTGGACTGTGGGAGGAAACCAGAGCACCCGGACGAAACCCACGCACACACGGGGAGGACGTGCAGACTCCACACAGCCAGTGACCCAGCCGGGAATCGAACCTGGGACCCTGAAGCTGTGAAGCATTTATGCTAACCACCATGCTACCGTGCTGCCCCTAAATCTGATGTTATCCATTCCCTCAAAATAACGAAGCTTATTGAAATTTTGTTTCCTTGGACGGAGACGGCAGCTTGTTGGATCCTTCCATTTTGTTTCATTCTGAATGAAGCCAGTGTTTTTGGCCTAGCTAAAAGAGATAATGGCCTTTTTAAGTATCATGTTCATCAACTGCAGTAATTGTGCCTTGTTTAAAAAAAGATCCAGCAGTGTTAGAACACAAGTTTGTTCTGGAATTTTCCATTGTTTACTTGATGCCACAAGAGATTTCTCGATTATGTCATGCAAAAGCAATTGGAGGATTATTTGAACTAGCAGGTTTTTGTTTTGTTGTCATGTTCTTCACAGATGTGTTTGTTAACAAATATTCTGTATGATAAAGTAGTACATAAATTATCCTCTACCTTTAACTCCTAATTGGTCACTTTAAAATAAGTAAATTAAATACCAAACATGATGCTGGTGTTCATTGATTCAACCAGTCGGATGATTTTTTTTAAATATAAGGAATGGTGCACCTGCTCAAGCAGATGAATGGCCTTTTACCTGTTGCATGTTGGTAGCAGTTCAGTAAACAAAGGCCTGGATTGCTATCCAGTTGAAAGCAATACCACTTTCCAAAACTCTCATATTTCTGCTCATATTTCCTATAACACCTTCAAAATAATCAGTTCAAGAAAAGGAAACAACCCAGAATGCTGGTTTTATAGAATCCTGCCTGTGCAGAAGGATGTCATTCGGCCCATCGAGTCTGCACTGACCCTCTGAGAGCACCCCACCTAGGCCCACACCCACCCAACTATATAACCCCGTAACACTATCCAATCTGTACATGTCTGGACTGTGGGAGGAAACCCACACAGACACTGGGTGAACGTGCAAACTTCACACAGACCGCTGGAATTGAACCTATCCCTGGCACGGTGAGGCAGCAGTGCTAACCACTGTCTCCCCTTTTAATAAAAAATTGCAAGGAATCCTGTGGTGAGTAACTCACCTCTGGACTCCCAACCCTTTCCATTTACAAGGCACATGTCAGGAGTGTGATGGAATGCTGTTTACTTGGCTGGATGAGTACAGCTCCAACAACACTCGAGGAGCTCAACACCACCCAAGCCAAACAGCCTGCATGATCGGCACCCCTTCCACAAGCATTGACTCGCACTCCACCACTCCAGTCGCAGCAGTGTCTAACATCTACAAAAACTCACCAAGGCTCCTTAGGCATAATCTTTCAAACCCACGACTGCTACAATCCAGGACCGAAGTTACCTGGGGATACTATCACCTGGAGGTTCACCTCCAAGTCACTCACCATCCTGACTTGGAAAAGCATCGCCGTCCCTTCATTGTGTCTGGGTCAAAATTCTGGAACTCTCTACCCAACAACACTGTGGGTGTACTTACAGTCACACACACCTATCCCTGGCGTGGTGAGGCAGCAGTGCTAACCACGGTGTCTCCCCTTTTAATAAAAAATTGCACGGAATCCTGTGGGAGTAACTCACCTCTGGACTCCCAACCCATTCCATTTACAAGGGTTCAAGAACCCCTCCGAACGCCATCTTTATTTGGCCGATAAGCTCTGTCCGAGCCAGCGCGCAACATCCCGCAAGTGAATTTTTAAAAAAAAGTATTCTAAATAGCATATTTCTGAAGGAAACAGCCTTGCAGCTAAATGTTTTTAGTTACCCCTGGGATAATCACGGAATATCTGTAAAATTTCAAGTTACCAATACAATCCCCTGAGTATAAACTTTTTAGTCTCCTTTTTCACATTTTCTCTCAAACTTACACCCACAAACAATAAACAGTAATCAGCAACAAATATGTCAATCCCCAGAACAATAACAACGATCCCAACCTCCCACCAACCCCCAAACATTAGCCCGCATGTTTACTTCAACAAATGGCAAAAAGGAATCAGGGATTACCCCTAGTCACCCTAATATACACAGCTACACACACACACACTCACACACACTCTCACACTCTCACACACACACACACACTCTCACACACACTCTCACACACACACACACACACACACACACCCCCACCCCCCAAGCTAATGTTCGATGTTATCCTTCCTTGTTGTAATAAATTTTGGTTCGGGACCGCCCAATGTAAGTTTTATATTCTCTGAGTAAGGTGTTGGCAAAGACGCATCATTGATATTCCTGCTTCTCGCAGAGGTGCAGTAAGGTCTGTTCCACACTGGGATAGAAATGTACTTTTGTTTTACAATGTAGATGTGTTTTTCTTTGACAGAGATCGCCAAGTGCACCAGAGCTAACACGTTACACATGCCTCTGGGCAGGAACTTGTTCAGTCTTGCGTATTTTGCCAGTCTTGTCCATTACGCTCACCTTTCTATTGACTGGCCGGATTCGCCGGCTGGTGGCTCTCCACTCAATCGTAGAAACTGTACGCTGATCAGGGACTTGTTAGAGATTGCAAAACATTTAAACATTGCCGCAACTGTCGGAGTTGCAACTCTGAACTAGCTTTGAGACTGTTGCAAGTCAGTGTAAAAGCATGGATGGCCTCACAATTAAATTGCCTTGTCGCATCTGTGTCTGCAATTAATAAATCACTGCAATTCAAAGTAATTTATTCTATGTGAGCAATAGCAGCAGCCTTTTTATAGATTGCAAGATCTCACTGACTTGGGTGAATTCATAGAACCATAGAATCGTAGAATTTACAGTTCAGAAGAAGGCCATTTGGCCAATCGAGTCTGCACAGGTCCCTGGAAAGAACACCATACTCAAGCCCACACCTCCACCCCATCCTCGCAACCCATCACGGAGCACCCGGAGGAAACACGTGCAGACGAGGGAGAATGTGCAGACTGCGCACAGACAGTGACCCAAGCTGGAAATCGAACCTGGGACTCTGGAGCTGTAACGCAACTGTGCTACCATGCCGCCAATTTTCAGTCAATCTCTTTCTAGTGGTGGTTGGCGGATATGTCCATCATTGAGATGCTACTGTGTTTGATGGCTGTCATGTAGGGTTAATGTCTTAATTCAGATCAAGTCCTCCCAGCATTTTTGGGTTGAAAGCAGGCGAATGTTTGTGCATATTTTATGGCCTTTTGATGAGATGTTGAAGGTAATGTAGCAATATTTTCTACAATGCTGATTCCTTATTTAATCAATGTTATGTAGTACTGGCAGCTGCTGGAGCAGAGATTAATGTCTTCTGGAGGAACATTCATTGTATTGTACCAAGCTGTTCCAGGAACTCCCGAGCCCATCCTTTTCCAGATGAGATCAGTTGCCACTGACTCCCTTTCGTGAAGTGTTGATTATTGTTTGCCTTCACAGTGCTAATCCATCTGATAGAAGGGTGAGCCCGTGGGCTAACAAACAGCATTAGAAGTTACGAAAGTTAAACTTGGCAGAGAGCAGTATTTTTAACTCTGTGTAAACTGCATTTTGTTCGAAACCATTTGATTTTGCTCCCGTTTTGAGGCTGAAAAATAAATCCATCCTTGGTTTTGTGTTTGGAGTAGTCGAGTAGCTGAGCAGAATCCATGTTATAATTTCTAACTTCGCAATGCAGTTCTCTGACTCACCTACAAAACCAAAAGATTGAACAAAGCCATGTTTGTACTTCTAGTGAAGGAGGCTTATGTCTGCGAGTTTACTTGATGCACTGTGGTATAGTGTCTTAATCATGACTTGTACTGAGTTTGGAAGTTTCTCGATGTGTGGTACACAGCAGTATGTTTTGCAACCTCAATGTCTTGCGGCAGTTTCTTTGTGTTTGTTTGAAGTGGATCCTGTGACCATTTATTATGCGGCCATGATGATGAGTTGTTTGCTTCTGTTGTGTTCAGGTCATTGTATGAAAGGTGGATACTAACTGACTTTATTTTTCTCAGCTGCACAGTCCTATCGAGTATTTGTGTTGGGTGTAGTTGAATAGCATGTTCGGATCATTTGAGAATCCTTGCCATCTTGCAACAGGTATTTGATCAGGGTTTCCCACTCCATGCCCTTAGATTCTTAGTGTCTTGCGAGAAAAGACCAATTCTGTCTTGCCATATATTCATTCCAGTTAATCGGTTATGTTTCACTTGCTGTTCTGGCCCTCATCTGTCCATCTGTAGGATTAATGCTGCAGCTGCTGTTCCCTACATGGGGCAGGAAGGATAGGTTTAACATTGTGCAGTTGAAATTCAGGGTGACAGGAGGAACTTGCTACTTCAATTAAATAGTAGAATGCAGTTTAGAATGACAAATTGCTTTATTTGAATAATAGTTTTCGTGTGGGTATGGGCGTTGCTGGCAGACGAGCAATTATTGCCCATCCCTGAGGGCAATTGAGAGTCAACCACATTGCTATGGATCTGGAGTCACATGTAGGCCAGACTGGTTAAGGAAGACCGATTTCCTTCCCAAAAGGGCTGGTGAACCAGTTGAGTCTTTAACGACAGTTGACAATGGTTTCATGGTCATCATTAGACTTATCATTCCAGATTTTTATTTAATTCGAATTTCACCATCTGTCATGGTGGGATTTGAACCCAGGCCCCCAGAGGTTTGTCCTGGGTCTCTAGGTTGCTAGTCCAGCAACAATAACACGACGCCACTGCCTACCCTAGTATAAATTCAGTCATCATGGAGTTAGAATAAACAAGTATTTACTGTTGCATGGCCAGAAGGGGAGATGTGGATTAAAAGCCATGAAAAACCACCATTTTGTATCAACTGACAATACTGAATAAGTTTGGTTTATTCTGTTGTTGAACTGACAGCAGCTTTTGAGGGAAGCCAAGACTCTGGATGATTTACAAGATAATGTGGGCAGTAGTCATGGTGGTTGATCCTACCCCATTTTGCTGGCCTCTGTTCTGCTTGTCGCTACTCTCATTTAAAACTAACCAGGTTCCTGATTATCCTAACCTATCCTTCCCTATGTTTGTTAGATCATTTATTGCTGTTTCCACCAATTAATTTCCTGCCCCCACAAAAATCACCAACTCTTTCCTTTATTGGGTATCCTTGTCATTCTTCCACCCTGCCAACTGCTCTTACCTGGCACATGGTTGGTCAACTGCAGTTGACATAACACCAAGTCTATAATCTCTGATAATGTCCTGTGCCCAAACCCACATGGGATGGCTCGGCGGTGTGTTTAGCACTGCGGCCTCGCAGCACCAGGGACCCCCCGGTTCTATTCTGGCCTTGGGTGACCGTGTGGGGTTTGCAGTGCACGTCCCCCAGTGTCTGCGTGGGTTTCCTCTGGGTGCTCTGCTTTCCTCCCACAGTCCAACGATGTGCGGGTTGGGTGGATTGGCCATGACCAGTGCACGGGGTTACAGGGGTGGGACGGGGGAGTGGGCCTGGATTGAATGCTCTTTTGGAGGTTCTGCGTGGACTCAATGGGCCGAGTGGCCTCCTTCACTGTAGGGATTCTATGGATTCTAAGTTGCATGTACTATGCTGTGTTCTCGGCTCACTTGAGAAAGCCCAAGAAATGGACAGTGATTATTTTGCTGACTTTTCTTGTCTTGTTCCAATTAATAAGTATTAGTAAGAGTCAATGTGATCTGTGAAAACCAATCCGCTGATCTTTTCTTCCCTTTATGCTCTGCAGCCTGCTGACCTGCAGATGAGATTAATTTAGGATGTTAGCTATAACCTTGCTTTCCTTAAGCGGAGGGTGCTAGTCAGAGGGGCGAGGAGGGCTGTATCAATTTTAGTTTGATGTTTGTCAGTCCGTGCTTCTGGTGAGTGTCAGTTTCTGTGATTCTCGCCAGTTTTTCTCCCAGTGAACCTTCTGTGTGATTTCAATTTGCTGTTCCGAGCTCCTGCATCTGCAAGCTACTCTCCTTCACCCAGTTCCTTGTGTGAACCTTTTCCAAAGTTTTCACAATCTTGAACATTCGCTGCTTTGCTGAACTGATCTTTTGTTACATCTGTTTCCTGCTTTTCTATTAGGCATTTTGCAGATCTTTTCTACTTCCTAGTCTTTTGTCGCTCTCGGTTTTGTGGTCTTCGGTGCAGTGCAGATTGGCAACCTACTCACCACCACCGTTGCAGAGTGGCAGCCGTATGTACCATCTCCAGCGACTGGTCAGGATTCCTTCGACAGCACTTGCAAGACCCCGGTAGAAGGATGAGGGCAGCAGAGACATGGGGACACCTGCAAGGTGGCAGCATGGTAGCTCAGTGGGTAGCACTGTTGCTTCACAGCGGCAGGGTCCCAGGTTCGATTCCCGGCTTGGATCACTGTCTGTGCGGAGTCCGCATGCTCTCCCCGTGTGGGTTTCCTCCGGGTGCTCCGGTTTCCTCCCACAAATAGTAGTCACGGTTAAGCCTCTCCTTGCACTTTGCTTCAATCCTCTCCCACCATGTGTTACCCTTTTTAGGTGGCTCCGTTGAATACAAAAAATAATATTGGGTCTACTTGAGTTTAAATTCTGGTCTTCACTCATTTATAACTTTCATGCCTACAAATTGGTTCTGGCTCCATGTCTGTGGCTTAAACTTGTAATTTAGCTACCATTTCATTACCTGTTGGAATATTACGTCTGGTATCTGGTTCATTAGAAGGTGTTATTCATGAGACTTCTGAACCCTGCAAGAATCACCATTTGAAACAGCCAACTAGATCAGACTGTAATATTGCGGTGGATCCAAAATTACCAGTTGCCACTTCCCTGCCTCATTGTAGAGTTATGTCAGATGGCAGGACAACAGGCAATTGATATGTGCGCCAATCTAAAGAGCAGGGTGATTACAATTGTTGAAGCTGAGCTTCCAACAGCTGCTGTGTATGAAACACCCATTTATTCTTACTCTATTCTTCAAATATTTCCGTCTAAAAAACAACTATATCTGCCTCCTTAATTTTCCTCCGTACTGTGATTCGGTTTGAGACAACACAGGCAAACTTGTATTTTATTCAAAGTTTCATCAGTACACAGGGTTACGGTCAAATGTGCTTTCAATAGTTTGTCCGGACTCTGGATCTTCGGTTTGCTGGAGGTCTTCGGATATTGCACTTAAGGTAGCTAACTACAGGCTCAGCTTAATCTGATACGTATTCCTCATTCACCTGAGGAAGGAGCAGTGCTCCGAAAGCTAGGTTTTGAAACAAACATGTTGGACTTTAACCTGGTGTTGTAAGACTTCTTTCAATACAGTAGTTGACAATTAAATCCTAACAGATAAACTTACCAAAGATCAAGGGAAACCAAGGATGGACAAGAAATGCTAGCCTTGTCAGTGACACCCAGATTTGAAAAGTTAATTTAAAAAATATATATATTATGAAGACTGATATCTGTGAACAGTGGGTCTTTGATGCTGGTAAAGGAATAATTATGGGTAAAGCATTTTATACTAGAACTTCTCCCCTTTGCCAACTTGACATTAACCAGACTGAAACCATTATGTTTGGCTCCCAACAAAATCCTGCTTGCATCCAATCCCTGGCTCCTCCTTCAGGCTGAAAATATGCACAATCTTAGTATCGGAACTTCCAATTCCATGTCCTGTCTCTTATAGGAAGAAATGTTTCCCCTTCGCAGAGGGGGCCAGTAACCACTTGGGGGTGTGTGGGGGGCGGGAGGTGTGGGGGGGGGGGGGGGGGGGGGGGGGGGGGGGGGGGGGGGGGGGGTCATAGACTTAACATAAGGGGCAGAGGGGATTTGAGGAATCACTTCTCCACCCAGAGGGTGGTGGGAATCTGGAACTTACTGCCTGAAAGGGTGGGAGAGGCAGGAAACTTCACAACATTTAAGAAGCGTTTAGATGAGTACTTAAAATGCCACAGCATACAAAGCTACGGACCAAGTGCTGGAAAATGGGATTCGAATAGATAGGTGCTTGATGGCCGGCACAGACACAATGGGCCAAAGGGCCTCTTTCTGTACTGTTAAACTCTGACTATGAAGTAGTTCTCAATTGGCAGGACCTCCTGGTAATTTGCACTAAAAGCTGCAGGTCTGAGATGCAGTTGGAGATCTGCCAGGTCGAAGCCTGTTTACCTTGCTTGGCTCCAGCCTGGCTGAAACCTGAAGCCCCCTCCTTGTGTATGTCTGGGTACACGCATGCACAGTGATGAAAATACAAATATTGAAAGCAGAGACCACAGAGTCCTTACACTCTGGACAGATGAAGTTTAGAAGGATTCTCAAAAGTGCCAACGTGTTCCCATGATCATCAAACAGACCAGTTAAGACATTGGACTAGACTCTTTCTTGGTGTCAAACCAAAGCACTACAAGTTTGTCCCTCTGTGTGATGAATTGCCCTGCTTCACATCAGACTCAAATGTGGTCTTGTAAATACATTCTTCATCACTTTATGTATTTAAGTTGCACTTTTAAATAAATTATGCATTCTTCATTTGAAGAGTATGGAAAGTTATCTAAAAATATGTCTTTTTAAGACTATAGTGGAAGCTCAGCTTGCCGTAAACTTGCGTTCAAAACAGCTGAAGCCTTGATGATGATGATGATTCATCAGTTTGAAGTAACTTTATTTACTTGACTGCGTTGTCACAAAGTACCACGGATGGTCCATATCTGAAATAAAAACCGAGCATATTGGAAATAGGAAGATAAGGTAGAATCTGTGGAGAGGAGGGTAGGTTAATATTTGAGATCAATGCCTTTTTAACTCCACTGTCCATGAAGGCCTTTATAAATTCTTTAAAGCACAAATGATGTGTGAAACTTTAAAAATGGATATTTGAGGGCGGCTCATGGAGCTGTGGTCCCGGGTTCGATCCCCGCCCCAGGGTCACTGTCTGTGTGGAGTTCTCTGTGTCTGTGTAGGCGTCAACCCAAAGATGTACAGGGTAGGTGGATTGGCCATGCTAAATTGCCCACTAATTAAAAAAAATTTTTAAATCGGTATTTAGAAATATTTTGATTTAATTGTCTTTGCATGTTATGCACTGAGTTCGTAAAAAGATATACTTTCCCTATGTTCAGGTTCCGAAGAAAATATTTAAGGGCGCTGTTGTGCAAGCGTCTTGTTGATAAAAGCTTTAGGTATGCAATGCAAGGTTTTGCCTGAAAGTGCCATCATTGTCTTTCCTGCCCTGTATGTGTCCAGATTAAAAATGGCAGCGTATATTAGGTGACTGGTGATTGAATGTGAATCGGAGATGGAGTAAACCGTTTGGCCAATCAAGGCTGTTCTGCGATTGAACAAGATGTTCGACCTCCACTGTCCCACACTATTTCTCCCCCACCACCCCTTCAGACCCCATCATTTCATGAGTACCTAAAGCTCTATTGACCACTGCCTCGGCCATATTCAATTACTGCAGATCCACAATGATCTTGGGCAGAGTGAAGAAATTTCTCTTCATCTGAGTTCTAAATAGTTGACCCCCTCAGAGAAGAGACATCAAGGCTTGTTGCTCTTTTTATGGCATATGCATTAATCGTGGTAAAAATTTAGATAAGGTAAGCTTGGCCTGGTTTAGCATGCTGCTAAATCGCTCACTTTGAAAGCGGGCCAAGGCAGGCCAGCAGCACAGTTCAATTCCCATACCAGCCTTCCCGAACAGGTGCCGGAATGTGGCGACTAGGGGCTTTTCACAGTAATTTCATTTGAAGCCTACTTGTGACAATAAGCGATTTTCATTTCATTCATTTCAAGGAGAGACATTCATTCAAGTAGTTCCTTTTGCTGTATCTTGTAGTACCCCACAGACTTGCCCTGATTTATTAGATTAGTTAGCATCGTGGAGCAATACCTAATACCCCAGATTTCAATGAAATAATCTTTATTGTAGGCTTACATTAATACTGCAGTGAAGTTATTATGAAAAGCCCCTAGTTGCCACATTCTGGCGCCTGTTCGGGTACACCGATAATTCAGAATGTCCAAATGACCTAACAGCATGTCTTGCAGGACTTGTAGGAGGAAACCGGAGCACCCGGAGGAAACACACGCAGACACTGGGAGAACATGCAGACTCCACACAGTCAGTGGCCCAAGCCGGAATCCAACCTGTGAACCTGGAGCTGTGAAGCAACAGTGCTACACACTCTGCTACCATGCTGCCCAATGATATACATAAAGTATATTCTAGAGGCACTGGAAACGGCAAGAGACACTACATGAACAAATGTCTCTTTTTCCCGCCTCCTCCATCTTAATATCATGATGAAGTACGAGCACGGTGTCACACTGCTGCCTCACAGCGTCACGGACTCGGGTTCAATTCCGACCACTGATGACTATCGACTATCTGTGTGGGTTTCCTCTGTGTGGGTTTCCTCCGGGTGCGCCGCTTTCTTCCCAAACTCCAAATATGTGCAGGTTAGGTGGATTGGCCATGCTAAATTGCCCTCAAGTTTCCAAAAGGGTAGATCTGGTTACGGGGATAGGGCCGGGAATTCGGCCTCTTTTGGAAGGTCAGTGCAGGCTTGATGGGCCGACTAGCCTCGTCCTGTACTGGAGTGATACTTTGTACTGCAGACTATGTATAAGGGTGTTGACTTGTATTGACGTTTGATCTGACAACAACTCGATTTCAAAATCCTCATTTGTTTTTAAAGACTTCAATGGCTTCAAGCGTCCCAATCTCCTCCGACCCTACAAGGGTTTGAGTTTCTCCCGCTCCTCCAATTTGGCCTCTTGTGCAAATCCAATTTTAATTCCTTCATTGGCAATGTTGCCTTCATCAGTCTAGGTCCCCAAGCCTGGAATTCCTTCCCCTAAACTTCTCTATCGGCATGTCTCCTCTCATAAAATGCTCCTGTGGAATTTTCCCATGCTTTGACAGAGTGGTGCAGCAGGCGGGATAAGCAGCGTTAAAGACACCGGCACCAACTGTGGCATCCTGGGGCATGATAACACAGTGGTTAGCACTGTTGCTTCACAGTTACAGGGTCCCAGGTGTGATTCCCGGCTTGAGTCACTGTCTGTGCGCAGTCTGCATGTTCTCCCTGTGTCTGCGTGGGTTTCCTCCGGGTGCTCCGGTTTCCTCCCACGGTGTGAAGATGTGCAGGTTAGGTGGATTGGGCATGCTAAATTGCCCTTAGTGTCCAAAAAGTTTAGGTGGGGTTGCGGGGGTGGGGTGCTCTTTCCTGGGGCTGGTGCAGACTCGATTGGCCGCCTTTTGCACCGTAAATTCTATGATTCTACGATCATTCCTCTCGAAGCTGACAAAAACATTGGGGCAGGTCCCACGCCATCACTCTGGCTCTCATTGAGCCCAGTCTGCCAGCAACTTGGGATAGAAAAAATAAAACTAGAACCCCCACAGCATGCCAGGGCATGATCCTCTTCTCCCGGCCCCATCCCCTGAGCGATGCCTCACCTGAATTCCTCTGCCGGGTTCTGCTCCCCGGGTGCAAGCAGCAGGGGGCCCGTCATAACTCACATCAGTGTGCCCTCACGGGATGGTTATCAGGCACAGAAACGTGATGATATGTTGATGTATGCTAATGAGGATTCTGGCGTTGAACAGGGGCAATCGCAATGGGAAATCCTGCTGGCGTAAATCGTATTTTGGGCCTTCCTGTTTGATTCTATGGACCCGTTGCTGATCCTACTCGCTAAACACAATCTCCCCCTCTGGAGCAAGTTTTGGGCTACCTGTCCTAATCACATTATTTGGTTCAGTGACAAATTTTGTTTGATCTCCTGTGACGTACGTTGTGATGTTTTACTGAAAGATGCCATTGAAATGCAAACTGTTGCTGCTACCACAGTGGGTGAGGAGACTTGTTTACTTTTTGCCTCCTGCCTGCTCCTGAATTTACAAATCATCACTTTAGTTTAAATTCTTCCGTGAGATGTAGGAGCAAGGCTAATGTTTGTTACCTTTGAGAAGTTGGTGGTGAGTCACCCTCTTGAAATACTGCAGTCCATCTGATGTGGGTGCACTAAGTGCTGTTAGAAAGGACATTCAGTATTTTGAGGCAACGACAGTGAAGGAACAATAATACAATTTCAAGTCAGAGTGGTGTGTTGTTTGGAGGAGAGTTTGCAGGTGTGGAGCTCCCGTGCATCTTCTGCTCTCATCCTTCGAGGTGGTAGTGGTCATTGGTTTAGAAGGTGCTCGTAACTTGCTGCAGTGGTTCAAGTATAGGGTGCACACTGGTGGAGGGAGAGACTGTTTACTTTGATGGATCAAATGGGCTGGATGGTGTCACCGTTGGAGCTGTACTCATCCAAGCACATGGGTGAGTATTCCGTCGCACTCGATTTATGCCTTGGGGAGATGGCGGCCAGGCTTTGGGGAGCTTGGAGGTGAGTTACTCACCTTCATCTCTGACTTTCTCTGACTTTCTGTTGTAACCACAGTGTTTGTATGGGTAGTTTCTTTTCTGGTCATTGATGACCTCCAGGATGTCGATAGTGGAGTATTCAACGTGGAGAATGCAATTGAATGTCATGGGGAGATGGTTAGATTCTTCTGTCAGAAATGGTCATTGCCTGGTATTTGTGTGGGGTGCATGTTACTTGCCACTTAGCAGCGTGATCCTGAATGTTGTCTGGATCGCGCTCTATATGAGCATGGACTACTTCAATATTTGAAGCACATATCCCCACTTCTGACGTTATGGTGGAGTGAAGGTGATTGATGAAGCAACTGAAGGTGGTTGGGCCAAGGACACTATCCTGAGGAACTCCTACAGCAATATTCCAATCAATGCACTGCACCAGAAATTTTGGAAGCACAAAATAATTGTCCCTTTATTTAAGTTGCATTTTCCATTTAGAGCAAGTTGACTTGGCTTGAGCATCTATTCAGGTTTTCTTTTTGGATTAATTAAAGGTGAACTTTTGTCCAGCAACAATGGTCTGAGAATCTCGGAGCCACCTTGATTCAAATTCTTTGAAATTTGATCAAGAAGAGAATTCTAACCCTGAACCAGTTGACTGTATTAGGTGTTGAGTCTCGTCCAGACCACAGAAGGATTGTTCAAGTCTGTAAAAACCCTAATGCTCTGCATGAGTACAATGGAAAATATTAAATCGAGACTGGCCAAATGTTACTCTGCTTCCAAATATGGTGCTGTTTGAAACGTTGGCTTCCCTCTGGGATGGCAGGGTCCTCTGATGAGCTCTGGTTTTGGATCAGTAACTTGAGTAAGGACCAAGTCTTTTTTCTGAATGCCAATCTGCTTAAAATAGGGAGCCAGGTTTCCTCACCCCTACCCCGACCCCTCCCTCTTCTCTTCCATAACATTCCGTAAATACAGGATACCTGGAATTAGTTCAGTGTGAGTTTAAACCTGATTTTAAACCTTTTTCTTGTTGAACCTTCTGAAACCTGTTAACCTTTGTTAATCCTTAGAAAACTGGAGGATTCTGTTTCCAAGTATTTGCATGGCTTTGCTCCCTATTCCCCTTTCATATTTTCCAACCAGTAACCCCTCTCAAATCTTGGTTTGACTGACGTCTACAGCGTTGTTGCATCGGGCTCTGATGTGGTTAAACGTTTTTGCAGAAACCACACTATTAAAATTGATTTTTCACGGCGCTAGTGTAGACTTTACACTTTGTTTTGTAGATTGAGAACTGACGGTGTGGCAGCCATATCCCTGCCTTCCCCTTTCCTCAGATCTCAACATGGAACCCAATTATTGCAATATTCTTCCTCCATTCAGGCCAAGCTCCGGTAACTCACTGTGGACCAGGATTGCATCTACTTGGAATCTCTCCCGTTGTTCACCGTGTGCAACCTGGAAGTTGTTGAAATTTATTTATCACTTTCAGCCTGTTAGATTAGCATTTGTGGGGCAGCATGGTGGCCTAGTGGTTAGCACAACCGCCTCACGGCGCTGAGGTCCCAGGTTCGATCCCGGCTCTGGGTCACTGTCCGTGTGGAGTTTGCACATTCTCCCCGTGTCTGCGTGGGTTTCGCCCCCACAACCCAAAAATGTGCAGAGTAGGTGGATTGGCCACGCTAAATTGCCCCTTAATTGGAAAAAATAATTGGGTAATCTAAATTTATAAAAAAAAAATTAGCATTTGTGTTCTGGATGATTCAGATGTCTCCTAATTTAAATATATCCTCCTCTGCCTTTTTAAGACATTTGATCTAGAATTGTTGAGATTTGTAATAAGAAAATTACCAATGAGTATTCAGTGCTTTGGGGTGGATGGGTGTTCATGACAGTTCTATAAAGCAATGTTTTTCAAACTTTCTTTCCCTGGGACCCATGCTGGCCATCCTTTGGGACCCATGCCATGTTCGCTTACCTTTTATGTAAAAGGGGAACCTGCTTGGTCCTCACGATCTCACATGAATCAGGTTCAAAGGAGCAGAGGGCAATGTGCCTATCAAGTGCAGACCAGCCAGTTCCTTTGTGCTGTCTTCACCTTTATGAAAAGGGGAAATCAAACCCCTCACATGTAGGTCATTGTGAAGGGCAATAGCAACAAAATGCATGTTTTACTCCTTGGAGATGCTACTCCAGAATGCTGATAACCTCATGGGCTTTTGCCGTGTTTTTAATGCGGTATCACAGGTCAGCATAGCCTTCTAATTTGGAGTCAGGTCTCCATCTCAAAAGCAACTTTTCACCCACCACTTCTCTTTCAAAATCTGAAACTTCTCTCATTTGCCAGTGCACCTGCATATAACACACATGGGCTTTGCATTGTTATTTGCATTGGCACAATTGACAAAACCATACCCCAAGAAATCATCTTTATACTGAGTTGTTCCCAGGTTAAGTGCTGTAGTCTGTTAACCAAAGGCTCTGGATCCCTGTACAGAACTCACAACACTAGCACTGGCTCTGTCCTGCCCTGGACACTCCTGAACAGTGCTCTCCAGCAGATTCTGCTGTGAGATTCTGCCTATTTGTGTCCCTTTCCGTCCCTTTTAAGAAAATTATTCAACGTCACAGTCCGCTTGCCAGCAGCTGGAAAATGGAAGCACCCCTGCTCTGTCATCTGGCGCCAAAAGTATGTACATGGAGGACGCTTGACATCAAGGGTGCGTGCTGGGCACGTGACCTGCTCTTCGCTACCGCTTCTGGCTGGACAACTGCACACAGCCTCACGTAAAAGACGACAGCTGCTGCCATTCTCAATGGAAAAGTTAGTAGTATCCAGTGGGCACTTCTCCTGCCATTGGGACCACCACTGGAACGGCTCCACGACCCTCATGACCTGCACTTTGAAAAACCGTGCTATAAAGAGTAGTGCACTCCTTTGAATCTGCCTTGGTTTAATTAATTTAATGCTACAAGCATATAACCTCTGCATTTTTTTTCAATCTTGTTTTTGAGCTCTGATCTCATGATTTATTCCTTTTGTTCTAAATAGTTTCCTCGACACTCGATAAACACTTGAACTGTTGGAACACATGATTGAATCTTGACTCCTGAAGCTTAGTTTTGGATATGACTGTGGTTGTCAAGTGATTAGATTTTTTTAAATCGACTTCTTCTTCCAAAATTTCATTTCTTCTCCTTGTGACAGCATTGATTACTTGTCGGGTTCATGGATTCTGAGACCTCACAGATACCTTGTCAAAGTGACCCACACTCATCTGCAAGACGCTACACTGAAAGTGAGCAAGCTATTCCGTCACATTTGAAGTTGGTGTGCGTCACCACACGAGGACAAATCACTCGGTTTAATTAATGCCGTATCCATCCCTTTAACATTCACTCCCTCCAGCACCAACACAATGGCAGCTTGTGTGCCATCTACAAGATTCAATGCAGCAACTCACCAAGACTCTTGACAACATTTTCCAAACCCTCTGCTACCTGGAAGAACTAGGGCAACAGACACATGGGAACACCATCACCTGTAAATTCCCCTCCAAACTGCACACAATCTTTTCTTGGAACTGTGTCACCCTTACATTATTACAGCTGGACCAACATCCTGGAATTCTTTACCAAACAATATTGTGGGTGTGCCTTCGCCACGTGGACAGGAGGGATTCAAGAAGGCGGCTCACCACCACCTTGCTGAGGGCAAACAGAGGTTGGTAATAAATGCTTACCTTGCCAGCCACACCCCATGAACAAAAAACAGAAAATTCTCCTCGAGTACGCGTTCTCGGTTTAAGAAAAATAATTTGTGGATAATTAGAACTAATGTTCCCTCTCCCTAGTTCCAAGAGTGATGTGCCAGCTGCTGTGTATAACATAGTTTTGCGGTATCAGCAAACTCCATGCAGACTTTGGAACTGACAGAGAAACCAATGTCTGACTATCTAGTAGCTTAGTATGGCATTTAATATTGCACCTCTTAAATTGAAGTTCTGAAAAGCAACAATCTTTGTTCCTGAAAGTAAAGATAGCTTGTCCTAGTTTCTTAATGGTGCAGACCAGTTAAAGATCAGGAAATGAGGATAAATGGTTGGATTTCTGGGGTTTGGAATTACATGTGGCCCACTAGCACATGGGCTAAGACAGCTGACTTATCATTCAGAACAAGACCCGTTCCAGTCTCCCCAAACAGGCGGTGGAATGTGGTGATTAGGGGCTTTTCACAGTAACTTCATTGAAGCCTACTTGTGACAATAGACAATAATAATAATAATTATTATTATTTATTATTATTATTAATATTATTTTATTTATAGATGTGATTGAACCACATCAAGATGTTGCTCCTCAAGACACTGAAGTATTCTGTAGAAACTATGGTGTTCTCGATGGGCAATTTGGGTGATTTTGCTTTGACCTGAAATCTGACTGAGCGGTTTAACTTTATGACTCATTAGTACCACACCACAGGAACTCTTTTCTAAAATGGGAGCATGACCGTAATTATGGCTCATCGAAGTTAGCCGTTTCTTCTGTAGATTTGAGAAATGCAGAACTGTCAGAACTCTGGAATGCAAGAGGATGACTGGGAGTGAAACGGATTAACGCCCAACAACAAGGAAGTGTTTTCTTAAACATGTGTGTTCATCTTCCTACGGGTTGTATGAGATCATTTATTTGCATAAGCCTTGGATTGGATTATTCAGTAGAATGTTGAATGGTAGCAAGATGGTCTTTGTGTACGCTGGGGGTGGTGGGTAACAATAATCTTTATTGTCACATGTAGGCTTACATTAAACTACAATGATAAACCTCTAGTCGCCACATTCCGGCACCGGTTCGGGTACCAAGGGAGAATTCATAATGTCCAAATTACCTAATAGCACGTCTTTCAGGATTGTGGGAGGAAACCCACGCAGACAGGGAGAGCGTGCAGACTCCACACAGACAGTGACCCAAGCCAGGAATCGAACCTGGGACCCTGGAGCTGTGAAGCAACAATGCTAACCACTGTGATACCTTGGGTGAAACTCGATTGGGATTAGTTTATTTGAGCATCTTTTAATGAGCCGGTGGTGAAGTATGTGGCTCAAACCAACCCAACCTGAGTAACTTGTGTGGCATTGAGAGATATAACTCAGAGGAAAATTGTGTGGGGGAGAGAGAGAGAGAGAGAGGGAATGAGAACAAGGGCATAATTGTTGGGAAGTAATGAGCTGTTTTAATAAAAGATTTCTGTTGCATATATGCCAAGCCAGAAAATTCCCAACAGCTGAACATCATCTACAAAATAATCAGGAATTAAATTGAACTGACAGCTTTCAAATAGCTCTGAATATAGAGAGGGCCGCCACTTTATGATGGCAGACTGAGGGCAGCACGGTGGCCTAGTGGTTAGCACAACCGCCTCACGGCGCTGAGGTCCCAGGTTCGATCCCGGCTCTGGGTCACTGTCCGTGTGGAGTTTGCACATTCTCCCCGTGTCTGCGTGGGTTTCGCCCCCACAACCCAAAAATGTGCAGAGTAGGTGGATTGGCTATGCTAAAAAAAAAAAAGCCCCTTAATTGGAAAAAATAATTGGGTAATCTAAATTTATAAAAAAAAAAAAAAATGATGGCAGACTGTTATATTCTCTTTTATTATACATGACTCTGGGATATGCACCAATGTTTTGGGGATGCATTTTGCAAATCAAAGTCTTTTTACCCCCTTACGAAAAATGAAAACTTAAATGTCTGTGTGGAGTCTGCACGTCCTCCCCCTGTGTGCGTGGGTTTCCTCCGGGTGCTCCGGTTTCCTCCCACAGTCCAAAGATGTGCGGGTTAGGTGGATTGGCCATGCTAAATTGCCCGTAGTGTCCTAATAAAAGTAAGGTTAAGGGGGGGGGGTTGTTGGGTTACGGGTATAGGGTGGATACGTGGGTTTGAGTGGGGTGATCATGGCTCGGCACAACATTGAGGACCGAAGGGCCTGTTCTGTGCTGTACTGTTCTATGTTCTATTGTTCATAATCTGGAAATAAGTGATGATACAGCAAATACTTCAGCTACAGAAACACCCAGTATCCAGCTTTTGTAATGAACAACAACAACTTACATGGCACCTTTAATATAAGAATAATCTTTACTGTCACAAGTAGGCTTATATTAACACTGCAAAGAAGTTACTGTGAAAATCAGCTCGTCATCACACTCCGGCGCCTGTTCTGGTACACAGAAGGAGAATTCAGAATGTTCAAATTACCCAACAGCACCTCTTTCGGGACTTGTGGGAGGAAACCGGAGCACCTGGAGGAAACCCATGCAGACACTGGGAGAACGGACAGACAGTGACACAAGCCTGGAATCAAACTTGGGACCCTGGCGCTGTGAAGCAACAGTGCTAACCACTGTGCTACCGTGCCGCCCATAGGAGCGTTCTAAGGCACGTCACAGGAACGGTACAAAACGTTACACATCAGGAGATATTGGGACAGATGACCAGAATCTTGATCACTGAGGTAGATTTATAAGGAGCTTCTTGAAAGAGAGGTAGTGAGGTGCAGGGAGGGGATTCCAGAGCTTGAGGCCTCCACAAACGAAGACACAGCCACAAGCCAAGAAGTCAAGTTCCCAGAACTGCATCATTTTTTTTGTTGCAATGATCGATTCAGAAACTTGTGAAAGTGGGCATGAGTACTGAAGGTTCATAGTTCATTCCCCAGCTGTGATGGGGTTAGGTGTGCCCCATTACATTTTGATGTTGCAGTTTCCAAAATTGAGGTTACTGTCGTTTTGCCTTTTGAAGCATACTCTGGACAGGATTTCCTGTGACCTATTAAAAAAATGAAAGCACATGTACCACGTCAAAATTAACTGAATTTTCATATGATGCGAACATTGCAGACAGTGGATAAAACACAGCAGACTTCCGGGCGGGACAGCAGGCAGAGGCAATGTAGAATTGAAAGCAACCTGAAAATAAATTTTCATTTCACTGCAATTAAATTGGATGAATTTGTACTTGTGAGTTCATGAGTCTGTTTTAAAACAAAACCATGTGGGCATTTATTGTCCGTCCCTAATTGCCCTTGAGCTGACTGGGCCATTTGCAAGGGCATTTAATAGTCAACCACATTGCTGTGGATCTGGAGTCACATGTAGGCCTGACAAGGTAAGGATGGCAGATTTCCTTCCCTAAGGAAGAGTTGTTACAACAATTGACAATGTTCATCATTAGACTTTCAGCCAATTTTTTTAAAATATTGAATTCCGATTTCGCCTTCATGGTGGAATTCAAACATGGGTCCCTAGAGCATTACCCTAGGTCTCTGGAATACTAATCCAATGACAATCCTACTACTCTACCGCTACCGTCTTCCTGTTGCTTTCCGTGAAGATCAAGTAGTCTTTGATGTTCGTCATCTGGCTTGTGAGGTATAAAGGCTGCTTTTGCACTGCTATGCACATTGATGGGGAATATTTCACTGCCAAACAAATATAAATAGATCAGTGCTGCCATAACTATGTCTTCCAATGATACTGTTAGAATGTTTGCTTTTCATAACTAACAACAGTTGGATAATTTTGATGGCAAAATCATATCTCATATAGCCATAGTTCTTCAAGCAATATTTCCCTCCTTTATAGGAAACCCTACATCTTGTTACCTGTCCACCGCCATATAACACTGATAGAGCATGAGACCCACTCTTTTTCCCAATCTCTTCCCCAATCTCCTGGCAATTTACGCAATTCTACCATTTTGTGCTCTTGTGCAATTGTTGCACACGTATGACCACTCCATTCATTCTTGTCCACGCATAGTGTTTTACTGCACATCTCTGGTACATGCGTAGCTCTGGCATCCATGTGCACAATGAAATGTTGTGGTTTTCGGAGGTGTCCATTGGCACAGATGCCCAAAGTGATTTTTTTGGAAGGCTACCGCTAGTTGGTATGACTCCTGCTGCTCTTTACCTCATGGATATTACAAAAAAGCATAGATTTTCAGACTTGCTTTAGCACAGATCTCTCCATGCAGCCTGTTTGGTAAATGCCCTTCTTGTGAAGTTATTAACTTGCTTTCCGTCTGCAGCTCTAATGGTGAAGATTCAGTTCTAAATTGACTAGAAATAGAATCTGATTGTCTTCTGGTTTTAAAAATGATGTTCGAAGTCTTCAATCCTAAAATGTTCAATATTCTCAATCTTTATCACCTACTACATCACCAGGGCACCATTTGAATTGAATGTATGTGCAGTCCTGACCTGAATGTAGTCAATTACTTGCAAGAAAAGTATTCCAAAAAGGAATGCGACGCATCTTGTGGAATACTTGAGATCCATGACATAACTAATCTTGAGACATTCCATTCGAATCATTGATTATAAGTTCTGTTTGATGCCATTTCATTGCTTGATAGAACAGCATGGTGGAAGTGTAGACAGTCTCTCCCATTTTAAAAAAAAACCAATATGTATCAGTTCAATTCAACACTTAAAATCTGGGATTGATGGGTTTTGTTGGCCTTGTGTCGAAAGGGTTTTCCCAGGTGGGCAAATGGAATTAGGATACAGATCAACTATGATCTTATTGAAGGATGGAACATTATTGCACATTCTTTTTATACCGTGGCACTAATTAGTCGCATGATTAATGACATGAGCAAAGTAAGTGGTTTACAGATGAACATAAAGACTAATTTATCTTCCTTTTTTCTTTTATTTCCTACAGACCCGATTAAAGGGTAAAGTTATCTTCTCTGGAAATCTCTACCAGTACATGGAAGTAAGCAGGAAATGGAAGAACAGATATTTTGTTGTACATGATGACTACAATGTGGCGTTTTATGATGGTAAAATGGTACGTTATTCATTAGTCTACAGGAGTACTCGAGAGCCATACATACTACTGTTAACACATGAATCATAGAATGCCTACAGTGCAGAACGAGGCCATTCGCCCTTTTGTGCTTTCACCAACCCTCTGAAAGAGCACTCTATCACAGAATCACAGAAACATGCAGTGCAGAAAAGGCCGTTGGGCCCTCAAGTCTGCAACGCTGCATGAAAGGCACTTCATCTGCCAATCCTAATTCCTAAATCTCTAACCTCGGCCCACTCCCTCTACCCTATCCCCGTAACCCCACTAACCGTTAGTCACTAATGGGCAATTTAGCATGGCCAGTCCATCTAACTTGCATGTCTCTGTGAGAGGAAACTGGAGCACCCGGAGGAAACTCACACAGACACTGGGAGAGAGTGTAAACTCTACAGACAGTCCCCCAAGGTTGGAATCAAACCCGGCTCGCTGGTGCTATGAGGCAGCAGTGCTAATGACTGTGCCACCGTATCCTTTAATGAGGAATATTGCATGATTTAACTTTCTGCTTTTTAAAAATAAATCTCAGACTGACTGGATCCAGTGCACATCTTAAATAATATGCCAATGCTGATGACTGCACATTTTCAAAACTGTAATATAATCGGAGACAATTGAGTTGAAAATCAACTAGGCTTTTGTGCTGTTTCCTAGATGGTAATCAATATACTAATCAATATAGATTCAGTATAGTGATGGATATATATTCATATGGTAATCTCCTGTGTGTTGAACACAGGAAATTAAGACACCAAGATTAGTGAGATAGTAAGTAGTGCACACCAGGAGGGTAAGATAACAGAAACATTAATAGATTAGTTGAGTGGCTAAAACCTTAGCAGATGGACTTCCAACACTGGCAAGTGAAAGGTCACCCATTTTGGACCAAAAGTGATCGATTCAAGTACATTTTTATATGGTGAAAAGCTAGGAATGGTGGATGTCCATTAGCATGTACAGCAATCGTTAAAAATTAGTAGTCAAGTACAAAAAATAATCAAAACGGCTAATGGCATGGTAGGTTCTATGCCTAGATGACTAGAATATAAGGCCACGATGTGGCGATGCTGGTGTTGGATTGGGGTGAGCACAGTAAGAAGTCTTACAAAACCAGGTTAAAGTCCATCTGGTTCGTTTCAAATCACCTGAGGAAGGAGCTGTGCTCCGAAAGCTGGTGATTTGAAACACACCTGTTGGACTTTAACCTGGTGTTGTGAGACTTCTTACTGTAGAATATAAGGGGCAGAGGGTGTGCCTTGGGTAGACTACATATGGAGTAATGTGCAATTCTGCATTGCAGAATATCTTGGCCTTGGAAGGAGTGCAGCATAGATTCACAAGAATATTACCAGTGCTCCCAGGGTTAGATTACACAAACAGGGCTTGCATTCCCTCAAGTAGAGAAGATTAAGGGATGATTTGGTTGGGACTTTTGGTATTTTGAAAGGAATTGATTAGAGTAGCTAGAGAGAAGCATTTTCCGCTTGTGCAGGAGTCCAACGTAAGCGACCATTACCTTAAAATCAGAGCCATTTTATTCATGGGTGATGGGTTGATATAACTGACCGGTAGAACACCCTCCCACATAAAAACAATAGTTGCCAGCTCAATTCATCACATTACATCCGTGATCAATAGATTTTTTTTTTGTTAGCCAGGGGTAGAAAGGAATATGGGTAATTAGGGTACAAGGGCAACCATGACCTCATCGATGGATGGAACATTATTGCCCATTCTCTTTATAACTTTGCGCCAAAAGTTTACTTTAATTATTGTGACAGTTACAGGAGTCCATTTGCCTCAGTTAAATGCATCACACTCTGGAAAATTCGATTCTTCTGTGCCAGTTTTTTGGGAGTGTCCTTGCTTCTGAAAAGAACCACGGTTAATGCAATAATTTGAGATGACTAAATGCCTTGGATAAACTCGTTAAACCCCACCCTTGGCAAACCAGTTTTTAAAGTTTCACGTACTTAATAAATACTCATCATATGAGACAGCCTGAACCGGAGTTCAAAAGGTCCGATGGCAATGGGACAAAGAGCCTGAAGCTCGATAACCAGTCTTCTCTCACATTGCAGTTAAGTGCAGTCAAAACCTTAGTGATGCACAGAAAAGTGGGCGGACAACTAACAGACCTCCAGCTTAACATGTGCTCTGTATGCATCAGCATTCATTTACTTTCTGCAACTTCCACTGTTGTCAGTGAGTCCAGTCTACTTGGCAAAACAGGCTCGAAGGACTGAATGGTTTATTCCTGTTCCTCTTGTGTGGGGAAGCACGGTAGCACAGTGGCTAGCACAGTTTCTTCACAGCCCCAGGGTCCCAGGTTCGATTCCCAGCTTGGGTCACTGTCTGTGGAGTCTGCACGTTCTCCCTGTACCTGCTCCGGGTGCTCCGGTTTCCTCCACAGTCCAAAGTTGTGCAGGTTAAGTGGGGTTACTGGGTGACAGGGACAGGGTGGAGACGAGGACTTAAGTAGGGTGCTCTTTCCAAGGACCGGTGCAGACCTGATGGGCCGAATGGCCTCCTTCTGCCCGTAAATTCTATGAAACCTACTCTTCCACTTTTTTTGAGCAGGAATCGGGGTTCAAAGATTGGTCAGTTCAGTTGGAGCTCCATAGCAACCACTGCTGCCTTGGGTGCCAGAATCCATTGTGCCTCCATTATGGGCATGACCCATAGGTTGGTAAGCCCTTTCTGAACCCACTTCTGTCCCCGATCTTGCTGCTTTTAGCTGTTTTCTTTTTCCTGAGCTGGATATTTCCTGCAATTTACTTTCTTCCCAACCTATTTAGGGCCACGGTGGGGCACTCTTTCAAAGGGTCGATGGACGGAATACTGCCTTCTGCACTGTAGGGCGGCCTCTATGGTCCCATCTTATTTTGACACTTTATATTCCACAATCCATCTTCGTTGGCTTACCCTTGATGTATACCATCCAAATAGTTCCTGGTTTTCTGTTGAGCAGTTGAGTTTGCAGTTCATTGAGCCTGTTTACTTCCTCTTTGGGAGTGTTTATTGTCCTCCTCTTTAACCCCCGCCCCCTTTCTTTCTCTCGCTGTACAAAAGGACTTCACTATCTTTTGTTTTTGCTTCTGCTGCGGGAGGAACTATCAGACAAAATATTAATTTGTATTCTCTTTGTACAAAGATTGACAAACCTGTCACTTGCTTGCTTTTATGTCAGATCTCCAATACAGGTTTTTCTTTTAATTGGTGCTCAAAATGACAGATTGTGGAGTCACAAAGGCTAGACATGTATCCAAATATATCCCCCCCCCCCCCCCCCCCCCCCCCCCCACAATGCGAGTTGGGAACCATTCAAGTATGTAGGTTTAATTTGTTTCCATAATAATTATTTTAAACTTCCTTGTCATTCTTTCATTCATTTAGTTAATGGATGTTTACTGATAAAACTGCCCCAAAAACATGAATTTTGCTGCTTTGTTCACCAAAAACATGAGAACTAAGTGACCAATAACTAGATCTGCAACTGCTGGGCTATCCTATCTAAAACATGATACCTATTTCTAAGGAATTCACTGTTTTCCCCTTTCCTTGCTGGTGTTCTTAGTCACCATTCATGTTTGGATCTGTGTGCAAGAATGGGAAAAGCAGGAAATCAATCGACTTTGACAAAGGGGATTGAAACGTTAGCACCCTTCTCTCTCCACCGAAGCTGTCAGACCTGCTGAGATTGTCCAGTATATTCTGTTTTTGTTTCAGATTCCAGCATCCGCAGTAATTTGCACAAATCAAGCATTAGATTGGAATGTTTGACAATTGTCATAATTTCTCTATTCATGGCCTGTGGGGTACATGAAGTAGGTTCAGCTTCTTGACAAAGAGAAATAGCTTGACTCCTGTTGACAGTTTTCTTGCAAAAATGAATATACACACAATCCTAGTTGCACTGCAGCGTTGGTCAATGATTCGGCAACTATATGCACAACTATAATTCCTTTCATTGCTGAAATACAAGAGTATGGAACTGATCAGCAAGAAAAACTACGAAACATAACCTCTTCCCCTTTGTCGTCCAGTATTCCCTTCCCAGTCTAGCCCCTCCCCAAAAGCAATGTATCGAGTCTGTCATCTCCATAGGACATCCATTCCTGTTTCTCATGTTTGCCATCAGCCTCAATTCCTCGTTCCTTGACAAATCATGGCTGTACTTGGACTCCATGTACTCTGCTTCCGCTGGAACTGAATTTTCAGCATGTTTGGAATGGCCATATGAATTTAGTGGGGGTGAATGCAAAGGCTTAACATCCTTTCTGGGTTGGGAAACTGCACCTGGGTTGTATCAGAGCCCCCCAGTCTGCCATGAAAAGACAATGCTACATTTCTAAATAAAACTCTGAAATCCTGATATTTTTCTTGGGCTTGCTTATGGTTGGACAGTTTTCAGGAAGCCTAGTCGCCCCACCCATTTTGCAGTCCCTGGCCAATTCAGTTGCCCAGAGTCACCACAGGTAAATAGGATCACGTTACAAATTCCCCAAGATGCAACTTCTTGGCCACAACATGACGTTTATCCAGTGTCTCTTACTTGGCAGCACATTTTTAAAGAAGTAAATTAGATGCCCACAGTTTGAAACAGATTGGAAGGAAATGTGGAACCAATAAACATTATAGCTCCCAGATGAGATGAAAGGTTATCATCTTACTTAATAAAGTGGCATGTTTTCAGACAGCTTTTGCCCATATATGCAGGAAGCGGACTCCTCATACTTTAAAACTTTTTAAGTCTGCAATTTTTGTTCACGTGCTCAAGAGTGCTGTGCACTGCTTGGCGGGGCTGGGGTGAGCAGATAAGAGTTTAGATCTGTTGACCGTTAAGGTCAAGAATCTAGCCCGAACAGCTGGTGTTGCAACCTTTTACCTCTGGCATAATGTGAGGAAATCGTTTTAGAAATGATACCAATGAAACAGGAGCAAGGAGGTTTTGTGAATTTAAAAAAAGTAATTTGTGGGTTATGGGCGTTGCTGGCTAGGGCAGCATTTATTGCCCATCCTTAATTGCCCTTGAGGCATAGTGGTTTAGCTGCCTTCTTGAACCGCTGCAGTCCCTGTGATATTGGAACACCCACAGCGCAATGAGGGAATGAGTTCCAGAATGTTCACCCAATGACAAGGGAAGGAACGGGTGATATATTTCCAAGTCAGGACAGTGAGTGACTTGGAGGGGAACAGCCAGATGATGGTGTTCCCATATGCCTGCTGCCAGTTTCCTTCACGCTAGGTATGACTTGTGTGTGGGGAGTAATCTTGGATTGCCGCCAATAGGCACGGGATGGGACTTTTCATGTTCATTCCTTCGCTTTATGCCACATATCATGATCTGAACTAAAGCCAACAGTCCTTGTGGAATGTTGTCATTGCAAGTCTCTATAACAGATGTCATTCAATCCTTCTTGAAATGCTCCACTTTGAACACCTCCCTGTGCTGCCACGAGTAGGTTCCTTTCCTCCTGCCATTATTAGTGATCTCACCCAATGCTCTGAGGCTAAGGGGAATTCCACTTATCCTATTGCACTAGCAACATCTGGGTTCAGTCCAGGCATATAGTGCAGGAAACCTTTCCTGTCAGACTAATATATCATGTCTCTATTGTCTGCCAATTAATCTGACTTCATATCATCCAAGTCCAGTGAAGGATGTGCAAAAAAAAGATCAAAAACTAATTGTCGCCGGTGAAAGAGGAACTTGTACTTCCTATAGCTATTCCTTTGTTGGGCTCAGCTGAGAATTGGCTGGTGCTGTGTGACAAAAATATTTTACCGCCTGTCATGGCTTCAAGTCAGATGCCTCCTTCATTCTTAAAGATCTCAAATTGTGCTCAAAGCTACAGAAGTCCCATGACCGAAGATGGGAGTGGCTGTCTGGCCTCGATGGCGCAGGCTTATATTGTGGTGCTTTAGGGATTGCGTATCAACTTTAAACTTAATCATTCCATCAATTTGTGCAAAGGTCACAGAAAATCAGCAGACCTCGGTGATTAATTTGGGATGCATCCACCAGTAAGACAATCATGCTAATAATAGTCCTTCCGCAGCTCACAAAATTCAAACTGGACAAAACTAGTGAATGAAAATCCTATAAATGTGAAAAGAAGCCAGTAGCCGGGGAATTAATAGTTGGACGGGCAAGGCAGTGGCAGGTTTGGGGCGTTTATGCAGAACCGCATTTGGTTTCTGTACCAGCTGATTGGATTATATTTTTAAAAAATTCATAGCCAATTGAGTTGTTTTTTTTTGCTGCTTTGAGTCCACAGTTTTTCAGTAGGACTTTCACGATGAGCTTCCCAGGGTACGGTGGAACAGCAAAAAGGGAGAAACTGATTGACTCTTACATTCATGATCCCACAAAGTCAACCTTGCTTCTTGGATCACCTGTTGTGGGTTTTTAAACTGTCGGATGTAATAATTTTTTTAACATGTATGAAAATTAAGAAGTGGTTGAAACAAGCAAGTGGTTGAAACAAACAGTACTCAAGATTATTAACATATTATAAATCAAATTTCCCCTTGCAGGCCTTTGACAGAGGAGCTAGCCCCAAGGGAGTAATTAATTGTGCTGGCTACAAGGTGCTGAAGTCCATGGATCGGTATCTGGAACTGATTAACAACAGTATGCCAGGTAAACACCACCATATTGATGTAAATAATGGGAAGAGAGAGGAACATGTAACAGATTAAGATAAAGGAGGCGATGTTGGAAGAAATCAGCTAAGATAGGCAATTAGCTGCATATCCTGAGGTAAATATTGGTCAAATCTTGAAACCTTTGGGAGATGGGGAGATAAATTCGAAGAGAACTCGACGTAATGTCCAAGACATCTTCTGAAGTTCCTCAATTAGTGTTCCTTTTGTCAAGATGCTTATTGAACATGATAGAACTGAGGCTATGACAGGTGAGGACCTTGAGACTATTGTGATCACTAAGGAAGTAGTGATGGGCAAGCTAGTGGGGCTAACGGTTGACAAGTCTCCTGGCCCTGATGGAATGCATCCCAGAGTACTGAAAGAGATGGTTGGGGAAATTGCAAATGCACTAGTGATAATTTAGCAAAATTCACTAGACTCTGGGGTGGTCCCGGCGGATTGGAAATTAGCAAACGTGACACCACTGTTTAAAAAAGGAGGTAGGCAGAAAGCGGGTTATTATAGGCCAGTTAGCTTAACTTCGGTAGTAGGGAAGATGCTGGAATCTATCATCAAGGAACAAAGAGCGAGGCACCTACATGGAAACTGTCCCATTGGACAGATGCAGCATGGGTTCATAAAGGACAGCTTGTGCCTAACTAATTTAGTGGAATTTTTTGAGGACATTATCAGCGCAGTAGACAACGAGGAGTCAATGGATGTGGTATATCTGTATTTCCAGAAAGCTTTCCAGCTGAGAATTCTGAATTCTCCCTCCTTGTACCCGAACAGGCGCGGGAATGTGGCGACTAGGGACTTTTCACAATAACTTCATTGCAATGTTAATGTAAGCCTACTTGTGACAATTAAAGATTTATTTATTTATTTACAGCCACTGCTTTTGCACAAATTTTAGTGGACCTTACAGAGTAGCAGAATTTGACTTGGGTTTCAGTTACAACTGTTCTTGGGGAAGGCAGTACAAACAAAAAGTAATATTGCACACACCAAACTATCTAAAATTAGTTAAGGTATTTATAACGCAGTTTGCTGAGTGCCAATATAAAATGTTGCCAAACCACTTGCTCCATGTGCATGTTTTTTGATGACATCATACTTTGTGATCTTTGACATCTTGCTGCGCGTTGTTGCTGTTTGAAATATACCAGAGTGGTTACATTTTTTAAATTGCTTCTACTAACACTGACGCAGTGGGTTCAAAAATTCTTCTGTTTGTTTACCATTTCTCTTCCGTTTTGTTGACCTCGAAGATGCACCAATGTTTTCTACTTCTGGTGTACAGCCTTCTGATCGATGCTGATTTGCATACTAATCCCTTGATTAACAGGGAACCACTTTTACACATGTGACAGTAAATATCAATCAGTCAACCAGTCAATGTTGAGTATAAAAGGGCATACCTAACCTTGAAGTTCTTTATATCATTGTATTAGCTTCAAGAGTTGCCTCCCAACTTGCCTTCCAACTTGCCTTCATCTGCCCACTTTTCTCTCCCCCCCGGTCCCCCGTCCCCTCCCCCATTTACCAACCCTAAATCCTGGGGTTGCTCCATGTATTAAATAATCACACTAATTTAAAACGCTTCAAGATCTTCTGATGCCAGGATATCTGTTTCTCTTTGGAGCGTGCAGTGTCACTTAAGGGATGGCAATCTGACTGAAAGCTTGAGGCCACCAATCATTATGGTTAGCACTTGTGGAGCGCTCAAATGGTGGCTTCTGACTATCATGTGCTGCAAGGGGAAACACCATTTCCGTATCTGCAGCATAATGGCATTTTGTATGATTCAAACCAGGGCTATCTTCTAATTCAGTTATTGACTGATATGGTAAGAATGCTTTAGTTAATTTCCTCTGAGAGCAAGATTTTTGGCAAATAGGCAATAGAGTATTCTTCCATGTATTGTATGCACTTTGTGTGGTTGTGATCCAGTAAACTAGCTAACTGTGCACTCTAATCTTGCTAAGGCTGCCAGAAGTTTCTGTTAACTATATCTGCTGGAAAATTTCACATTTCATTGCATGTCTTCAAAAGCCTTGTTTAAAAAAACCTAGAATCATAGCGAATAGGAGCACTAGGAGGTCTTTCAGCCTTGAAGCCTGCTCGGCCGTTCGTTATGATCATGGTTGATCATCCAACTCAATAGCCTGAATCAGCCTCTCTCTCTCTTCCCCCCCCCCCCCCCCCAATATTATTTTATCCATTTTTCCCCAAGTGCTATGTCTAACTGCTTCTCGAAAACCTTACAAATGTTTTGGCCTCACTGCTTTTTCTAGTAGCAACTTGCACAGGCTCACCACTCTGGGTGAAGAAATATTTCCTCTTCTCTGTCTTAAATCAGTCTGCCCTGTATCCTCCGACTGTGACCCTTGGTTCTGGGCACCAACGGGAACATCCTTCCTCCACCTGTCTAGCCCTGTTAGAATGTTATAGGTTTCTATGAGATCCTCACTCACTCTTCTGAACGCTAGCGAATATAATCCTAACCACCTCAATCTCTCCTCGCACATCAGTCTTGCCATCCCAGGAATCCGTCTGGTAAACCTTCTCTGCACTCCCTCTAGAGAGAGAATTTCCTTCCTCAGGTAAGGAGACCAAAGCTGCGCACACTATTCCAGATATGGCCTTACCAAGGCCCTGTATAATAGCAGCAAGAGATCTCTGCTCCTGTAATCGCATATTCTCGTTATGAAGGCCAATATACAATTTGCTTTTTTCACCACCTGCTGCACTTGTTACATTAGTTTAGTTTACAATTATTTTAGAAATAGAAATAGAAATAGAACAGTACAGCACAGAACAGGCCCTTCGGCCCTCGATGTTGTGCCGAGCAATGATCACCCTACTTAAACCCACGTAAATCGTATACCCGTAACCCAACAATCCCCCCATTAACCTTACACTACGGGCAATTTAGCATGGCCAAACCACCTAACCCACACATCTTTGGACTGTGGGAGGAAACCGGAGCACCCGGAGGAAAAGCACGCAGACACGGGGAGAACGTGCAGACTCCGCACAGACAAGCCGGGAATCGAACCTGGGACTCTGGGGCTGTGAAGCAACTATTCTAACCACTGTGCTACCGTGCTGCCCAATTAGAGGAAGCCAGAGGATATTTTCTTTCTGCCTGGTTAAGGTTGGAAAAGGGGGTTCGGACCCTGAATGGAAGAGTTTGGGCCAAGCTTCTGTTTAAAAACCAAATGTGAAGGGTCAAGGTCCATTGTGCAGCACACCAAATTTGAAAAGAATGAAAGTGTTTTAAAAGCTTGAACATTGTCGAAAGAAGGAAAGATTGAGGGAAGTTTTTCACATTCCCAAAACGATATTGTGGTTCTTTAGAATGTAGAGGAGCAAAAATATGCAAGAAATTGGGGTAATGCTGAAGAGTGTAATAATGGTATCGGGGAAATGGGGGAAAATCATGATTCCTGAACTTAATCAAATCTTAAAAGGCCACCTTGGTATAATTTACTTGTGTGTGTAAATGAAGTTTGCAGGTGAATAGAATCACAGGATGCTGCGTATGGTGGTGGTAGGTGTGCAATGTTTGCTCTGGCTTTCACACCGAGGTTGGGTGAAGCTCTGCTTTAATTTTGCCAACAATATCGGAAACCGGCTTGACCAATACCCATAACCATTGGGAAGTTCAACTGAAGCAAAGATCCTATTCCTACAAGAGGGAAGGATATCTCAATGAGTTGTTGCCCAAATGTTCCTGTGCGCCCTCTGATGTTCATTTCAAAGCTAGGTTGCTTGGCTGTGCTTTCATCCTAATGGTGTAGAATGTGGTGTGAAAACCCAAGAGCAAGGTCATGATGATAATACAGTTGAGGGAAGGCAGCCCTTAAATGTTTGTGGCTGAATAAAATATAACCGCAGTAAATGGGTTTCTTTTTTCACTAGGAATCAAAGGAAAGGCCAGCAGCTCCCCATTTCTGAAGTGGCCAACTGAGTATCGTACTATCTTGTATCACCCATATGAACATCATTTCTACTTCTGTGTTATATCGGAGAAAGAGCAGCAAAAGTGGCATGCCGTGTTTCAGGATTGTGTGCGACATCTTAACAACGGTAAGGTGCTTCTGCTCTTCATTTTTTAAAAAAGATACTCACTATTTTCTCTGCTCTCAAAGGTGAGGAATTGATTACACATGGCTCTTGAGTAAGTGTTAGTTAGTAATTAAGTGTGTGATGAGGATCAAACTTTTCTTTTTGAGCAAGGATCACTAGATATTGACAAAGAATGGAAACCTTGACTAACTATTTTCAGCCCAGGGCCGTCTATATTGGTATACTGCAGGATGCGTTATCACACTTTGGGCTAATGGCCTGTACAGTTTGATGCAAATTTATGAAATGTGCAATCACGAGGGGTTGCTTGCATTAACACTTGTTTGTATTTCAAAAGTTTTGCCTGTATATAGCTTCTTCATAATATTTAGGAATGTGTATAAAAGTAGAACTATTAAGCCAGCTAGATCGCATTTCTGCCACCTGACAATGGAATTGATAGGTGAAGTTTATTCAAGTAGCTGTGAATGCCTACTGTGAATTCATTTGAAGTCGGTTTATGCTTTGTTTTATGTATTGATTTGCAGATGCTTCTGTTTCCATCGTTAGGGTAAGAGCATTTAGCAGAGGTATTGTATTGGAGCCGTGTTCACTCAAAATGCTCTCATTTTAGCCTTGTTAGCATGAAACGATTCTTTGCAATATTTAACTCATGATCCATTTGCTCCATTTTGCATCTCAAATGTGTGTCCTGTATCAAAGGATACTTGCTAAAAATGATAGTGAATGCTTTGTTATTGCACTAATTGTTGATGTTGGAGAACAGTCCATGTGGCATGCAGCATTTTACTTAATTAAAATTGTCAATATACATCTGTGATAGGAATCAACACTGACTTGGGCTGTAAGTTAATTGAATTGCTGCATTTCTGGTAGCAGAAATGCAGGTCTTTGGGCAAGGCATAAACCTCCTGTTTGATGCACTTAAATGTTTAACTACTGCAAGACTGGTAATGTTGCATATAAAGTTGGGTGCCCCCTGCTGCTGACCAATGATGATGGAGGAGTCTTTGCCTCGGCTTTGCCTGATTAAGTTTCTGTGCAATGGGCCATTTTTCTATATTATATCAATGTTGATTAATATTTGACCATTAGCCATAACTGGAATATGAATTTATCAAAGTTCTATCCTAAATGCTGCTTCCTACTATAATTCAACAAGCATGTGAAAAATTAAACCTTGTCAAATTGAAAAGTACATTAAGATGGACGCAATCTACCAAGAATTTAATTCCTTGGATTATTTGATTTTAAAGATTACAAAAGATTCTCCAGCGATTTTTCAGATGAGGTGTGGGCTAACAAAGTTCCACTATTCTTTGCTTGCTTTAGCTTCCTTCTCTGTCTTTCCACCACTGATCTCCCCAGATTTGAAGAATTATTGGACATTGATGAAGGAGATATTCAGTGGAGTGACTAGAAGCTAGATCAAAGGTGGAATTCAGGGAGGATCATAGCTGGTCACCATATGATTTTTTTTTGGGGGGGGGCGATAAGTGAGGTGAGGATTTGCTGATGGGTATTTGAGCAGCAGAGTTTTAGATGAACTGACTTTTACAGAGGGAGGGAGGCTGCAGGAGAGCGATCAATTCAAGAGGCTGTGAAGGCCCGGATGAAGACTTTACCTACTGATGTGCAGGGACGGGGTGAATGTAGGCACCTACTGATGTGCAAGGACTGGGTGAATGAAGGCAATGTTAGAGATACATGTGGATGACCTTAGTACTGGTAAGGGATTGAATAGGATAACCTGGTTGTAGTCAATTGGTGTTCCACTAGTCAGCTAACAGATTAATAATAATCAACTTAAAACTACATGGTTGATTTTGATGAAATGGTTTGGAAGGCAAAGTGAAGTTTGCTTCTTCCTTGGAAGTTGCACTTTCCCCTCTTTTTGTGAGATGACTCAAAGATTCATTCAGAAAATTTGAAGAAGTGTGCTGCTGATCTTTGCGCATTTGCTCTTGTTCAAGAGTAAGTACACCACACTCTCCCTGACACTGTTTCAAGGTTAATTTGAATTGCAACAGGATCAACTGCGGTCTATAGCTGTAGCATCATTTCTACCCTTTTTGAATTCTAGCTCTCTAGACAGGAAGATCCGCTTCCTATTAGCTTGGTTGATTATTTGCTGTATCTATTCATGACTTTTGATCTTGTGGGCCTGCAAGACTCTTTAGACCCCCACACTGGCCATTCATCATTTAAAAAGTATTCTGTCTGCATACCTTTTTAGGTAGATGACCATAATTGCCTACATTACAATCTTTTTGTCACACTTTTCCCTTTCTCTTAAAATTCATAAATTTTTTTTAAAAATAATTTTTATTGAAATTTTTCGATACAAACATTTACCCCTACTACATTTTAAATTATAACACAACAAATCCCCCCTGGAAAATCCTCCCCCGCGCGCACCCCCCCCCCGCGCTATCAGTCTAGCAACCAAACCGTTTTTCCCTTTCTGCCGATGGCCTCGGGCAGTCATTGCCCGCGACCCCCCGCTGACGTGCTCCCTTCGTTGCTATCCCCCCCCCCTCCCCCCCCCCCCCCCCCCCCCCCCTCTCTCCCCGGGTTGCTGCTGTTTCGGCCTCCAGTTCCTATCTCTGATCCAGAAAGTCAAGGAAGGGCTGCCACCTCCGGAAGAACCCCTGTACCGACCCTCTCAGGGCGAATTTGATTCTTTCCAATTGGATGAAGCTTGCCATGTCGTTTAACCAGGTGTTAACACTTGGTGGCCTTGTGTCCCTCCACTGAATCAAGATCCTTCTCCGAGCTACCAAGGACGCAAAGGCCAATATTCCGGCCTCCCTTGCCTCCTGTACTCCTGGCTCCACCCCAACCCCAAAAATCGCTAGCCCCCACCCTGGTTTGACCCTGGTTCCCACCACTCTCGATACCGTCCCCGCCACCCCCTCCCAGAACTCTTCCAGTGCCGGACACATCCAGAATATATGTACATGGTTCGCAGGGCTTCCCAAACACCTAACACACCTGTCCTCACCCCCGAAGAACCGACTCATCCTAGTCCCCGTCATATGGGCTCTGTGCAGCACCTTAAATTGGATGAGGCCCAACCTTGCGCACGACGACGACGAATTGACCCTCTCTAGGGCATCCGCCCATGTCCCATCTTCTATCTGCTCTCCCAGCTCCGCTTCCCACTTGTCTTTCAGCTCCTCTATCGGTACCTCCTCCACCTCCTGCATTATTTTGTAGATGTCCGAGACCTTCCCTTCTCCGACCCAGACCCCTGACAGCACCCTATCACTCGCCCCTCTATCGGGAAGCAAGGGAAATCCTTCCACCTGTCGTCTGGCAAATGCCTTCACCTGCAGGTATCTAAACGTGTTCCCCGGGGGGAGCTCAAATTTCTCCTCCAGCTCTCCCAGGCTCGCAAACCTCCCCTCTATGAACATGTCCCTCAGTTGCCTGATGCCCGCCCTGTGCCAGCTCTGGAATCCCCCGCCAGTGTTCCCCGGGACAAATCTGTGGTTCCCTCTCAGTGGCGCCGCCATCAGACCCCCCACTTCCCCCCTGTGTCGCCTCCACTGCCCCCAGATTTTAAGGGTGGCCGCCACTACCGGACTCGTGGTATACCTTGTGGGGGGGAGCGGCCATGGTGCCGTTACTAGCGCCCCCAGGCTTGTATTGCCCTCTCCATACGTTTCCAAGCTGCCCCCTCCCCCTCCATCACCCACTTGCGCACCATCGATGCGTTCGCCGCCCAGTAGTATCCGGAAAGATTGGGTAGCGCTAATCCTCCACTGTCCCTACTCCGTTCCAAGAAAATCCTTCTCACTCTAGGGGTGCCATGTGCCCACACATAGCCCATAATGCTGCTAGTTACCTTCTTGAAGAAGGCCCTGGGGAGGAAGATGGGCAAGCACTGGAACAGAAACAAGAACCTCGGGAGGACCGTCATTTTGACTGACTGCACCCTCCCTGCTAGCGACAGCGGTACCATGTCCCACCTCTTGAACTCCTCCTCCATCTGCTCCACCAGCCTTGAAAAGTTCAGCTTGTGGAGGGTCCCCCAGTTCCTTGCCACCTGCACCCCCAAGTACCTGAAGCTCTTTACTGCTCTCTTAAAGGGGAGCCGCCCAATTCCCTCCCCCTGCTCTCCCGGGTGTATCACAAAGACCTCACTTTTACCCACATTTAATTTATATCCCGAAAAGTCCCCAAACTCCGCTAGTATTTCCATTACCTCCGGCATTCCCCCTTCCGGGTCCGCCACATATAACAACAAATCATCCGCATAGAGTGATACCCGATGTTCCTCCCCTCCCCTTGTCAGTCCTCTCCACCCCCCTGAACCCCTCAGTGCCATCGCCAACGGTTCGATCGCTAATGCAAATAGTAAGGGGGATAGGGGGCATCCCTGCCTGGTACCTCGATGGAGCCCAAAATACTCCGACCTCCTCCCGTTTGTAACCACACTCGCCATCGGGGCCGAATACAGCAGCTTCACCCACTTGATAAATCCCTCCCCAAACCCAAACCGTTCCAGCGTCTCCCACAGGTATTCCCACTCCACCCTATCGAATGCCTTCTCCGCATCCAGTGCTACCACTATCTCAGCCTCCCCCTCCACTGCTGGCATCATAATTACATTCAACAGTCTCCGGACATTTGTGTTAAGTTGTCGTCCCTTTACGAAACCCGTCTGGTCCTCATGGATTACCCCTGGCACACAATCCTCTATTCTGGTTGCCAGGACCTTTGCCAACAGTTTGGCATCTACATTCAAGAGGGAGATAGGCCTGTAGGACCCGCACTGTACAGGGTCTTTGTCCCGCTTCAGGATCAAGGAGATCAGGGCCTGTGACATTGTCGGGGGCAGAGCCCCCCCCTCTCGCGCCTCATTGAAGGCTCGCACCAGCACTGGACCCACCAAGTCCACATACTTCTTATAAAATTCCACCGGGAACCCATCCGGCCCCGGCGCCTTCCCCGCCTGCATCTGGCCTATCCCTTTAACTAGTTCCTGCAGCTCTATCGGCGCCCCCAGCCCCTCCACCCGTTCCTCCTGGACCTTTGGGAACCTCAATCTATCGAGGAAGTTCTCCATTCCCCCCCTCCTCCTGGGCGGCTCAGACCGGTACAATTCCCTGTAGAAATCCCTGAAGACCCCGTTCACCTCTTGCCCCTTCTGCACTACGTTCCCTCCCTTCTCTCTCACTCCCCCAATCTCTCTGGCTGCATCTCGCTTGCGCAGCTGGTGTGCTAGCATCCTGCTCGCCTTTTCCCCGTACTCATAGACCGCGCCCTGTGCCCTTCTCCATTGCGTCTCCGCCTTCCTAGTGGTCAGTAGGTCAAACTGGGCCTGTAAACTGCGCCGCTCCCTCAACAGCCCCTCCTCTGGTGTCTCCGCATATCTCCTGTCCACTTCTATAAGTTCCCCCACCAGTCTCTCCCTCTCCTTCCTTTCTCTGTGTGCCCTTATGGAGATCAGCTCTCCTCTGATCACTGCTTTCAGGGCCTCCCAGACTACCCCCACCTTCACCTCGCCCGTGTCGTTCGTGCCCAGATATCTCTCAATGCCCTTCCGGACCCTTCCGCACACCTCATCGTCCGCCAGCAGCCCCACATCCAGGCGCCACAACGGGCGCTGGTCCCGTGCTTCCCCCAGTTCTACCTCTACCCAGTGTGGTGCATGGTCCGAAATCACAATGGCCGAGTACTCCGTGTCCTGCACTCTCAAAATCAGCCCCCTGCTCAGTACAAAAAAGTCTATTCTGGAGTACACCCTGTGGACGTGGGAGAAAAAAGAATACTCCCTCGCCCTTGGCCTGCCAAATCTCCAAGGGTCTACCCCCCCCCCCATCTGCTCCATGAACCCCCTTAGCACCTCTGCCGCTGCCGGCCTCCTATTCGTCCTGGAACTCGATCTGTCCAGCCCAGGGTCGAGCACTGTGTTGAAGTCCCCCCCCATGATCAGGCCTCCTGCCTCCAGACCCGGAATGAGGCCCAACAGGCGCCTCATAAAACCCGCGTCATCCCAATTCGGGGCATATACATTTACCAGCACCACATTCTCTCCCTGCAGCCTACCCTTCACCATCACGTACCTACCCTCCTTATCTGCTACCACCTGCGCCGCCACGAACGACACCCTCTTTCCCACCAAAATCGCCACCCCCCCGGTTCTTTGCGTCCAAGCCTGAGTGGAACACCTGTCCCACCCACCCCCTTCTCAGGCGCACCTGGTCTACTACTCTCAAGTGAGTCTCCTGCAACATTGCCACATCCGCCTGCAGTCCCTTTAGGTGTGAAAAAACCCTTGATCTCTTGACCGGTCCGTTCAGCCCCCTCACATTCCAAGTAATCAACCGGGTCGCGGAGTGACCCGTCCCTTTCCCCTGTCTATTAGCCATGTCCTGTCCCCTGTTCGCCCCGGGTCGACCCTCCCCTTCTGACCCGTTCCCCATGGCGATGGCCCCCCCCCCCCCCCCCCCCTCTCTCCTCCCGTTCTTCCCTTCCCGTCCTCGGCCTTTCCAGCAGCAACCCGGTATCCCCCCCTAACCCCCCTTCCCCCCCCCTCCCCCCCCCCGGCTAGGACCCCTCCTAGCCGCAGTGTATCCACCGTCGTACTCCCGAGAGTCAGCTGGTTTTCGCTGACCCGGCTGCCCCTGCCACACTCCGACTCCTCCCGATGTGGGGGGGGAGGGGCCTCCCCCCCCCCCTTGCCATCCCTCTCTGACCCCGCTTCAGCGCGGGAAAAGCCGCCATTGCTGGCCACACCCCACTCTTCTCTCCTCCCCCTTCCCCCGTCCCGCGCGCGGGAAACAGGGGAAAGCCCGCGCTTTCGCCCGGCCACACCCTACCCCGCCATCTTCAATTCCACCCCCGTCCCCATCCACGCCGATAAAAAAGCCCCCTTAAAACGAGAGGAAGAAAAAAGAGAAAAAGAAAACACGCATAACCAACTTGCTCCCCCCCCGTCCCGCCTCCCCAACTTAACAATATAACAATATAAATAACAAATCGCAAATAAATACATAAATACATAACTATGCCTGCATAACTAAATAACTAAATAACTACCCAATAATAACGTACTTAACCATCACCCTCCATCGAACAGAACAGTAACCATAACCCTTAAAGAACAGATCAAAAAACAGTAAAAAAGCCCCCCCTTACAACAACAATAATTAAGGGAAGTTGGCAACGGGAAGAGACACACAAAAAGGAACAAAGAAACCCCCCATAACACAAGTTTCAAAGAAACCAAACGATCCATCAACTTTAACCAAGTTCCGACCTGGCCTAAGAAAGACATGGGCCACTTGATCAGTCAAGGGTACTCGGGCGGCCTCGACCGCCGGCGTTCCCAAGTTCTAGTTCAGGTCCAGCTTTTCCTCCCGAACAAAAGTCCATGCCTCCTCTGGGGTCTCAAAGTAATGGTGCTGGTCCTTGTAGGTGACCCACAAGCGCGCTGGCTGCAGCATTCCAAACTTGATCCTTTTTGCGTGCAGCACCGCCTTCGTCCGGTTAAACCGGGCCCGCCGCTTTGCCACCTCCGCACTCCAGTCCTGATATATCCGCACCGTCGAATTCTCCCATTTGCTGCTTTTCTCCCTCTTGGCCCACCTCAGCACTTTCTCCCGATCGCAGAGACGCTGGAACCGCACCAGCACCGCCCTCGGGGGCTCGTTTGCCCTAGGCCGCCTAGCCATGACCCGATACGCTTCTTCCAGCTCCAGGGGCGATGGACCGGCCCCCTCTCCCATCAGGGAGCTCAGCATCTCCGCTACATATTTCGGGAGATCAGGCCCCTCCAGGCCTTCTGCTAGGCCCAGGATCCTCAAGTTCTTCCGCCTCATTCGCGTGTCCAGCTCCTCAAAGCGGCTCTGCCATTTCAGGTGGAGTGCCTCGTGCACCTCCACCTTTCCCACGAGGACCGTGGCTTCCTCCTCCCTCACCGCCATCTCCTGCTGCAGCTCTCTTATCGACGCCTCTTGGGTCGCCTGGGCCCCCATCAGCCTTGTGGTCGTCGCGTTCATGGACTCTAAGAGTTCCACTTTCAGCTCCGTAAAACACCGGAGGAGAGCGGCCTGCTGCTCCTCCGCCCATTTTCTCCAATCTTCTAGTGCGCCACCGGCCGCCATTTTGGTCCTCTTCCCCCGCTTTTTTTGGGGAGCTGCTGCCGCTTTTTTTGTCGCCCCACTCCGAGTACCGACCATAAAGTTGGTCTCACTCTCCTCAGGGAGCCTTCCCCCACCGGGATTCGTCTTTACAGTACCGTCGGGGCCCTCCAATCGGCCCTTAAACACCTTTGTCGCAGGAGCTGCCAAATGTGCGACTTAGCTGGTCATAGCCGCAACCGGAAGTCCTTAAAATTCATAAATAATCTTTATTGTCACAAGTAGGCTTATATTAACACTGCAATTAAATTACTGTGAAAAGCCCCTAGTCGCCACATTCCAGCCCCAGTTCGGGTACATTTGGGGAGAATTCAGACTGTCCAAATTACCTAACAGCACTCCTTTCGAGACTTGTGGGAGGAAACTGGAGCACCGGAGGAAACCAGTGCAAACTCCGCACAGACAGTGACCCAAGCCAGGAATTGAACCAGAAGTTCATTGATTATGCTGCTGTCTACACTGCGGCTTGTCTGTCTTTGTCTCTGGTTTTTGGACTTTCTATCCCATCCCTAAGTCATTAATAAATGTGAGGGACAGTTGAGTCCCCAACACCGATACCGATGGGACACCACGAGACTCTCCTTTTTAAACTGGTAATAAAATGGACTACTTCCTCATTGTGTGCCACATGGGCACATTTTTTTAGTTAAACTGGCTGCGGATCATGCCTTTCCATCAGCCATTTGAAGCTGAACGTTAAAAGATCCATAATCCCCAAACTGGGCTGGCCTTCTAGTGAATGTCATCTTTTCGCTGTTGAACTTTCCTAATAATTTCCTGCATTCCAGTAATCCGTTGCATGCCAAAAAAAATAAAGGCAACACATCTAGCGTGGACAGCCTTAACCAGCCTCGCCCATATATGAGTAGCTTAATTAAGTTGGTAATGGGAAGACTGCAGGGGTGAGCCTTTTGGCTTTTTGTTTCATAAACTATGTAGGATAAATAGGGACTAATTAGCTCTAGAGGAAAGTTTCCTATTTGTGGTGACGGGCCGCCTTCAAAGAGTCACGACACATGCCACAGTTGTATAGCAAGGAACGAACAGTGGCTCAGTCGCTAACAAAGCAAATGTCTTCACAGCAGTTCATGCGTCCAAGTGGTACAATTAATCCTTTTCCATTTTTATCCCATCTGTTTCTTGCAATGAAGTGTGAAAATCCTGTTGGAAAACTTTTTCACTGGAGCAATTCTGGGACTTATTGATTGTAAACAGGCTCAGTCTACTGTACTAGAGAATCAAATATGAAAGTCATTAGAAAACTAGAGGGATCTAGGTCCATTTAGGAAGACATATTTATTAAAATACCTGTCCTTTGGCAAATTGAATCCATCATTTCCCACCATGATTGTGCCGTTGTATAATGGCCATGCTAAAGTGGACTGGAATGATCCATGGAATTAATATCCTTAACAGAGCCAATGACCTTATCTGCCTTTTCAGTTATTTTGATCCTAGGGCGAGTCGGGCTTTCCAGTCAGAAATTGTGAAGAGAAGCATACATTGGTCCTCGGCTAGTGTTTCTATCCACATGGGAGGCAATGCAGCATAAATAACCTGAGGAGTTTAAGCTGCTGGCCTGCTGAGATGCTGTTGTCTGATGTAATTGATGCTTGTTTCATATTCCAGGTTTGGATCTCTATCCCACAGCTAGTGTTCCTGCTGTTTTTGGCTGGGCTATTTTTTTCTTTCCCAATACATCTTACGCTGTTTTACACACAGCTTAGCTGCAATAAAGTCGCAGGCTTTATTGACCTCTTTCTGACATTTTCCCGGCAAACTACATGGGGGGGGGGGGGGGGGGGGGGGGGGGGGGTGGATTCAAGAGGAAGGAAGCAAAAATCCACCATCTGTCCCCCGCAACAAAATCTGTTGCAAAGGATTCTCTACTGAGTGAGGGCGATGTAAATGCGGAGAAGCCACGTCCAGCACTGGCATCCTGGCAGAGCTGTAGCAGCGAAATTGGAACCAGCTACAGAATAAAACCACAGGCGGCAGTACAGCTGGAACTCGGCAGATGTTAACCGATACCCTGCAATTTAAGGGAGGGTGGAGGTCTGTAAATAGGGGAATGTCCCCTTCTGCATTGCACAGCATAAGAGTACAGGACAGCACTTTCTGAAGGGTTTGTCACTCCCCTTGTACGGTGTCTAATTGTGGATAATTATTGCAGAGGACAAGGATACATGAAACATTTCTTCTGCCAGTGTCAATAAACAAGCCACGGTTTATGTAGCTCCCACCTATTTACAGTGAGATTAAGCTAAAACAGAAGGCTAGGTACCGGATGGCAATTATATTGAAGAATTTCTAAACGAGCATTTTCTGTAGTCTATGTAGGGCGAAGCACATTTGTATCTAGTTCGGGCTCAAAGTTTTCAGACAAAAACACTCATCAGCTTCTGGTGCTTTCACACTACATATAATTAAAGCTTGTGCAAGATGCACTTAGTCTTTAAGGGCCGCATTCAAGAAACAATTGGCTATCTTGAGGATAAAGTTGTAATAAAATTGAAGCTTGTGAACGCACGAGGGACTTGAGCTTGAAGGGGTATTCTGCCATGGTACAATGTGCACAAACACCTTTGTCTTTCGGCTACAACAACTTGCATTTGTATATGCCTTTTGATACAGTAAAACACCCTGGTGCACTTCATAGACACTATAAATCAAAGCTTGGCACCAAACCACGGAAAGATAGCACGTGACCAAAAGTTTGGTCAAGGAGACTGGTTTTAAGGAGTGTCTTACAGGAGAAAAGAAGTAGCAGAAAAGTTTAGGGAGTGAATGTGGTGAATGAGATTCACACGGCATTATGGTTACCAATGTCACTCTGTTCCAAGTATATACATGTATCAATATTGTAAGTGCAGTTGCACTACCTGACCACCAGGGGGAGTAGCTCTGGGAGTTCTCAAGAGTTTGAACTGGGCTCCCCCCTTGGCTCCGCCCAGAACTCCTCCCCCTGGAGCTGCTGTATAAAGATCCGTGCCACAGAGTCAGCCAGCCAGTTCACCGAAAGTTCAACGGCTAACAGGCTGGCTCTGTTGTAAGTACATTAAAACCGCTATTCTAATCCTACAAGCACGTGTCCGTAGAATTGATGGTTCCATCAGTGAACACCAGAGCTTTAGAGCCTAGGCGGCTGAAGGCACTGTCCCCATTGGGCCTATTAAAATCAAGATGCCCAGAGGCCAGAATTAGGGAGTTATGGGTATTAAAGGAGGCTTGTGGGGCTGGAAGAGACCAGAAATGGGGATGGGCAAGGTCATGGAGAATTTGCAAACAAGGATGAGAATTTTAAAATAGAGGTGTCGCTTCACCACGAGTAAGCGTAGGTTAACGTATGCAAGTGCGAATACAAGTAAAGGGAATTGGTACTTTTGGACGAGGGAAGCAGAGTTTTGGACAGGAAACTCATGACAGGGGTTCACCTTCGGCAAGTCTGGAAAATCCCATTGGCAAGAACGGCTGGAAACTGCCCCCCCCCCCCCCCCCCCCCTCCCCCAAAATTAAAATGATGGATACACATTTGAAGGAGGGCAGGAGCAGTGGGTTCCAGGTGCATAACTATATAAGTCATTAAAGGTGGCAGAGAGAGGGGTTGAGAGAGAGGTTAATAAAGCATCCAGTGTCCTGGGCTTTATTAATTGGTGCATTGAGTACAGGAGCAAGGGAGTTATGTTAAACAGCTATTTCAGCCTCCGCTGGGGGGGGGGGGGGGGGGGGGGGGGTCTGATTTTGGGCCCCCTGACTTTAGGAAGGACGTGTAGGCCTTGCAGAGAGCAGAAACAATTCACGAGAATGGTTCCAGCGATGAGTAATTTCAGCTATCAAGATAAATTGCTTGGGCCTGTCATCCTTGGAGAAAAGGCTGAGAGGCGATTGCATCGAGAGGAGATCAACATCATGAAGGGTCTGGACAGAGATAAGCGGTTCCTACTCGTAAAAGGATCAATAATGAGAGGGCACAGATAAGTAAATGGCAAAAGGAGCAAAAGCAACATAGGAATCTTTTGGACCCAGGTCCTGGAAATGACAAACCCATTCCGGTCGACCCTGCAAAGTCCTCTTTACTAACATCTGGAGGTTTGTGCCAAAATTAATTGAGCTGTCCTGCAGCATAGTTAAGCAACAGCCTGACATTTAGAAGATATAATTTGGTCGATAAATTATGATTATGTCCCAGCCGCTACCATCCCTGGGTGTTCTATCCCACCAGCAGGACAGACCCACCAGAGGTGACAGTACAGCAATATACAGTCAGAAGGCAGTTGCTCTTGGGAGTCCCCAAGATTGAATCCAATCTAATGACTACAATCATGTCTCATGGCATCAGGTCAAACATTGGCAAGAAAATCTGGTGATTACCACATTGCCCCCCATCAACTGATAAATCAATAATCCTCAATGTTGAATGTCATTGGAAGAAATACTGAGGGTGATAATGGCACAGCATATACTCTGGTGGGTTACTTCAATGTCTATCACCAAGAGTGGCTTGGTAGCACCATTGCTGACCGAGTTGGCTGAGTCCTAAAGGACATACCTGCTAGACAATGTCTGCATAGATCATAGAATTTCCAGTGCAGAAGGAGGCCTTTTGGCCCATCGAGTTTGCACTGGCCCTTGGAAAGAGCACCCTACCCAAGCCCATACCTCCACCCTAACCAAGTAACCCCATCCAACTTTTTTGCTCCGGTTTCCTCCCACAGTCCAAAGATGTGCAGGTTAGGTGGATTGGTCATGATAAATTGCCCTTAGTGACCAAAAAGGCTAGGCGGGGTTATTGGGTTACGGGGATAGGGTGGAGGTGAGGGCTTAAGTGGGTCGGTGCAGACTTAATGGGCCGAATGGCTTCCTTCTGCACTGTATGTTCTATTGGGGGGAAAAAATAACTAAATCTCATAGGTAAGTTTAAAGTGGCTGTCTTTGACATCAAGGCAGGCCTTAAGAGCTGCAAAAGTCAAAGAAAATCAGATGGAAAACACGCGGCTGCTTGAGGTCATACCTGGCACAAAGGAAGGTGGTTATTGGAGGTCAATCGTCTGTCTCAGGGCCGCACTGAAGGAGTTCCACAGGGGGGTGTCCTATGTCCAACCATCTTCAGCTGCTTCATCAATGACCTTCCTTCCCTCCGAGGTCAGCAATGGGGATGTCCAGCACTATTCATGATTCCTTAAATACTGAAGCAGTCCATGTCCAAATGGAGCAGGATCTAGATAACATTCAAGCTTGGACTAATATGTGGCATGAATGTTTGTGTCTTGCCATTACTATCTCCAACAAGAGAGAATTTAAACATTTCCCCTTGACATTCAATGGCATTACAATTGCTGAATCCCCGACTCAACATCCTGGGGGTTGCCGTTGACCAGAAACTGAACTGGACCAGCCACATAAATGCTGCGAGAGCAGGTCAAAAACTTGGAATTCTGTGGTGAGTAACTTGCCAACTGACTACCCAAACCCAAACCCTGTCCACCCTCGACAAGGCACAAGTCCGAAATTTGATAGAATACTCTCCTTGCCTGGGAGAGTGCAGCTCCAATAAATGCTCAAGAGGTTCGACACCATCTGGGCTCCCTAACCACCATCACACAGCAGCAGCAGTGTGTTACCATTTTGCAAAATACACTTTAGCAACGTGCCAAGGTTCCAAAAGTTATTTGAAAAGGTGCCGCATCAAAGTTTACCACTGAGATAAGAGAACCTGGTATAGGGGATAACATTAGCATGGATAAGGGATCGATTAGTTAACACGAAGCAGAAAGCAAAATGAGGGTTTTCCTTCAGGTTGGTAAGCTGAAGAAATTGGAAAACCAACAGTGCCTCCGGGATCGACGCTGAGACCTCAATTTTCGATCTACATCAATGATTTTGATGAAGGCATTGATATGTGGGAGCTAAAGTTGTCGATGACACCAAGATGGGTAAGCAAGAGGTTGTAGAGTGTCTGCAAAGGAATATAGGCAGTTTGTGAGTGGATAGAAATTTGGAAGGTGGAGTGTAATGTGGGGGAAAGTGTTAACTTGCCCACTTGGCAGGAAGCATTGAGAAGCAGTATGCCATAGAAATGGCGGGGTTGCAGAACTCAGAGGGGTCTGGTTATCCTGGTGTATGGATTACATAAAATCAGTATGCAAGTATAGCAAGTGATTAGGAAGGCAAATGGGACGTTGGTGCTTATGGGAATGGAATAAAAGTATGAAGCTTTTACTGCAGCTGTACAGGGCCTTAGTGAGACCACATCAGGAACACTGTACAGTTATGTTCTCTTTGGTGTCAAACAATATAATTGCATTAGCAGTTCAGAGAAGGTTCACTTGACTCACCTGGGATGAAGGGCTTAGCCTATCATGAAAGGTTGAACTGGTTGGGTGTAAACCCATTGGAATGTAGGTGAATGAGGTGTGATCTTAGTGAAACATGGAAGATCCTTGGGGGACTAGAGGGTGGATACAGATAGGATGTTGGGGACATAGTTTAAGTTTACAAGGTCTCCCTTTTAAGGCTGAATTGAGGGAAAACATTTTTTCAGGGTGGTTAGTATGTGGAATTCTCTTCCCAGAGAGCTAGGTCATTGAATTTATTCAAGATGTGGAGATGCCGGCGTTGGACTGGGGTGAGCACAGTAAGAAGTCTTACAACACCAGGTTAAAGTCAGGATCTGCTCAGACAAGGAGGAGCGCAACAGACACCTACAGATGCTGAAAGATGCCCTCGTACGAACGGGATATGGCGCTCGACTCATTGATCGACAGTTCCACCGCGCCACAGCAAAAAACCGCACCGACCTCCTCAGAAGACAAACACGGGACACCACTGACAGAGTACCCTTCGTCGTCCAGTACTTTCCTGGGGCGGAGAAACTACGACATCATCTTCGCAGCCTCCAACACATCATCAGCGAGGATGGACATCTTGCCAAGGTCATCCCCACACCCCCACTACTGGCCTTCAAACAACCGCGCAACCTCAAACAAACCATTGTTTGCAGCAAATTACCCAGCCTTCAGAACAGCAACCACAACACCACAAAACCCTGCCAGGGTAATCTCTGCAAGACATGCCAGATCATCGACATGGACACCACCATTACACGTGGAAACACCACCCACCAGGTACGCGGCGCATACTCGTGCGACTCGACCAATGTAGTCTACCTCATATGCTGCAGGAAAGGATGTCCCGAAGCGTGGTACATTGGCGAGACCATGCAGACACTGCGACAACGAATAAACGGGCATCGTGCGACTATCAACAGGCAGGACTGTTCCCTTCCAGTTGGGGAACACTTCAGCAGTCAAGGACATTCAGCCTCTGATCTCCGGGTCAGCATTCTACAAGGAGGCCTTCAGGAGACGCGACAACGCAAAATTGCTGAGCAAAAACTTATAGCTAAGTTCCGCACGCATGAATGCGGACTCAACCGGGATCGGGGATTCATGTCGCATTACATTCGGCCCCCACCAACAAGCCTGGACTTGCAGAGCCCTACCGACTGAACTGGCTTGGGACAATTCACACCTCTTTAACCTGGAGTTACCTCTCTCTCTGCATCTTTGATGATTTGATTGCCTGCAGGTGCTCGCATTCCGGGGCATCTCTGACTGTGTCTATATAAACATTTCTGGAACAAGCCTTTCCATTCACCTGAAGAAGGAGCCGTGCTCCGAAAGCTCGTGTTTGAAACAAACCTGTTGGACTTTAACCTGGTGTTGTAAGACTTCTTACTGAATTTATTCAAGGCTGAGGAAGGTAGGATTTTGATTGACAAAGGAGTTGAGGGTTAAGTGGGGCAGACAGGGAAGTGGAGCTGAGACCACAACCACATCAGCTGTGACCTTATTGGATGGCAGAGCAGGCTTAAAGTGCCAAATGGCCTTGGGTCTATTGTACGCAACATAAACAAGGAGCTGTTGGGCTGAATGACCTGTTATTGTGTAGCTAACCACCTCATTGGGTATGCACATTAATGGGCGAGAAGCAGAAGGGGATCTGGCGATGAGTTGCCATGATAGAAGACATCAGCCTGTTAGTCCCACTTCCGCTGCATTTTCACTTCTTTTCAACATATATATTTTTTTTAAATAATTTTTACTGAAATTGTTTTACAAAATTTATAACAACAAACAGTAACAAACAACAATAAAACAACATAATAAGCATAACACCCCCAAGACCGTAGCAACGCATGTATCGAGCCCCCCCCCCAAAACCCGGTAAACAACAAGAGAACTTGAAAATAAATTAAATTAAATAAACATAGTCAACACCCCCCCCCCCCCCCCCCCCCCCCCGGGTTGCTGCTGCTGCTGACCTAGATCTCTATCGCTGGGCCAGAAAGTCGAGGAAAGGCTGCCACCGCCTAAAGAACCCTTGTACCGATCCTCTCAGGGCGAATTTGACCTTCTCCAGCTTAATAAAACCCGCAATGTCATTGATCCAGGTCTCCACGCTTGGGGGTCTCGCATCCTTCCACTGTAGCAAGATCCTCCGCCAGGCTACTAGGGACGCAAAGGCTAAAACACCGGCCTCTCTCGCCTCCTGCACTCCCGGCTCCACCACAACCCCAAAAATCGCGAGTCCCCAGCCTAGCTTGACCCTGGATCCTACCACCCTCGACACCGTCCTCGCCACCCCCTTCCAGAACTCCTCCAGTGCCGGGCATGCCCAGAACATATGGACATGGTTCGCTGGACTCCCCGAACACCTGACACACCTGTCTTCGCCCCCAAAGAACCTACTCATCCTAGTCCCGGACATATGGGCCCGGTGCAGCACCTTGAATTGGATGAGGCTAAGCCGCGCACATGAGGAGGAAGAGTTAACCCTCTCCAGGGCATCCGCCCATGCCCCATCCTCTATCTGCTCCCCCAGCTCCCCCTCCCACTTATCCTTTAGCTCCTCTACTGACGCCTCCTCCACGTCCTGCATTACCTTGTAGATATCAGATACCTTCCCATCCCCGACCCAGACCCCCGAAAGCACCCTGTCCCTCACCCCCCTCGCGGGCAGCAAAGGGAATCCCTCCACCTGCCGTCTAGCAAACGCCTTTACCTGCAGATACCTGAACATGTTCCCCGAGGGGAGCTCAAATTTCTCCTCCAACTCCCCCAGGCTCGCAAACCTCCCGTCAATGAACAGGTCCCTCAGCTTTCTGATGCCTGCTCTGTGCCACCCCAGGAACCCCCCATCGATGTTCCCCAGGACGAACCGGTAGTTCCCCCTTAGCGGAGCCTCCACCGAGCCCCCCACTTCCCCCCATGTCACCTCCACTGCCCCCAAATCTTGAGGGTAGCCGCCACCACCGGACTCGCGGTATACCTCGTAGGAGGGAGCGGCAACAGCTTGTGCCTCCACAGGAGCCATCTCCAACCTTTTCCATGCTGCCCCCTCCCCCTCCATCACCCACTTGCGCACCGTCGACACATTGGCCGCCCAATAATACCCAGAGAGGTTGGGTAACACCAGCCCCCCCCCCCATCTCTACCCCGCTCCAAGAAGACCCTCTTCACCCTCGGGGTCCTACGCGCCCAAACAAAGCTCATGATGCTGCTCGTCACCCTCCTTAAAAAAAAAAAAAAGGCCCTAGGGATAAGGATGGGCAGGCACTGAAAAAGGAACAAGAACCTCAGGAGAACCGTCATTTTGACGGACTGCACTCTACCCGCCAGCGATATCGGCACCATGTCCCACCTTTTAAATTCCTCCTCCATCTGCTCCACAAGCCTGGTAAAATTAAGCTTGTGGAGAGTCCCCCAACTCCTGGCCACCTGCACCCCCAGGTACCTAAAACTCTTCACTGCCCTCTTAAACGGGAGCCTACCAATTCCCTCCTCCTGATCACCCGGGTGCACGACAAACACCTCGCTCTTACCCTGATTCAGCTTATAGCCCGAGAATCCCCCAAACTCAGCCAACAGCTCCATCACCCCCGGCATTCCCCCCACTGGGTCCGCCACATACAGCAGCAGGTCGTCCGCATACAGCGATACCCGATGTTCCTCCCCACCCCGCACCAGAGCCCTCCACCTCCCCGACTCCCTCAACGCCATAGCCAGAGGTTCAATTGCCAGTGCAAAAAGCAAGGGGGACAGGGGGCACTCCTGCCTGGTCCCACGGTAGAGCCTAAAGTACTCTGACTTCCTTCCATTAGTAGCTACACTCGCCATCGGGGCCTCATAAAGCAACCTCACCCATTTGATGAACCCCTCCCCCAAATCCAAACCTCTCCAGCACCTCCCACAGGTACCCCCGCTCAACTCTATCAAACGACTTCTCTGCATCCAGCGCCACCACTATCTCCATCTCCCCCTCCACCGCCGGCATCATAATAACATTTAACAACCTCCGCACATTCGTGTTAAGCTGTCTTCCCTTGACAAATCCTGTCTGATCCTCGTGTATCACCCCTGGCACACAGTCCTCTAGCCTGGTGGCCAGGATCTTCGCCAGCAACTTAGCGTCCACATTGAGGAGCGAGATTGGCCTGTATGATCCACACTGCAGGGGGTCCTTATCCCGCTTCAGGATCAAAGAAATCCGTGCCCGTGACATCGTCGGGGCTCCGACTGGTACAGTTCCTCGTAAAAGTCCCTAAAGACCCCGTTCACCTCTGCCCCCTTCCGCACCACATTCCCACCCTTATCCATCACGCCACCAATTTCCCTAGCCGCATCCCGCCTGCGGAGCTGATGCACCAGCATCCTGCTCGCCTTCTCTCCATACTCATAAACCGTGCCTTGCGCCTTCCTCTACTGTGTCTCCGCCTTTCTGATGGTCAGCAAGTCGAACTTGGCCTGCAAGCTACGCCGTTCCCCCAACAATCCCTCCTCCGGGGCCTCCGCGTACCTCCTATCCACACCTAGGAGCTCCCCCACCAGTCTCTCCCTCTCCCTCCTCTCCCTCTCCCTCCTCTCCCTCCTTTCCCTATGGGCCCGGATGGAAATCAGCTCCTCCCGGATCACTGCCTTCAGAGCCTCCCAAACCATCCCCACCCGGACCTCCCCCCGTATCGTTGGCCTCGAGGTACCCCTCAATACTTCCCCGGACCCTCCTACACACTTCCTCATCAGCCAGCAACCCCACGTCCAGACACCACAGCGGGTGCTGGTCCCGCACCTCCCCCATCTCCAGATCGACCCAGTGCGGAGCATGGTCTGAAATTGCTATGGCCGAATGAAATGAAATGAAAATCGCTTATTGTCACGAGTAGGCTTCAACGAAATTACTGTGAAAAGCCCCTAGTCACCACATTCCGGCGCCTGTCTGGGGAGGCTGGTGCGGGAATCGAACCGTGCTGCTGGCCTGCTTGGTCTGCTTTAAAAGCCAGCGATTTAGCTCGGTGAGCTAAACCAGCCCCTGGCATCCTCCAACCTCGGGATCAATCCCCTGCTCAGAATGAAAAAATCTATTCGGGAGTAAACCCTATGCACATGGGAGAAAAAGGAATACTCCCGTGCCCTCGGCCTCCCAAACCTCCAGGGATCCACCCCTCCCATCTGGTCCATAAACCCCCTCAGCATCTTGGCCGCCGTCGGCCTCCCTCCCGTCCTTGAACTGGACCGGTCTAGTGGGGGATCCAGCACTGTGTTAAAGTCTCTGTCCATGATCAGGCCTCCCGCCTCCAGGCCCGGAATGCGGCCCAACATACGCCTCATAAAGCCAGCGTCATCCCAATTCGGGGCATACACGTTTACCAGCACCACCTTCTCTCCCTGCAGCCTACCCTTCACCATAACAAACCTGCCCTCCTTGTCCGCCACCACCTCAAACGCCTCGAAAGCCACCCTCTTCCCCACCAGAATCGCCACCCCCGGTTCTTCGCATCTAATCCTGAATGGAAAAACTGCCCCACCCACCCCTTCCCCTCCGCCGACTAGCCATAGCTCATCGACTGCTCGCTCCAGGCCAGCACACCCCGCCCGACCCGTTCCCCATGACGATAGCGCCTCTTCTCTACCCCCCCGGCCCACACCAGCTCCTTCCTGGCCATTCCAGCAGAAACCCAGTATCCCCCCCCCCCCCCCCCCCCCCCCCCCCCCCCCCCCCCCAGGCTAGGACCCCTCCCAGCCGCGACGCACCCTCTATGGTACTTCCGTGAGTCAGCTGACCCCGGCAACTCTCGCCAAAACCCGACCCCTCCCGACATGGGGGCCATCCCCCCTCCTGCCAGTCCTCCTTGGCACCGCTCCAGCGTAGGAAAAAACCAGTAGAGGCCACGCCCCCACCGCCAGCTCCACCCTTCCTGCCCCGCAGCGCGGGAAACCAGAGGAAAGCCAGCGCTTTCACACTGCCCCTTCTGACGCAGCTTCCAAATTCCAGCTCCACCCCAGCCCCGTGCAGAAAATAAACAAACCCCCAACATCCCCCACATAACACAAAACCATACCCAACAGAACCACCCGGAAACAGAGCAAGAACCAGCATAGAAAAAACGTATTAAAATTACAAAAACAGCAACAACCGTAGTACACAAGACCCCGCATCCCCCAAACCCTAGTTCGAGTCCAGCTTCTCCGCCTGCACAAAGGCCCACGCCTCCTCCGGGGACTCGAAGTAGTAATGCCGGTCCTTATATGTTACCCACAGACACGCAGGCTGCAGCATTCCAAATTTAACCTGCTTGTTATGCAGCACCGCCTTTGTCCGGTTAAACCCGGCCCGCCGCTTAGCCACCTCCGCACTCCAGTCCTGGTAGATTCGCACTACCGAGTTCTCCCATTTGCTGCTCCTCTCTTTCTTGGCCCAGCGCAGCACACACTCCCGGTCACTGAATCGATGGAACCGCACCAGCACCGCCCGCGAGGGTTCATTCGTCTTGGGCCTCCTGGCAGATGGAAGGACCCTGCCCCCACCAACGAATTCAGCATTGTGGCCACATAGGACGGTAGATCTGACCCCTCCAGCCCCTCCGCAAGGCCCAGGATCCTCAAATTCTTCCGCCTCGTGTGAAAGTCCAGCTCCTCCAAGTGGTCTTGCCACTTTTTGTGAAGTGCCTTGTGCATCTTGGATTGGATTGGATTTGTTTATTGTCACGTGTACCGAGGTACAGTGAAAAGTATTTTTCTGCAAGCAGCTTAACAGATCATTCAGTACAGTACATGGAAGAAAAGGGAATTAAACAATTCAAGAAAATACATGAGAATACATAATAGGACAACACATTTCCCCACGAGGACCACTGCCTCCTCTTCCCGATCAGCGGCCTGCTGCTGCAACTCTTGAATGGCTGTCCCCTGAGCTGTCTGGGTCTCAAGCAGCTTGCTGGTAGTGGCCTTCAGGGAGATCAGCAACTCGGCCTTCAGCTCCGCAAAACAGAGCAGCTTGCTGCTCCTGCGCCCACTGCCACCAGTCCTCGGGTGCTCCGCCGGCCGCCATTTTGTCCTCCTTCCCCCGCTTTTTCTGGGGAGCTGCTGCAGCCTTTTTCTTTGCCCCACTCCGGGTGTGCACCATAAATTCCGGGGAATGTTCCTCCAAGCACCTTCCCCCACCAGGAATCGTCGAAACAGCGCCGTTTGGGGCCCTCAAACAGGCCCGAAAGTCCTTTGATAGCGGGAGCTGCCGAACGTGCGGCTTAGCTCCGCATCACCGCAACCGGAAGTCCTTTCAACATATTTTTGCATTCAAACACCGGAAACTAACCTGAAACATTCTGTGCCGCTGGTCTCTCAGTTGGCAAGGTTACTCCAGAAACTGTAAATTCTGGCATTATTTCTGCCTGTGATCAGGAAACTCAGCCACAATGTTTGTCTGCAAAACAGTGAAATGAAGAGGAAGAAGGCACAGGCTAAATCTTTCAGATTGAAATTCTTTACAAGTTGCAATGTCCGAAATAGCTTGCACAGTTGTCCATTAATTGAGGATCTTTGCAATAGAGTCATGGTGTTTTACAGCACAGAAAGAGGCCCTTCAGCCCATCGTGTCTGAGCCGACCATCAAGCACCCAGCTATTCTAATCCTAGCACTCGGTCTGTAGCCTTGTATGCTGTGGTGTTTCAGGTGCTCATCTAAATGCTGCTTAAATGTTCAGGGTCCCTGCCTCTCCCACCCTTTGAGGCAGTGAGTTCCAGATTCCCACCATCCTGCATGGATATTTGGGTTTCCCCGCTAAGGTAGAGTCAATGGGGAGCACCAGTTGGTTCCATTTTGAAAACTTAGTTGAGGGGCATAGAAGCATGGAAAGATTTACAGGGCAGAAGGAGGTCATTCAGTCCACCATCTCTGTTGGGCGAAAAGCGCCATCCAGTCTGATTCCACCTTCCAGCTGTTGATTCGTAGCCACAGTGGTTATAGCACTTCAAATCCAAACAAATGTGGGAAGGGCCTCTACCTCACTGTCAGGCAGTGAGTCCCTGACCCTTGCCACTCTGGGTGATAAAAGTCCCCATTTACTTTCCTCTGATCTTTTCGCCAATCACTTGAAATCCGCTCCTAGTATTGACCCCTCTGCGAATATAAAGTGGCCCCTTACGATCCATACTATCCAGGCCACTCATAAACTTGTACACTTCAATTAAATACCTCCAAAGCCCAATTAAACTCCGCCTAGCTAGACTTTCATCTTTGTTGGCAACAACCTCGTGAACCTCTTCTGCATGCGCGCTCTCTAATGTGATTTGTACCTGTAATATCCTGAGATATATGGATTGTTATTTCATGATTCCATGCTTATAGAGGACTTTGATTCCAAGAAACTGACCCCACTGCTGATGAAAGCTGTGATCAAAGGCGTTTATGAATCTTAACTATCTCGTACTTTGCCCAACTTACTTCAGTTTATAATGCTATCTTGATTTTTTTCAAATGACTTTCGGAGATGCTTTAGGCTGCGGATAATCTTTTCCTTCGAACTAAAGTGAGTCTGAAAGCCTAAATAAGATGAGGCTTTACACAGCAACAACCCCGTGATGTAGATAGAAACCCTGTAATGCAGAAGGAGGCCATTCAACCCATCCAGTCTGCACCGGCCATTGAAAAGAGCACCTTACTTGAGCCCACCACTCCACCCTATCCCCATAACCCACTCACCCTATCTTTTTTTAAAATCTTTTTACTGGGTTTTGTACGTGGTATAATTACAAATATACACGTAAAAAAACAAGAAATGAAAAATAAAGGAAGTAAAAAACATACAACAGGAGAGGGGTCTTCTCACCCCCCACTCCCCATCCTCTCATTTTTTTTTAATGATGAATGAAACAGGGTGGATGGAGCACCTGAGTGGTGCCCCTGATGTTATTTACATTTCCTGTTCGGTTCTTTATCTCTGTACAGTTGCGTCTACATCGGACATTGTTTGTTCATTCTGCAGCATTTTCTTTCTCGCTTTCAACTTGCTGTGCTTGTTGTGGTCGTGATCTTTCCCTGCGCTCTTCCTCCCCCCCCCCCCCCCCCCCTCCCCCCAGTTTGTATTCCCTCCTCTTCCTTCCCTTCCTCCCCTCCCACCCCCTTCTTCTCTGCTACCTCCCCCTTCCCACCCCCCAGGTCTTCCCTCAGTCTCCTCTCCTCAGTCAGGTCTTGGCTGCTTTTCCCTGGCTCTCGGCTACTTACTTGTTTATTTATTTGTTTGTTTGCTGGCCGCAAACAGGTCCCGGAACAGTTGGGTGAATGGCTCCCATGTTTTGAGGAAGCCACCTTCCGACCCATGGCGAATTTGAAGAAATTCCGATGGGTCGGACAGCAAGTCTGCAGCTTTAGGCGGTGCTGCTGGCTGCCAGCCGAGCATGATTTTACAGCGGGCGATCAGGGAGGCAAAGGCAAGTCTTCCCCATGAAGAGATCTGGGTGGTCTGATACCCCGAAGACCGCCATTTCTGGGCACGGCTTCACCCTCGCCCTCACCACTTTGGGCATTGTCTCAAAGGCGGCTATCCGGTACCCAGCAAGTCTGGGGCAAGACCAGAACGTGGGTATGGTTGGCGGGACCTCCTTGGCACCGTTCACATCTGTCCTCCACCACCGGGAAGAACCTGCTCATTCCGGTTTTGGTCAAGTGGGCTCTATGAACCACCTTTAGCTGCGTTAGGCTGAGTCTCGTGCATGTGGAGGTGGAGTTGACCCTGTGCAGTGTTTCGCTCCAGAATCGCCACCCTATTTCAAACCCCATGCCTTCCACTCATTTCCTCCTTGTCGTGTCCTGTTCTGTGTTGGCCTTCTCCAGCATCGTTCATACATGTCACTACAGTTCCCTCTGCCTAGAATTTCTGCGTTCAGTAGCTCCTCTAATAACATCTGTCGTGGTGGTCACGGGTATGTCCTTGTCTCCTTTTGTAGGAAATTTTTAAGCCGGAGGTATCTGAGTTCATTGCCTTCAGCTAGCTGGAACCTCACTCAGTCCGCCCAGTGTTGTGACTCTTGCTGGCAACATATAGGTCCCTAACTGTCAATGCCCCCCCCCCCCCCCCCTCCCAAACCCCCATCCTGTCTCCACCTTTTGAAGGTGGCATCAGTGAGTGCTGGCGTGAACCTGTGGTTATTGAAGATGGGGGCTTTGCCGGACATTTCATTTAGGCTGAATTGCTGGTTCCAGGTCTGGAGGTGGCTACCACTACTGGATTGCCAGAGATCTACTTTGGTGGGGGTGGGAGTGGTAGTCCGCCATGGTGGGGGCCTGGAGAAAGGTCCCCTTGCAGGAGGCCTCCTCCATGCACACCCACTCGGCTTCTGGCTCCTTTATCCATCCCATCACTCTTTTGCTGTCGCTGCCCAGTGGTAGAATTGTAGGTTTGGGAGGGCTAGCCCTCCCCTGGATTTTGTTTTCTGTAGGACCTTCATTGTGATCCTAGCATTCTGCCACATCCAACGCCGTGATTAATTTGTCCAGTAAGTGAAAAAAAGGCCTTGGGGTTATAGATCAAGATGGATCTAAGCAGGTACCTGGACAGTACGTTCATTTTGGTCGTCTGGACTCTGCCCACGAGGGAGAGTGGGAGTGTGTTCCATATTTGCAGGTCCTTTTTAACTTCCGTTGTCAGACTGCCAGGTTCCATTTGTGGGCCCCCGTCCAGTCATGATCGATTTGGATCCCCAGGTAGCAGAATTTGTGTCAGGCCTGTTTAGCGACAGTCCCACCAGTGCTCTCCCTCCCTCTTGCGGGTTCACTGGGAAGATCTCGCTTCTGCTCTTGTTGAGTTTGCAGCCCAAGAAGGCACCTAACTCATTTTCAGGAGTGCCATGACACCTTCCATGTCCCAGATGTAGAGGAGCAGGTCATCCGCATAGACTGAGACCCTGTGCTCTCTGCCTCCTCTTTGGATCCCCCTCCAATTCCTTGCTGTTCTGAGTGCGATCACTAGTGGTTCGATCGTTAGGGTGAACAGCAGCGGGGATAACGGGCATCCTTGCCTGGTGCCCATGTGCAGCTGGAAATACTGGGAGTTGGTGGTGTTGGTCTGATCTCTCGCCATGGGAGCGCTGTACAGGAGTTTCACCAAGGAGGTAAATCCTCCTCCAAGTCCGAACTGCTCCAGTACCTCTGAGGTACTTCCAATCGTCCCTGTTGAAGGCCTTTTTTGCGTCCAGGGAGACGGTTACCTCAGGTGTTCTCTCCCCAGGTGATCACGTTCAGCAGCCGCCTGATGTTCGATGTTAGCTGTCTGCCTTTGACGAAGATCGTTTGATCCTCTGCGACCACCTCTGCTGCGCAGTTCTCTCGTCTTTTTGCTGGGACCTTGGCCAATAGTTTGGCATCTACGTTTAGTCGTGAGATGGGTCTGAACGAACCGCACTCTGTTTGGTCTTTGTCTTGCTTGGGTATTAATGCGATTGAGATTTATGCTAGCGTAGGTGGCAGTGTGCCCCTCGCCAGCAAGTCTGTGAACATCTCCCGCAGGTGCGGGGCCAGTGCTGTCGCAAATGTTTTGTAGAAGTCCGCCGGGAACCCGTCTGGTCCTGGCGCCTTCTCCGCCTGCATGGAGCTAATACAGGTTCTAGTGGTGCTTTCAGGCCCAGTTTCTTGTCCTCCCTCGCGACTGGCATGCCCAGTCCAGCGAGGAACTGTTTCATCCCTGAGCCCCTGCTGTGGGCTCCGACGTGTACAGTCCCCAGTAAAAGGCCTCAAAGGTTTTGTTCACCTTGTCTGGGTCTTTCTAATATGCCTTTGCTGTCTCTCAGTTGCGCGATCTCCCTAGTGGCTGCCTGTTTTCTCAGCTAGTGCGCCAGCAGGCGGCTGGCTTTGTCTCCGTATTTGTATAGGGACCCCTGTGCCTGGCAGTGTTGGTGCACCGCTTTCCTCGTGGAGAGCAGGTCAAAAGTCCATTTGTAGCTTTTCCCCAGTCACCCTAATGTAACCTTTTGATTACGAAGGAGCAATTTAGCATGGCTAATCCACCTAACCTGCACATCTTGAGATTTTGGGAGGAAATCAGAGGAAATACACGCAGTCACCCGAGGGTGGAATTGAACCTGGGTCCCTGGAGCTGTGAGGCAGTAGTGCTAACCACTGTGCCACCGTGCTGTCCTTGCGTTTTGCAATCTCCTTGAATCATGTGTTTTGCAGCGACAGAGAGCAGATTTGACTTTAGGCATGACCTCCAATTGTGGCTGTCAGCTGAGAAAACAGTACCAAAGAACCAAAACCTGTAATAGCCTCCATAGCGTGAATGACCTGTTGGGTAATAGATTCCAGTGGGCCTCTGGGCATATCATCTAATCTCACCCCAGCAAAATCTGCACTTTCGACAGGAGTTTCTGGGACTCGGAAGGAAAATGCAATTTTAGATTTTTTTATCAATACTGAAAGCAGTTGTTTGAGCTTATCTTCCCCATTAGCAGTTAATCATTGGACATGACTCTCCACTCCCTGCAGATCAGCTCACTGTAATCACTGTTCTCTTTGGGCAGTGTGGTTCAAACTCCTGCGGTCCGTTTTGCAATGATTTCCCCAGCACCATAGGAAGAAAATGTTAATGGCTGAGCTCAACAATTGCACTTTCCCGATCATGTCTTCTGACCAAGTTTACGACTGCAGAGATTTTTTTTAAGGAATGTCAAGAGGTTCATATTTCTTGGATTCTGCTCATTTCAGCTGTTTGACAGTGTCCGGGCTCTGGACACAAATAGCTGCATAGTTTGTGTTCTGTCAGGGTTTATTGAACTGTGTTTAAAAAAAAAAAAAAATTAATTTCCTTTTGGATTAGATTTGTTTTGGTAAATGAATTATGTTCTTGTACTTTATAGGTGGAGATTTTAATTGGAAGGAAAGCCTTTTTTTTTAATAAGCTCACTACTCCACAAGGAACTGGCATGTACGATGAACATTGAAATGGAATTTAAATTGATCATTCTGGTATATTTAAAATCACAGAATTTGGCTCAAAGAACGTGACTGCTCAGTTTATTATGCTTGTTGGCACTCTCTGGGCTAAATCGCTGGCTTTTAAAGCAGGCCAGCAGCACGGTTCGATTCCCGTACCAGCCTCCCCGGACAGGCGCCGGAATGTGGCGACTAGGGGCTTTTCACAGTAACTTCATTGAAGCCTCCTCGTGACAATAAGCGATTTTCATTTTCTATAGCTCTTTTTGTGTCGTACCCCACAGAAAGTCATGTTTGCCTATCGCCCCTGTGCTCACTGACGCACGCTGGCTCTCCTGTCTAGTGATGCCTTGACTTTAATATTCTCGCCTTTTTTCTTTTTCAAATCCTTCCGTGGTCTTGCTCCTCCCACTCTCTGCAATCTCCCCCAGCTCCACATTCTTCCAAGCTATCCAGGGCTGGTTTAGCACAGTGGGCTAAACAGCTGGCTTGTAATGCAGAACAAGGCAGCAGCGCGGGTTCAATTCCCCTACCGGCCTCCCCGAACACGTGCCGGAATGTGGCGACTAGGGGCTTTTCTCAGTAACTTCATTTGAAGCCTACTCGTGACAATAAATGATTATTATTATTTATTAATTAGATATCCGCACTCCACTAACACTCTTTCACTCTCGTGACTTCCCAAAGAATGAATGCTCCACCATCGGTGACTGCCTTCAGTCGTCTGGGCCCCAAGCTCTGGGGAAGTGATAGCCTGGTGGTATTGTGACCCAGGACACGTGACCCAGAGTAATGCTCCAGGGACCCAGGTTCAAAACCCACCAGAGCAGATGGTGCAAATTGAATAAATTTCTTTTTAAATTAAATGTCTAATGCTGACAGAAACATTGTCAATTGCCATTAAAGCTTATCTGGTTCACTGGTATCATTTGGGGACTGAAATCTGCCTTTCTTACCTGGCCTGGTCTGTACTTCACTCCAGACCCACAGCATTGAAATGAAAAAATGAAAATCGCTTATTGTCACGAGTAGGCTTCAATGAAGTTACTGTGAAAAGCCCCTAGTCACCACATTCCGGCACCTGTCCGGGGAGACTGGTATGGGAGTCGAACCGTGCTGTTAGCCTGCTTGGTCTGCTTTAAAAGCCAGCCATTTAGCTGAGTGAGCTAAACCAGCCCCAAATGAAAATCGCTTATGGTCACAAGGAGGCTTCAAATGAAGTTTACTGTGAAAAGCACCTAGTCGCCACATTCCGGCGCCTGTTCGGGGAGGCTGGTACGGGAATTGAACCGTGCTGCTGGCCTGCCTTGGTCTTTCAAAGCCAGCAATTTAACCCTGTGCTAAACAGATGGACATTGTGGTTAACTCTTAACTGCCCCTCTGAAAAGGCCTAGCAAACACTCCGTTCAAGGGCAATTGGGATTGGGCAATAAGTGCTGTCCCAGCGACGCCCACATCCCATGAATTCTAAAAATTCTCTCCCAACATGTCTGTCTCTCAATTTCAACTTCCTCCTCTCAGACACTCTTTTAAACTTACTGATTTTGGTCGTCTGATCTAATTTTCCCTTGTGACTGTGTCACACTTTGTTTTATCATGTTTAAGTGCAGTGCCTTGGTATGTTTCATAATATTAAGGCACTAAATAAAAGCAAGTTGTTGTTGACAGCGGGAATTTCTGCTGTACCCTTTCTGAGGATCTACCTTAAATAGACGTGAATTGATGAGCATTTAAGTCGAAATGGAGAAGAAACAGAATTTCGACGTGTTGTGGCATGGGCATTGTGTCGTTCTGCTGTATCCTTTTTTGAATATCTATGGTCAGTTTGGGAACGGAGCAAGATGGCTTATTGGCAGAGGAGACACGTTTGCGCAGTGGTTAGCACTGCTGCCTCACGGCTCTGAGGACCCGGGTTCGATCTCGGCCCCGGGTCCTGCTCGTGTGGAGTTTGCACATTCACCCCATGTCTCTGAGAGTCCCCCCCCCCCCCACCCCCGGCAAACAGCCCAAAGATTCCCAAAGGGGATGGGGTGCTCTTATTTTCTTCAGCGCTCAGACTCTGCCTATATTTCCATGCTGGCAAAGTTGCAATGGTATTTCCTCAGCATCCGTTGTCCTTCAGAGAAGTCTGACTGTACAGGACATGAATCATCCCAGATGCTGTCTTTCTGGGTTTGCATTGAAGTGTTTCCAGGGAGTGACCAACCATGAGTTGTCGTTTAATCCGTACTTTTATTGTGTGAATGCATTGAATATAACTCCTTCCATATGTTCCATTTCCTATGATTTGATAGTTGTGGCGAATGGTTTGTAACTATTGGCTTAGTAATCCTTCTGCATGATGAATTCTTTCCTATTTATATGCTAACATTTTTTCATTTCTCATGATTATCAGGATTCCTGTCCATTCCTCAGGAGGAGGAGTGGAGCTCCTGCATGCATACCTTCAAAGGTAGCTGCTGAGCAACTTTTAATTTGATTTTCAGGGTGGGCTGGACAGAGAATGATCGGATCTGAGTTGGGCTAGGTACCTCTCCCACCATTCCCCATCTGTATCCAGTGATGCTTGCTGCGATGTGTAGACTTCAATCAATGGGTGGTCTGACATATACCTCCCACTGTATACACCTCCCACTGCCTCAGGAAGGCAGACAGCATTATCAGAGATCCCTCCCACCCAGGCATTGTCTTCTTCCAGACCCTTCCATCAGGCAGACGAAGTCTGGAGACCTGCACATCATTTCATAGGAGCAGCTTCTTCCCCACAGCTCCCCACATCTACAAGACTCAATGACCCCTCAGACTGATCTTTTCCCTGTAAGAACACTACTCACGATGTCTTATGCTGCTCTTGCTCATGTATTTGCTTTTTTTGGGTCCCTTGTTTCGCACTGTAACCAATCACTGTTTGTCGATATACCATTTGTCAATGTACTCTGTTGATTATTCTTTTTGGCTACTATGTATGTACTGTGAATGTTCCCACGGCCGCAGAAAAATACTTTTCACTGTACATGTACTTCGGTACATGTGACAAGAAATCAAATCAATCAGTAAACACAGCCCTTCAGCTAAGCAGCAATGGGTTAGAAGGGAGTTGTTTGCCTTTTCCATAATGTTAGTATGATTATTTGTGCAATACTTGCTGAGCACTGTTGTCATGATCTACCTCTGTCATATCAATCAGTCCTAATCCGACTTTGTTTAGATTTATCTCCCTCTGACTTGGCCTCTTTTTGTGTATATTTCATCCCTTTGCCTGAACAAGGTCATTCATAAATGATGGGATGGGTGTTGGAAAAGGATGATCAGTGTTCATGTTGAATAATCTTATCAATTTTATTTTGATAAAGTTTTGAGGTGAAACAATGACTATCTTAGACAGAGAAAGGACGTGGATGAGTACAAACTTCTTCCAGAATAATCGAGAATATGAGATGATGTGTTTGGAAAAAGTCGGCAGTAATTTGGAGACGACTGAAGTTTGTGTAGTAAACGTTCGGGTCAGAAAGCTGTGTCCTGCCAAGAAAGATGGTAAAATCATTCTTCAGTTTGCATGAAGCTTAGCTGGAGCAGTTTGAGACGCCAAAGGCAGGAAGGAAGGTTGGAATTAAAATGAGGAAATTTGAGGTGTGAGCCGGTAGGAAGGCAACAGGAGGAGATGGTCATTAGATCATTTCATTATTGGTTGTTTGGTCCTCCTTGCACCTTGAGCTGTAAATTCAAAATAGTCTATTAGAAGATACATATGTAATCATCATGAAGGATGGGTGTGTGGAATCCTGTACAACAGCGTGATACAAGTGACAGAAGTTGGACATGATATTGAGCCTGGTACAGAACAGGGGGTAATACATGTAATTTAATAAGTAAATGAGATACAATGACGACAGCCATGTTCTGGAAATTAGGGAGTAGCTAGAGAAGGTGTATCTGATATTGGAATCATTATTTGATGGCAGAAAAGATCATCAGATTTGGAGCCTGGAAACTGAGGAGGTCTTTACGCAAAGAAGTAATTGTGGAGTTGATGGTTTGGGATTTGTTATAAAAGGGGAATGAATTGCACTCTGTTTATTTCATGAACAGCTTCCCACTGATTTTAATTGATTTTGAATGGCACCTTTGGTATAAGGGAACCATTTCCAGCATGGTGCTTTCTAGGGGAAATCTATGTTTTGTATGAACAGGGCCTTGAATTGTCGCAAGGATCTTCAACTTACTAAAAAATGGTGCTAGAGCCCTGATTCCAGAAACCCCGCCTACGAACCTGACACTCAACATTTTGGTTGGGGACCCCCACTTTGGACATGTGCAGTTCATGGAGGCACTGCACTTATAAAGCTACAGCTGCATTCAGTCAGATGCAATTTTTACCAGTAGGGAATGTCAAATATAACTTATGAGCTTTACACTTTTCTGGAGAAGGTGGGAATTTACAAATGGAGAGGGAGGAACCCCCTTGGGGAAAGATCCTGGGATCCCTTTCAGATACTGTCTCAAACGTTACAACAAAAGGGTGGCATGGTGGCGCAGTGGTTAGCACTGCTGCCTCGTGACACCAAGGACCCAAGTCTGATCCTGGCCCTGGGTCACTGTCGGTGTCGAGTTTGCACATTCTCCCCTTGCCTGCGTGGGTTTCCTCCAGACGCTCCGGTTTCCTCCCTCGAGTCCCGCAAGACATGCTTGTCAGGAGAATTGGACGCTCTGAATTCTCCCCCAGTGTACCCGAACAGGTGCCGGAATGTGGTGACCAGTGGCTTTTGACAATAACTTAATTGCTGTGTTAATGTAAGCCTACTTGTGACACTAGTAAAGATTATTATCACATGTAGGGCGGGTAAGGCAGATTTCCCTCCCGCAAGGATAATAGAATGTAATATTTGTGATAACAACTGATAAATCTCAAACACAGGGGGAAAAAAAATCACTATTTATTCCAGGAGGACGTGACCTGTGGAGAAGATTTGAAGTGTTCATCATTAAAATTAAGTGAGTTAAAGGGGAGCACATAATGTACTGTTGATCCGGTCTCCCATCCCTACTGGTCTCAGTGCAGGCAGCAATAGAATAGCCTCTAGTTTGCTTCTGTGTGGGCAATGAAAGTTGGCTGTTTTCCAGTTGCTGGCTGGCTGGCTATTCTTGATGAAAACAGTCACTGTGTGGACGATTGGCTGAGGACAGGATCTGGCTCCTTTGCTTTGCATGGGCTTCTCACCACCTCCTGCCCTTCATTCTATCTTCAAACTCCGAAGAATAGTAATTGGACAATGTATTGATGTCTGTTGGCATCTATGGAGACTTGCATCATTGAGCACTTTCAGGGTAAAAGGCTTAGTCAATATAAAAAAAACATTAGTACTCCACAGAACCAGTTTGGGCATTTTCAATTAGCTACTTGTGAGAACTTTGGAAACTTTTACAAAGCTGGTGCACAACTACGTTAGATCTACTTGAACATGACAAGTGCTAATAGTTAAGATGACGCCGTAAGTTTCCTCATCACTAGTTACAGGGGACGCGCTCGCAGAATACTATGATAAAATTTATTACCAGTCTAGTGGTGACATCTTTGTGAAAATCAAACTACTGCTGCTTGCACCAGATGTTCAGATAAGTGTTTAGCCCTGCTGCCTCACGATGCCAAGGACCCGGGTTCGATCCCAGCCCCGGGTCACTGTCCGTGTGGAGACTACACATTCTCCTTGTGTCTGCGTGGGTCTCACTCCCGCAACCCAGAGGTGTGCAGGGTGGGTGGATTGACCATACTAAATTGCTCCTTAAAAAGAAAAGAAGTAAAGATAGGCCATAAGATAATGGTGGGAAAGGCCATATGATTCAAACCAGTGTGTCATTTTATTTGAACCATTTACCATCAGCAGATGTACCATCAGCAGATGGAGAGAGTTGATCCAAAGGCCAGATAGGAAGTAAGGAAATTCACTCAAGCTATCTTGAAAGTTGAAGGAAGTCTGGAAGGGCAAGAGGATATTAACAGCGCTCCAAGCATGTTTCATAGAGATGCTAATGTTTCTCTGTTGTGTAGCATGAGCAGAGACTCGCTGCTTTTGAAATTGATTAAGAGGCTTGAAGGCAAGCTGATCAGACATTGTGTGAATCATGCTGTGAAAACCCAAGTAGCTCAATCTTTTAATATTTGGACGTTCATTAAAGATTTGACTGAGCTGGTGATGCATTTTTGTTTATGCTAATGGAGGAAAAATGACGGGAAAGATGTGACACTTGCTTTGTATCTTTTGGATTACTTGGAATTTAAAGTTAGATTGATCCTGTAAAGAGGCACAAAATGAAATAGTCTTTCTTCTGTTAACAGACATGAATAGTTAATGATTGGTATTTTTTCATGGACACCAAGCGACAAATTGAGGCTAGCCAACTTTGACAAAGACTCATCTGGACTCAATGTTAGTTCTTTTCTCTCCCTACAGATGCTGCCAGACCTGCTGAGATTTTCCAGCATTTTCTCTTTGGTTCTAGTCAACTGAAAGGCTAGCACCAGAATCTGAAATGATTAACATGGTAAAGTCTGTGTATTGGCCCAATGAGCGAAGTACTTGGTGAGGGTAACCCGTTCTGTTATAACAAAATCTTTGGCAACGGATTATTAAAATTTTATTTCCATTAATTTCATTTGTTTCGACTGAGCTGCACGATGATATGAGTCATATACATGTTATTAACATGATTGTCAGTGACCCTGTATTATGATGTTGAATAGGATGTTCGCTGCACATTCTTCTCCTCTCTAATAGGCAGCAAAAAGCAGCTCCGCGAGCAACATTGCTCGGGTTAATGCTGTAAAAGTAAACATTTTTATTACAAATTTAAAAAAATAAATTTAGAGTACCCATTTCTTTTTTTCCAATTAAGGGGCAATTTAGCATTGCGAATCCACCTACCCTGCACATGTTTGGGTTCTGGGGGTGAAGCCCACGCAGATACGGGAGAATGTGAAAACTCCAAACGGACAGTGACCTAGAACTGGGATCGAACCTGGGACCTCAGCGCTGTGTGGCAGCAGTGCTAACCACTGCGCAACCATGCTACCTTTAAAAAAAAATGACAATTAACATTACATAGAAATAACAGAAACCAATCTAATTTGCAAGACATGTTTTTTTTAAGCAAAAAGAGAATGGGGTAGCACGGTGGCACAGTAGTTAGCACTGCTGCCTGACAGCACCAGGAACCCGTGTTCGATTCCGACCCTGGGTGACTATATGTGTGGAGTGTGCACTTCCTCCCCGTGTCTGCGTGGGTTTCCTCCCGAGTGCTCCGGTTTCCTCCCACATTCCAAAGATGTGTAGTTTAGATAGATTGGCCATGCCAAAATTTGCCCCTTAATGTCCAATGGGGTCATGGGGGTAGGTGGGGTGCTGCTTCCGTGGGTCAGTATAGACATGATGGGCTGAATGTCCTCTTTCTGCACTGTAGGGATTCTATGAAAAGAATCCAGTGGCTTGACCAATAAGTTCTCTGCTTGGAGGTAGTGATGTTGGAATCACACAGAAACCTGATATACTGATTGCAACCAAGAACTGAAGTAGTTAAAAGTTTGCTGCATATTTTTTCAAGCAAGCGTTGATATAAGAGTTGATATAATCACACAGGCCAATCCCAGAATGGAACCCTGGCTCAAAAGAGTAACTTTAACTTTGACTTGTTGTTAATAAACCATGGAGGCACAGAGTCACAGGACTGCACGTTAGTTTTAATAGCAAAGAAAAACATTTATTGACCGTGCAAAAATTGGATTATAACATAATTGTCATTTACTCCATTTTTACCTGAACAATTGCACACAGGTTTTAGGATTAACATGGATTACTAAATACACCCTAAATTGCAATTGTCTCATTAACACAATCCCCTTTTAAGCACACAAAATGACTGTGGTCACATGCACACTGTCTGCTCTGAACCAAAGTTAGTGGGCGGAATTCTCCACTCCCGCGATAAATCGGGAAGGCCGCCGTGAACTCGGCCAAGTTTCACAACGGCCTCGGAGGCCGCTCCTCTCACGTTATTCACCCCCACCCGGGGGGCTAGGAGCAGCGCTCCGTAACTCTCGGCCGCCAGGCCTTGACGCTTGCGTCAAGGCGGCGTGCCGAGAATGACGCGACGGCTGCGCCTAAGTGACGTCAGCCGCGCATGCGCAGGTTGGCCGGCTCCAACCTGCGCATGCGCGGCTGACGTCACGACGGCTGATGGCTCAAACCCGCGCATGCGCAGTTGCCGTCTTCACCTCCGCTGACCCGCAAGACGTGGCGGCTTGATCTTGCGAGGCGGCGGAGAGGAAAGATTGCGTCGCTTTGAGACGCCGGCCCGACGATCGGTGGGCACCGATCGCGGGCCTGCCCCCGCCCGAGCTCGGCCGTGGTGCTCACTCCCCTCTCCGCCCCCACAAGCTTCAAACAAGCATTTGCCGCCCATGTTCACGATGGCAGCGACCAGGTGCCGTTGCCGCCATCGTGAACCGGTCGCGAACAGCAGGCCGCTCGACCCATCCGGGCCGGAGAATCGCTGGTCGGCATGAAAAACGACGAGCAGCGATTCTTCCGAGCGGGGGGGTGGGAGAATCGCGCGGGGCATCGGGGGCGTGTCTTGAGTCGCCCGCCCCTCCCACGATTCTCCCACCAGGCGTGGGGAGCGGAGAATCGCGCCCAGTGTCTGTGGATTTCTCTTCTGAATCCACCCAGAGGATTGTCACATGAATTTCCAGACTCCACTCCCAAAAACGGGCGTTGAAATCTTCTCTCACAATAATGCTTTTCTTTAGCGATTTGCTTTCTAAAATTCAGTCCAGGTTTTGCAAATGAATCTTTTAAGCAGAGCTTCCACTCCACTTTTAAGAGCATCCAGTCCAGGATTTACACCAACCTCTTTAGGATTTCTTTGTCTTCACTGCTGTACAAATTGTAATTGCGTTATCTGTCTATTCCCAGACTGTAGTAAAATAGGATCACTTTAAATCTGGTTCCTGCAATTATCCCTTTAACTCAACCTTTTGTTTACTCTTCCTTGAATTCTTCTGAATAATACACTGGCCTCTGTTCACTTAACTCCTGTAATCTTAAATCCTCTTTCTGTCCCAATTCTTTGGTTATCTAGATTATATCTTGTTCCTTAGGAAGCTTGCATCTTTGCAGCTCTTGTCCTGTCCAGCTTCTCCTGGCAGAGGTGAGAACTATTCACTCCCCAGTGTCCTGCCTCCAACTGCTCTGGCTTCCAGTTAAAACTAAGAACAGAGGAAAGCCCTTCCCTGGGAAAGTGGCCTCCTGTTGCTAAGCAACAACTTGCTTCTCTTTACCCTTCACGCTTTAGCCCCCTCTAAGCACAACCGAATCATAGTTGAAATTGAAACCAACCCCACACATACAAACATCTTTGTCCAGCATGACTCTAACTATAGGTTTTATCCTTCCAGACACGGTAACGTTAAATTAAACCCACTTAAAACAATACCTTTTGTTTACCAATACAAATATTGTATTAAAACTACCTTTGTTATCCTAACGGAAGTTATATAAAATCAAACATCTATCATACAAGTTCCGAGAACTAGCACAACAGCTTGAGTAACTTTGTTGCAAGAAACTTGCCCTAATAGAAATAATTTAAAGTTAAATTTCGCTGGTAGCTTTTACCCCTTCGATTAATATTTGGAAATGATCAGTGGGCAAGCTAATCCTTTTTATGGAACGTTTTTCAAAATGCCTCCGAAATCCAGGCAGTCACAGATTTAATGCGCAGTCCTAAGTGAACATCACTGGCACAGGATTGTTTTCTCCACATGAAGGAAGAAAGAATGCCTTCCATTCATATAACACCTTTCACAGCCTTTGGCAGCCCTTTACGGCCAATAGAGTACTTTTGAAGTATAGCAGCCAAAATTGTATACAGCAAGGGGAAGCGGTGGTTAGTGGTAATGCCATTGGACAAGTAATCCAGAGAGTAGTGCTCTGGGGGCATGGATTAAAATCACACCATGCCAGCTGATGGATTTTAAATTCAGTTAACCAGTGCAATTCGGGGTGTGCAACAAACACTGGTCTTGCCAACGATGCCTACATCGCATGAAATATATTTTTTAAAAGTCTCTCAAATAGCAAGGTGATAGCCGCAATGTTAATCTACGTCTTACTTGAAGGATAAATGACGCAGGGTACTGAGCAGAACTCTGCTGCCCTTAACAGTCATACCACGGGGGTCTTTCCATGCCCATCGAGGAGCCAGTGTGGCTTAGTTTAATGATTCATCTGAAAAACGGTGCCTCTGACCAATCATAGAATCCCTACCCTGCAAGAGGAGACCCTTTGAAAGATCCAATTCGCCGTCCTATTCCTGCAACCCCACCCTAAGGGGCAATTCCGCATGGCCAATCCACCCTAACCAGCACATTTTTGGACTGTGGGAGGAAACTGGAGCACCCGGAGGAAACCCACGCAGACACAAGGAGAATGTGTTTAATTCCACACAGTCACCCGAAGTCGGAATCAAACCTGGGTCTCTGACGCTTTGCAGCAGCAGTGCTAACCACTGTGCTGAACAAGCAACATATGACCGCTTCCTCAGCCTCCATGTTCAGTACTTGGCAAGAATGTCAGCCTAGATTATGTGCTCAAGTCTCTGGAGGGAAGCTTTAATTGCAGAACCTTCTGGCCTCATTGAGAGTTCTATCACAAAGCTGAAACTCTCACTTTGCGGACTTAATTCAGCTCCAGACTTGGAAGTGAGTTGAGGGATCTATATTCAAACGCTATTAGAACAACCCTTCAACTTAGCAAATGAGTAAGTGCACGTGTTAGTACCTATTCTTTCCTCAGTTGTTTTCTCTGCTTACTCAAACTCTGTCATCTGCAGGAATAAGACCAGTGAGTCATTCGATGTTTCTCGATTGGCTATATTTGGCAGCCATACAGCAGGAGTTCAAACACTCAAGATTATTCAAGACCTGTTTAACCTCATTAGCTGATCTCTCTTGGCATTTCTTGTGGTGACTTGCAGGATAAGGTGTTTTGTTACAAATGGATATTTATTAATAACAGTGTGATACAAATGCACATTTAAAACAAGGCTTTCTAATAGGCTACAGTTAAAAGTTACTGAAATTCATGTTTGGTACTCGTGATCGTAAGCATGAGTTTCAATAAAGATTTATCAATTAATCACCTTCAGGCGAAATTCTTCAGAGTTTGACAGTACTGCCCCCCCCCCCCCCCCCCCCCTTTCTTTAATTGGTTTTGGTCACAAAATTCTAAATGATCACTTTCTTTTATGTGTACCAGCTGTGACCCTTTGTGAAAATCTTCTCTCTAAAATTTGCTACAAGTCCAAAAGTGTTTTTGATGTTTGATGTCAACATGTGCTTGATAAATACAGAAAACCTTTGTTATAATTGGATCCACTTTACTTGTCACGGTGCACCCCTTTATCACTCCCTCGCTGTTAAACCACATTTGTTAGCATGCTTCAGAAGGCCTTTTAATTGATTTTTGTTTTTGGCAGGAGAATGAATGTGTATGAGTGTTCCTCCTTGGAGTGGAGGATGTTGTTGAGAAATAAAACATTTGGCTCCATATGCCAACTGGCTACATTTGCCAGCCAATGCCGCATCCAGTGGTTCTATTTGAAGTGAGGTTTCAATCTTCTATTCTAATGCACTTTAACCCAATCCTCGGAAGATCAGCATCTACTGCACCCATCATAACTTATGTTTCCCTCATCAGCTGTTCTAAGATGGTACGTTGTGGCAAATTAATTGATCCGTTGTGCTGTAAAACAATCTAGGTTAAGGTATCTTTGATTTGGGATTCGTACAATGAGCAGAAAGAATAGACTTTCACTGCCATTCCTCTGAAACATGTTATAGCCTTAAAAAAGGCAGTTGTGCTTAACCGCTTCAGTTCTCAAGCAACCTTCCTCTCCTCCCCCAAGCGTGCACACAAGACAAAGGCAAGCATGAAGAAGGCTAGATGATTATTTGGAAAGGCATGGACATTTTCCAAGTAGCAGTTAGATGGCAAACATAACTTAATGTAAACAAGTGTAACATAGTTTTTGGGAGGATGAATCTAGAAATAGTAGTGTACCTAGCTAAATGTGTTAGTGCGAGGGCAGCACGGTGGCGCAGTGGCTGGCATTGCTGCCTCATGGTTCCCAGGTTTGACCCCAGCTCTGAGTCACTATCTGTGTGGAGTTTGCACATTCTCCCCGTTTGCATGGGTTTCGCCCCCACAACCCAAAGATGTGGAGGATAGGTGGATTGGCCACACTAAATTGCCCCTTAATTGGAAAAAATTAATTTACTCTAAATTTATTTTTAAAAATGTGTTAGTGCCAGTAATTATAGCCATATAAATTTTTAAAATTTATGAGGAAGACCATTTGCTTCAGTTGAGTCAAGACTGAGCAGTATTCAATTGAAAATTATCACATTTTGTATAACCGCTGCTCACTATTTGTGAGGATCATTGGAACAGGGAATACTTTGCCAATGGGTGAATGAGGCACAACAGCATTTCATCTTTTAAAGAATAATTTGCGAAATAGTTGAAGCTGAGTAACATATGGAGATGATGTGAAAACCAGTGGGATTAATTTTGAGTGCACTCGTGAAAGACCAGCAACATATGGCAACCTGCTGTAGCATAAAGTTCTGTGTTTCCCCCATTGTCAACTCGATCATCTGTACAGTCGATCTTCATATTATGCATCATTATTCTGCATGATGTCTTCCATTAGTTGTAACAATGGATACTGTTAATTTTGGATAGTTGTTCAATATAATGTTTCATTGATTTTTGTTTCTACTCCAGGATTGCCTGAAGATTGCAAAGTAGAGACTCCAGCCTTCACAGATGCTGTCCGATTGTATCGTCAGTCAAAAGATCAATACGGCACATGGGACATGTTGTGTGGCAATCAAGCACAGGTAAGCTGGTTGTGGGCTACCTCACTGAAAGGCCCTTTCAATGCCCTTGTTTCACATGCATTGTCACCCCAATATGTTAAACAGTGGCCCTCTTTATGCTAGCCAACGTATTTGAGCTTCCTTTATAAGTTTTTAAATTATTGTTGTTATTATTATTATAAGTTGGCACTGTGAACGGAAGGTTCCAGCAGCCCAATCATTAAGTCAGTCATGCCAACATGGAACTGATGTTCCACTCTATCTTCCAAACTTCATCCCCATCGGGGGATTCATTTGAAGTTATGAAGCATTTCACTTAACTTAGCGCAATGTTGAATGTTGACGCGATCATTGATCAAGAACGAATGATGCAAATCAAAAAGGCAATCTCAACTTCCGGAAAGTACAAATTTTAACCTGGAATCTGCTTTGATTGATTGTGATTCAAAACGAATGCTGTGGACCCCTCCATCCTCCCTCATCCATGTGAAGTACAGACGTGTTACTGATACCAGGGGCGGGATTCTCCCAACGGGAGACTAAGTGCCGACGCCGGAGTGAAAACCGGAGTGTTATACTCCGGCGTCGGAGGCTCCTCACCCCCTATTCTCCCACCCCTAGGGGGGCTAGGAGCGGCGCCGCGTCATTTACGCGCACCGGGCATTGGCGTCGCGTAAATGACGTCACCCGCGCATGCGCAGTTTGGCCGGCGCCAACCCACGCTTGCACAGTTGCCGTCCTCCCCGCTGGCGCCCCGCAAGAAATGTCAGCGTGATCTTGCGGGGCGTCGGATGAAAGGAGTGCATCCTTCAGAGAGGCAAGCCCGCCGATCGGTGGGGACCGATCGCGGGCCAGATCCCTTTTGAGCGCCCCCCTGCCGCTCGATTTCCCCCCCCCCCCCCCCCCACCACAGGCTGCCCCCGCAGCGTTTCCACGCTGTTCACGCCGGCAGCGACCAGGTGTGGTCGGTGCCGGCGTGAACCCGTTGTATTGAGCAGGCCGCTCGGCCCATCTGAGCCGGAGAATCGCCGCTCACCCGCTACAAACAGCGAGCGGCGATTCTCCGAGCGGCCACCCGTAAATCTTGCCGCGCCGGTTTGTGGGGGGTGGGAGAATCACTTGCGAGTGCCGGGGCGGTGTGGCAGGACTCGCCCGGTGCCCCCGCGATTCTCCCACCCGGCGTGGGGGGGTAGAATTGGGCCCCAGATCTATGATCAACACAGTTTCATTAATGGCATCCCATACCTACATAGTGACCATGGGTGGGATTCTCCTGCGGGAATTCCCACCCGAGGTCAATGGACCTTTAAGTTGTACACGTCCCGCAGTGGGCGGGGAGGAAGAATCCAGCGCTGAAAGTTTCAATTCCAAACGCCCAACGTGCTTGTTTGTTGGTCTGAAAAAAGCAGCTGAGATGGACATATTGTGTCACCAGAGTCGGTCGAGATAGATGACTGAAGTAAGTCGTTTATGGTGACCTGAATAATGGCAAGTGATCTCTATGTGTTCACCTGACATGCCACGAAGATCTATTTTTTTTCTTTAACAAACAATTTTATTGAGGTATTTTAGGCATATAGAAAAAGTGACATTGTACAGTACAAAAAAAAATGTCAAGAGACAAATTACAAATTAAACATAATGCAAACCACGGCTCTGTTCACGCACGGACCTGCCTCAATATCCCCCTACTCTACTCTACCCTTGCTGCGAATGCCAATAGCCCCTGAGTTTAGGGCACGACCAGAACATGTGCACATGGTTAGCCGGCGCATCTAGCACACTTGTCCACCAGCCCGAAGAATCAGCTCATACGGGCCACCGTCATGTGGGCCCGGTACACGACCTTAAACTGGATCAGGCTGAGCCTGGCGCATGTTGCGGTCGTGTTTACTCTGCTCAGGGCTTCTGCCCAAATGCCGGCCTCCTGCTCTCTCTCCCCCCCCCCCCCCCCCCCCCCTCCCCCCCGAGTTCCTCCTCCCACTTGAGCTTCAGTCCTCGGTCTGCGTATCCTCAGCTCTCATTAGCTCCTTGTAGATGTCTGAAACTCTACCCTTTCCCACTTCTCCCCTAGAAACTACCCTGTCCTGCCTTCCCTTCGGTGGGAGACATGGGAAGGCCGGCACCAGGCTGCATACAAAATCCCTCAGCTGCAAGTGTCTAAAGTCGTTCCCTCTCGCCAGCCCAAACTTCTCCTTTAGCGTCCACATGCTCGGAAAGCTCCCTTCCAGAAACAGATCCCCCATCCTCACAATCCCCGCCCCCCTCCACAGTCGATACCCCCAGTCCATGTTCCCCGGGGCAAATCGGTGGTTGCCGCAGATTGGGGTCCATACCGATGCTCTTACCTCCCCTACATGCCTCCTCCACTGGCCCCAGATCCGAAGAGCTGCCACCACTATCGGGCTGGTGGAGTACCGTGCCGGTGGAAGCGGCAGAGGCGCTGTGACCAGGGCTGCTAAGCGAGCGCCCCTGCACAAAGCAGCCTTCATCCGCTCCCAAACCAACCCCGTACCCACCATCCATTTCCTTATCATCTCTATGTTGGCTGCCCAGTAATAGTTGCTGAAGTTCAGCAACGCCAGCCTCCTTTTCCTCTGCTCCTTTCAAGCATCACCCTCTTCACCCATGGGGACTTCCCTGCCCATACAAATCCCAGAATAGTTTTATTCAGCCTCTTGAAGAAGGACCGCGGGATAAAGATGGGGAGACACTGAAAAACAAACAAGAACCGCGGGAGAATCGTCATCTTAACAGTCTGCACCCTCCCCGCCAATGACAGTGGGAGCACATCCCACCTCCAGACCTCCTCCCTCACTCGTTCCACCTTTCGGGACAGGTTGAGCTTGTGCAACTTGCCCCAGTCACGTGCCACCTGAATCCCCAAATATCGGAAGCTCTCCCCCACTAGCCTGAACGGTAACCCCTTCCGCTTACTCTCCTGCCCCCTCGCCTGGGTTACAAACAACTCTATCATATCCATGTTCAGTTTGTATCCGGAGAGTCGGCCAAATTCCCTCAGGGTTGCCATAATAACGTCCATCCCCACCATTGGGTCCGATACATATAACAGCAGATCATCGCCGTATAACGAGTCTCTATGTTCCACTCCCCCCTCCCGGACCAGCCCTTTCCAGCCCCTAGAAGCTCTCGGTGCAATTGCCAGCGGTTCTATGGCCAGCACAAACAGCAGTGGGGAGAGAGGGCAGCCCTGTCTTGTCCCACAGTGCAGTCTAAAGTAGTCCGATGTCGTCCTGTTCGTCCTTACACTCACATCCGGGACCTGATACAATAGCCTAACCCAGTCGATGAACCCCGGCCCGAATCCGAACCGTCCTAGTACCTCCCACAGATAATCCCACTTGACCCGGTCAAAAGCCTTTTCAGCAACCATGGCTACCACTATCTCTACCTCCCTACTCTCCGGAGGCATCGTAATCACATTGAGCAGCCTTCTTCTGTTGGCCACCAGCTGTCTCCACTTTACAAATCCGGTTTGGTCCTCCACAATTGCATCCGGTACAGTCCTCAATTCTAGTTGCCAAAATCTTGGCCAGTAACTTGGAGTCTACGTTGATCAAGGAGATCTGCCTGTATGACCCACAGGCCTCCGGGTCCTTATCCCGTTTCAGAATGAGCGAGATGGTGGCCTGCGACATTGTCGGGGGTAAACTCCTCTGTCTCTTGCCTCGTTAAAGACCCTGACTAGCACTGGCCCCACTATCCCGGCAAATATTTTGTAAAATTCCACCGGATACCCGTCCGGCCCTGTGCTTTATCCAACTGCATGACCTTCAGGCCCCCCAATACCTCTTCGATCCTGACCAGGGCCCCCAGTCTGTCCACCAACCCCCTCCCCACTCTTGGGAAGGTCAGTCCGTCCAAAAATCGCCTCATCCCCTCCCCTCCCCCGGTCCCCCGGGTGGTTCCGAACTATACAGCTTCCGATAAAAGTCCCTAAAGACCTTATTCAGCCCTGCTGGATCACCCACTAGATTACCTGCCGCATCCACTACCCGCCCTATTTCCCTAGCCGCTTCCCTCTTCCTCAGTTGCTGCTCAAGCATTCAACTGGCCTTCTCCCCATGCTCATGTCGTGCCTTTTACCTTTCTAAGCTGCTCTACAGCCTTGCCTGTAATCAGCACCCCAAACTCGGCCTGCAGCCTCTGTCATTTCCTGAGAAACTCTGGCCTCGGGGATTCCACGTAACTCTTGTCCGTCAGTAGAATTTCCTTAATCAGTCGGTCCATCTCTGCCCTATCTGTCCTGTCCCTGTACGCCCGGATTGAAATCAGCTCCCCTCTCACCACTGCCTTCAGTGCCTCCCAGAGCACCGCTGCCGACTTTTCTCCAGTATTGTTCACCTGCAGGTAATTCTGCATGCATTTCCTCAGCCTCTCACACACCGCCTCGTCCGCGGGTAGTCCCATTTCCAGCCTACGTGGTGGGCGCCAAAAGCTGTCCTTACAAAACTGCAGGTCTACCCAGTGCGGAGCATGGTCCGATATGGCAATTGACGAATATTCTGCCCCCACCATTCCGGCCAGCAGGCCCCTACTCACCACAAAGTAGTCAGTTCGGGAATACACCTTGTGGACGTGGGAGTAATACGAGAACTCCCTCGCCGTCGGTCAGCTAAATCTCCACTGATCTGCTCCCCTCATTTGCTCCGTGAGCCTTCAGTTCCTTTGCCATCGCTGGCAACCTGCCCGTTCTTGAGCATGACCGATCCAGACTCGGTTCCAGGACTGTAATAAAGTCCCCGCCCATGATCAACTTCCACGAGTCCAGGGCAGGGATGTTCCCTAGCATCCTCCTAATAAAATCCACATTGTCCCAATTAGGGGCATACACGCTGACCAGGATTACTCTCAACCCTTTGAGTTTACCCCTCGCCATAACGAACCTATCACCCCCATCCGCGACTGTGCCCTCCGCCTCAAATTGTACCCTTTTATTAATCAAGATCGCAACCCCGAATGAAAGACCTGACTGACCCAGCCCTTCCTTAACCTAACCTGGTCTGCCACTTTCAGGTGCGTCTCCTGCAACAAGGCTATGTCCACCTTGAGAACCCGCAGATGCGCAAACACACGCGCCCTCTTCACTGGCCCGTTTAACCCTCCAACGTTCCAGGCGATCAGCCTGGTTGGGGGGCACTTCGCCCCCCCCCTCCTCCATTGCCAATCAGCCATCCCTTTTCCTTGGCCAGCCCCCCAGCCATGTGTCGCGCTTCCTCTGGCCCGCCTTCTGGCCGGCTCCACCCATGACCTCCTCACTGTTATCATGCCCAGTTCCCCTCCCTGTCAGCAGAACAACTCTTTCTCCCCCCCCCCCCCCCCCCCCCCCCCAGCAACACCATCCTATCACATAACCCCTGCTCTAATCTAACTATATGGACCCCCCCCCCCCCCACCTCGGCTTCCGTTGACCAGCTGCTCTCAGCTAACCTGGGGCTACCATCCTCGGCACCAACCCATCTCCCATCCATTGTTCCCAGTCACACCTCTTCCCCCCCCCCCCCCCACCCAACCCCTCCACACCAATTCCGCAGATCAGCCCTACTTAAGCAAACACTCCATTTAAGTCATAAACAATCCCCACAATAGCACAGTTCAAGTTAAACAAGAAAAAAAAGATAAGAAATAACAGGCACTCTTCAGTCCTAGCCATACAGACACAGAAAAAGATTACACAAAGTCCCCCTGAAGCATCCATTTTAACCCAACCCTTTTAACTGGCCAAACTCCAGCTAAGCAAAGAGCCCAAACAGGAAAACCACGCAAAAACAAGAAAAAAAAAGATACATCCCAAAACGGGAGAGATACCACATATACTTAAAAGCTCTAACATGCGTCCAAATGTCCTCAGCTCAGAGCCAGTCCTTGCTTCTTAACGAAGTCCATCACCTCTTCGGGTTCCTCGAAATGGTGGTGCTGACCCTTATACGTAACCCACAGTCGCACCGGAAAAAGCAGCCCGAATTTCACCTTGTTTTTATATAGTATCTCCTTCACTTGCCTGAAGACTCCCCTCCTCCTGGCCACCTCCGCACTCAAATCCTGGTACACACGCAGGGTGGTATTGTCCCAAATACAGCTTTGTGTGCTCTTTGCCCATTGCAGCACCCGTTCCTTGCCCAGGTACCTGTGAAAGCGTACCACCATCGCTCGTGGGGGACCCCCTTGTCGCAGCTGCCTCACCTGCACTCTATGTGCCCTGTCCACCACCTCGTTCCCCAGTAACTTCTGAAACATACCCTCCACATATGTGGCAGTGTCTAGCCCCTCTGCCCTCTCCGGGAGGCCCACGATTCCCACGTTCTGCCAGCGAGATCTGTTGTCCAGGTCCTCTAGCCTTTCCAGAAGCACTTTTTGCTGGTCCCGAATTTCCACTTCCGCCACCGTTTGAAAGTCAGCCTGCTCCTCACTGACTTCTCCAACTGCTGGAGCTTCTCAGCCTGATCATCCAGCCTTTTTCCCACCCAATCAATCGACTTCTGAAGCGGCTCCAAGTTGTCACGCTTCAAAGCCAAAAAGCCCTCCTGCATAGTCTGCAGCAGCTGCTCCATTGTGGGCTGGGCTGTCGGCTCCTTGCTCTGAACACCAGCCATGCTGGTCCCTCTCACAGCTTCCACTGTGCCCTTACTCGACCACTTCTTCTGCTGTTTACGGTCCCTCCGGCTTCCTAGGTCCATACAATTCTGTATGGGTCCTGTGCCTGAGTACTATTGCTTTCCAGTTCCGTGCTCAAAAGCTCAAAAAAGTCAGGGGAAAAGGTCCAAAAGTCCAACCGAAACGGGAGCCACCAAATGTGCAACCTATTCCCTCATAGCTGCCACCGGAAGTCGTCACGAAGATCTATTAAAACATAACCTCCCCTCCATTGTTATCAATTTATGAGTGCAAGACCTTAGTAACTGAATGAAGTGGTGAGCCAGTCTTTAGTGGAGGATAAAAGTTCCTGATTGCATTTAAGAGGCAGAAGAACAGCAGACACGATGCCCCAGACAGTGGCCTCTAACCCAACAAGCAAAAGGTGAGTTCCTGTGCGATAATTGTAGAAGGCATCTACTTACGGTGACTTTTGGAGTCATGTGGGGAAATATCTTTTGACAACTGAGGATGAATGTGTTTCTGGTCATTTTGAAATACAAAATTAAGCATACATTCATGTCACACCTCCAAGTGATACATCTAATGTGCACAGTTGCTTCCCCTGACCTGTCACATGTTGAATTTACAAAAGGAGTTCAGACTTGCGTTCATGGTGAACAGACTCGTACTGTGGAACATTATGTTGGTTACTGCCATTATACTTGAGCCAGCACAATGTCACTGTGGCACTGAATCATCTCCTTGGCGAGTTACAGTAGAGACATCCAGCTAGTTGAGAGGGCTTTTTAGTTGCTCTATAAGATACTTTTTGTCCACTTTGATTGCCCACAAGCAAAAAATTATGAAATTCTAGCTCGTCAATAATGGTATGTGTGCATTGACAGAGTGGACAAACTGGTCATACTGGTCATATCAGCTGACTTGAAATTGGTATCGTGCATATTTAGTTAGTTAATATATGGTTTCTCATATGGGGGTAGTCCTGGGGCAGACTCTTCACCTTTAAGTGAGGAAAGTGGAGAGAAAATCTGATTCATTTGAAGACTCGTTTTGTTTCAAAAAGTATTATTTTTGTGTGTGAGAATATTCTCAATGCGGTTGTTTTTTTTCCCTCCTGTGTGCATTGGCAGTCACTGCACCTACATTGGCAGCAGCATTTCAAAACAAATCAAATTTAGAACCAACTCGTATTCTGAATATATCTGATCAGTTTTTACTTTAACCATTAGACTGCTAGTGAGCTCCCAGAGATGTTAGAAGTCTTCAACGATACTATGTATCACAGGAACAACATAGCTAACCAATTTGAGTGCCAAGAGGAGCTTAATCGGTCGCAAAGCGAAGTTGCCATTCTTTCTGCTTTAACAATGTACCCGACCCTAGCCTCACTTTAACATGCCCTAATTCATATGTGTCTAATTTCCATTACCAAGTTCAACAAGCCAGTGACCCGTCCAAGTGAGATCACCAATTAATTTCAGTTTTGTGGGGTCTGCCTAACTGGGAACTTATTTCACTGTTGACTTTACACCCCGCGATCGGAGACTGCCCTCTGGTCAAATTTAAACTCAGGTCCCACTGATGGAAGAACAAGAACAAAGAAAAGTACAGCACGGGAACAGGCCCTTCGACCCGCCAAGCCAGTGCCGGGCAGTTATTCATTCCCAACAGGGTGGTTCTTTTATTCAACAGGGAAAACCATTTTCAAAAAAAGATTTTAAACTCTTCCCATCTTTTCATTTCCTTATTTTGAGTTAAAGGTTTTTTTAAAAAAACCCTTTTGGCTGAAAGCACATTCCAAAGGTCCCTTTGTGGGGGAGAATAAAACTAAAATCAAAAGCTGAAAATCCAAGATTTATCAAGCTTGAGGTAATCGGGTGAGATGGATTTCTTAGTGGGAGGAGCTCCCAGTGAACAAATATTGTTGCTGCTGACTCGCAAGCACCTGCTTTATGGTGTGCTCGATGTTTAATTGTAGCTTTAGTCGATACTAAAGAGAGAACTTCATTATTTATTAATTTTTCCAATTAAGCGGCAATTTAGCGTGTCCAATCCACCTACTCAGCACACCTTTAGATTGTGGGGGTGAGACCCACGCAGACACTGGGACAATGTGCAAACTCCACACGGACAGTGACCCAGGACCAGGATTGAACCCGGGTCCTCTGTGCAGTGAGGCAGCAGTGCTAACCCACTGCGCCACCGTCCTCAAGAGCACATATTTAAGCTCTGATTGCTGCAGGTCTGTTTAAGCAATGCCCTCAACACCGGGTTATTTAGTGATCATACATAAATCAATTCTATATCGTGAAAGGTGAGAATATCATGCCTGAGTGTACACAAGGTAAATGTACTGGACACAATTAACTAATTCTGGGCTTTTTAACACTCGTACAATAATTAGCATTATTGCTCCTAACAATGCTGCAATTTTTATGCTAAAACCCTTTCTTCTGCCGAGAGAATGGGGCACACTAGCCTGGATGTCTCTGCACCGTTGTTAATGGTGTTTTAGTTTAGCAATTATAAGAATCGAAGTCCAAGAGTTAAAATAGTCCACATGAGGAATGCAATCCTTGACTGGTAGGAGTGACTTAGCAGCAAAGCAGCAATTATATTTTGATAAAATAAGTTCATAATTTAGTGGACGTGGCATGCTTGAAATTCTTTGACTATAGTGCTTGACTGGCCATTAAATCTGTCTAAAGTGCCAGTAAACATTCAAAAGTATCTCCCTCTGAAAGAATTTGGCCTCTTGTAAGACCAAACTGCAAGTTAGGAGCGCTTAGAAAATGTGTTGACCATATCATTTCTAAATCTACTATTACATTATTTTCCTATGAATTAATTATTTGAGTCCCAAAACATCAGTGAAACTATGCTTTACAAGTAAAAACATATCACTGCCGGTAGGCGTTTTATTTCTAACCATGTGGTACTTTGAATCAGTAGGTTTTAGCACAGCGAGAATTTCATTATGCAACAGTTTAATTACTTAATTCAAGCCGGTTAAAAAAGTGAGTTACAGAAAGGTTTGCTTAATTCTGGGGGATGGTGTGTAGCAGGATCACTGTTTTTCGTGATATATATTAATAACCTTGAACTGGGTGTACAGGGCACCAGTTTAAAATTTGAAAACAATGCAAGACTTGGAAATATATCGCTGCTTATTCACTGTCGCTGGGGCAACATCCTGGAACTCCCTCCCTAATAGCACTGCCTGAGCGTTTGACGGAGACGGGCTACAGTGCAGTTTTCAATAGGGAACTGGATAATCGTCTGAATAGAAAGACCTTGCAGGGCTACAGGGCAAAGATGGAGGAGTAGGACCAGTTGCGTTACTGTTGCGGAGAACAAACACAAAGACAATGTGCTGAATGGCTTCCTGTGCAGTAACTAGTCTCTGATTCCACTGTAGATGCATTTAAGGAAGTTGCTAGACACATGAGGAAGAAAGAATCTGAAGGATAGTGTGATCGAAAAGGGTGGAAGGAGCCTTGTGTAGAACATAAACACCAACAGAGATAGGATGGACCAAATGGCCTGTTTCTGTGCTGTAAATGCCATGTAAAGTTGCCAGAAGGGAATACAAACATTACACTACGTTTCAGAGCCAAGGAATTAATGTTCGATAGGCAAACAGAACAGGCTGTTTGGGGATATCGTTGCTGCTTTAGATCCTGGGAAGCTTGAGCTTCAAAGACCCTGAAATGCCTGTTTGAGAGATCTGTGCCGGGACCTGTACAGTCTGGGATTTTTCTTTTAAGTCAATGAGGGTTACTACTGTTACTGCTGCTGCACATTGACTCAGAGACATACAACAGCAGCAGTATGAGGCCCTCGACCCTTGGACTGGCCTTTCCTCTGCTTCCTGTTCATCACCCGAGGCTCCAGATTCATAGCCACGCCACAAGCTCCAGACATTCCAGTCAACTCATAGTGTTCGACCTAAACTCAAAACTCCAGGAACCCGTGGCCAACCTTGTGCTTTTGCCCCACATAATACCACAGGTAGAAATCACTCGACATGGTCCCCATGCCGGGCACTTCTGCGCCCTAAGTCATGCAGCACTATCTGGCTGCAAGAGGTTTTTCTTCCAGTTCTGATTGTTGCCATCGACGAGCCAAATCCCCCTGAATGTGTTGCTCCCAGAAACAAGTAGCTTCAATCAGCACCAGTCCTACAGATTGAAAATCCAGGCAGACAATTAATGGTGTGGCATCACTGAAGTCGGTGGAAAGAATAATCAAATGGGGCATATAATAGATGACCAATCAACAAAGGAGTGTTTCCCATCCAGCGGTGAATATTGAAGTTTTTAAATGGGAGATTCCAGAGTCACTCTTCAGCAGCACTGCACCCCTTGTGCAAGACATTTAGAAAACCAACTTGGGTTTCACACACTGCCTTCTAAACAGTGCTAAGAACCTTCACATTCCTACTCATTGGTCTCGAGGAATAGGTTTGAAAAGAAGATGCAGTAATGATGGCTTTCCCATTCAAACCTGTGCCATAGATAGTGGGCCGTAAAGCAGAACATTTGAGTCGATGCTGCTTCTCCTGAAAATGGCAGGCCATTGCTTTGGCTACAACATCTGTATAAAACAGATGATCTTTGCCAATTCATTATAGATGGGGGGGGGGGGGGGGAGGAGGAGGAGAAGGGAAGAAAATAAATTTAGGGTTTTGCTTTCTGTTATTGCTAGTCTCCCATAATGTGCTAATTGTGTCAAAAGATCAGATTCCTCTTGATCATGATTGAAATTGAAAATTTGTCTATTTTTTGGGTCCAATTCGCCCAACATTGGAGAAACCTGAGGAGAAGATTGCAGAATTTCGAGCACGAATTATGTCCAGCACAAGTGGAATTTTTATGATGTACATGTGTGACCTCTGGAAAGGAGATGGAATTTTGACTTGTTAATCCCGTTCTGTTACTCCCAAGGCTCCTTACCCCAAATTGATATTACATTGAACCCCTACAGTGCAGAAGGAGGCCATTCAGCCCATCAGGTATACACCGGCCCTCCAACAAAACACCCCCCCCCCCCCCCCCCCCCCCGGAGGAAACACACAGATCCTGGAGAATGTGCAAACTCACAGTTACCCAAAGTCTGAATTAAACCCAGGACCCTGGCGCTGAGACAGCAGTGCTAACTGCAGTTCCTTATTATGCACATTCTTCCTAAGTACTGAAAGCCAACAAGAGGGCGATAGTGAAAATAAGTTGAAAATTCCTAAAACCTTACCAGTCAGGAAGGAGCGGTGAATGCTGAGAGCTTAATTTTGAGAAACAATAAATATTGTGCCAAAACAAGCAATGTGAGAGAATGGAATTTGATCATCCATGTTAAAATTGGAACAAAAACATTTTTTTATTCAGCCTTGTTTCTGAGAAGTGGAATATTTAAATTTTCTGTGCAGTGGTAGCAAGTATAGTGTGCCCGCTTCGTTTGTCACAAGTCTCTGCACAGAGCATGATTGACAACAGGTACAGGAGGCAGATGGCTTCCACTTTGCTATGAAACCTTAGCTTACTGAGGCACGCAAGAGATGTACTGTCAGTGGTGCTGGGTGTGTTTGTGCCAGCTTTTCTCCCACTCCATGTTCTAGACTGCTGCGCCATCTTTACAAAGTATCAATTGGATGACAGGTGTTTTCTCACTGGGAGAGTCCTTCAGGCTGTATTCCTTGCACCTTGACCTTTGATTAACGTATGGTTTAAGGGCACATTTTCAATCTGTTGTTTCTGGATGTGTTATAACATTATTTGTGCTGGGCGCTGAGCATTGATACTTGTCTTTGACCAAGTTGCAAGGGGATTTTTAATTCAAGTTGTGTGGGAAAAGCCAAAGACCGTTTTTGATTTTGTCCTTCAGTGTTCGGATCCAGTGTGCACTGCTCATTTTGTGTCCAGATAATGATAGGTAATTGTGGCCATTATGTCAGTAAGAATGTAACATTAGTTTGTAAAATGCGGTAAGGCGGTAAACTGCTTTCCCCATTGAGGGGGAGAGCTGACTGCTGGTGGTTTAAGCTGAGGATCACCACACCTCAGGCGAGGGACAGGGTTGAGAAGGGGGGGCCTTCATGAATAACCTCAGACGGTACAGGAATTGAACCCATGCTCCTGGCATTGTTCTGCATCACAAACCAGCTGTCTAGCCCATTGAGCTAAACCAGCCCACCTGCAGTATCTTCAGGTGCAACGCAAAAATAACTCTTTGGCCACCTACTTGGCGGGAGGTTAGAGAACAAACACTACAGTAATTAATATAGTTACATGCCACATCTCCAGATTGTTGAATCTGTGGTCACTTGTGTAGTGGAAATGGGACAAAACAGAAGCTTCTCTCCCACATCCATTAGGGTTATAAGGTTCTTGCATGTGGTTCCAAGACTACAGGTGCCCATCACTTGTTATCGTGACAGGAAAAAAGTATTTAGACGCTAATTGACTTTCTCTTACCAAATTAGAGCTAGTAAAAAGTATCCACTAAAATCTGTATTTAAGTTCAACTAGCTCTTTGAACCTAAGAAATGTGTATTTTTACACTACCTTCACTGAACCACAAGATGACGTGTCTGTGTTCTGGAGTAGCAGTAGCTCCTGCTGCTTCTATAACTTAGCTGGACAATTTGGAGTGCTGTGTGCATCTGCAGTCATACAAGAATATGCTATCGGTCCCTCAATTTCAACATAATGAATCGGCTTTGTCCAATAAAAAACATTAGCCTGGCGTGTATTTCTGCATAAAGGAAAAAAATTGCATTCTCTAAATGAGATCATGGATTAAACAGAAGCATTAATGCATCGATGGAAGGGAACGTCTGGATGATGAGATTCCGCAATTTTTCCTGGCTTCAGACAAAGTCTGCTACTGTCTGTTCTGGATTTAATTTGTGAAGTTTGAACAGCCTTTAAAATGGCAGACAGCATTTGGCCGCTGATGACTTCTTTCTCTCGGAGTAGTGAAGCCAGGTGACTGTTGACACAACACACTGCAGGGCTTGTGGCTTCAGCAGATGTTCGATGGCTACAGTCAGAGGTCAAGAGAAGTGATGCTTTTTGTGTGTGTTCCATGGCCTGAAGCGCTTTAACCTCCCAGCTGAAGTAATTTTGTAATTCCAAGCAATTAGCTTGTTCAATTTATGGGACGCACTTGGTCCTGCTTCACACAGTGGCAGAGTATTAAAAGTTTTTTCTCCTCTATTTTTCCCCCTCCCAGAAATACATTGTCACATAGCATGTTAGGTTAATGGGATGCTGAGAAATATTCACCTCGGAAATGGTGCAAAGTGAGAAAAAAATGTCACCTTTTTATTGAATCCATGGGTTTCTAAATACGTTCAAGTATACTTGAGTATCCATTCAATAAAATCACTATTGTTTTCACTGTAATGTTTTTTCTCAAAAGTATACACAACATGATTCTGAGTATTCTGAGGATGATATAGTCTTCCGGTTGTTTCAGTTTGCTGAATTTTGATATAACGCCAGCTACTATCTTTCTGTTACATACAAATTAAATAAAGCTTGTATGTCTTCCATATCGTTCCCTCCTGCCTTTCCTGAAGCTTGTACTTGAGGTGTCCCTGTCATGCTTTCTCAGAAAAACCAAGCCAAAGCTGAATGTTTGGAGAGAAGTTTAGGGAAATAATGTCATCAATTTCCTTTCTCTCCTCCCCCCCCCCCCCCCCCCCCCCCCCCCCCCAGCGTCTTCCTGACCTCCTGATAACTTGGCCCCATTCCAGACCTCTCTGCTGTTCTTGAGAAATTTCCAACAGCGATAGTAATTCATCTGTAATTAACTTCCGTCTGTTTCTATTTATACCCCTTGCGTTAAGCATAGCGAGCGATGCCTTGAAGGAGAGAGGGGCCAGCTTACCAGATAAGTGTTGGAACTGTGCTTCAGCTTGTACTCATGAGCAATGTCAGTGGCGAGGAGCTTTCAGAACTCTTCCCCATCCCATCCAAACCATAATTTTATCGAAGCTTCCCTGCCTTCTCTTTTGAATAGGTCCTGGTACTGAGCAATATAGGGCAGGAGCTTCTTACGAACTAGATGAGTAGTACGGCCACTAATAATTAACCTCAGTACCAAGTTTTGGGGGAGCAGGATTATCCATGTTTCTTCACCTAGTAGAGAGTGCATGTGAGCACACAGTTAGGCTCAGCTTTTAGTGAAATAGTTTGCAGGTTCTAACATGAAATGGGGTTACATATGAAAAAATTACTGTTCGGGAAGTGTACCAGAAGGTCGCAAGAGATTCACTTCGGCAACATTGCATAAGCCACTGCCTCCGAGGGGGAACAATTTGAAAAACAAAATGTTTCACTTAAAAACTGGCAATTTGCAACATATGTCTGGACAATCCCCCTTATTTGGAATTGATCAAAAGGAAAAACATCTCATTGTCATCTTCTTTGAACATTTCAATATGTTGAACATGAGCCAGAACTTTCCCATCTAACCAGCCCCATGTTCATACAAGACAAGACCAGGTTTAGTCCAAGGCGCTGAGATCCTTTGGTGATCTGAGGCTGGCTGAATCCCCACTGCCTGTGGAATGTAACTCAGCTCCTGAATCCCCAAGGTGAAAAAATGAAAATTGCTTATTGTCACAAGTAGGCTTCAAATGAAGTTCCTGTGAAAATCCCCTAGTCGCCATATTCCGGCGCCTGTTCGGGGAGGCTGGTACGGGAATTGAACCGTGCTGCTGGCCTGCCTTGGTCTGCTTTAAAAGCCAGCTCTTGAGCCCTGTGCTAAACCAGCCCCTACAGTTAGGTTGATCTTAGATTAGGATAAATGGTCGGCACAACATCGTGGGCCAAAGGGCTTGTACTGTGCTGTACTGTTCTATGTTCTATGTACTGCAGTGGTTCAAAGTAGACAGCTCACCTGTCGCGCGCTGGAGATGGGCAATAAGCGATGGCCTAACAAGTGAAGACCACATTATGTGAATTAATTAAAAAGAAGAATTTACCAAGTCAGATGCTAGTCAAAACTCAAATCTACTTAATCTAAATTGTAATGAAATAGTTTCCAAAAGGTAGTAGCAAACTGCCCTTTTTTCGTGAAGTGTTTGGCGAGAAGATTGTTTTGCAGCCCTTAGGTCACTGAGTTGAAATATTTTGATCAGCAAAGGTCTTATGACTTAAAAGGATTGCAGTCTTTTAAAAAAACTGTTTGTTATAGAACTATTCACTCGTGGATGTTGATGTGGAAAATTGGTATTTTTGACTGGAGGCTTGTATAAATTTCCTAATGAAATGAAATGAAAATCGCTTATTGTCACGAGTAGTCTTCAAATGAAGTTACTGTGAAAAGCCCCTAGTCGCCACATTCCGGCGCCTGTTCGGGGAGGCTGTTACGGGAATCGAACCGTGCTGCTGGCCTGCTTGGTCTGCTTTCAAAGCCAGCGATTTAGCCCAGTGAGCTAAACAGCCACCAAGGTTAGTGTTATGGGCAAAGTATTGCTGATGTACAAATGACGATGGATTAAGAAATGCAAAGGTGGTTTTCAAAAAAAATTTGGAGCAAGGAAAGTCAGTATGGTATGCTGAAAATGTCACAACTTAAAAAAAAATGAACGTACCCAATTCATTTTATCCATTTAAGGGGCAATTTAGCATGGCCAATCCACCTACCCTGCACATCTTGGGTATGACATGACAACACGGGGAGAATTTGGAAACTCCACACGGACAGTGACCCACAGTCGGGATCGAACCTGGGACCCTTGCGTCGTGAGGCAGCAGTGTTAACTAACCACTGCACCACAGTGCTGCCCTAAATATGTCATATTTATCAAAGTTTGTTTTTGCAGCTCTAGACCTCTCTCTCTGCCGCGCACGCTCTCTCTCTCTGCCGCGCGCGCTCTCTCTCTGCCGCGCGCTCTCTCTCTCTGCCGCGCGCTCTCTCTCTGCCGCGCGCGCTCTCTCTCTGCCGCGCGCGCTCTCTCTCGCGCGCGCTCTCTCTCTGCCGCGCGCTCTCTCTCTGCCGCGCGTGCTCTCTCTGCCGCGCGCGCTCTCTCTCTGCCGCGTGCGCTCTCTCTCTGCCGCGCGCGCTCTCTCTCTGCCGCGCGCGCTCTCTCTCTCTGCCGCGCGCTCTCTCTCTCTCTGCCGCGCGCGCTCTCTCTCTCTGCCGCGCGCGCTCTCTCTCTCTGCCGCGCGCGCGCTCTCTCTCTTCCGCGCGCGCGCTCTCTCTCTCTGCGCGCGCGCTCTCTCTCTCTCTCTGCCGCGCGCGCTCTCTCTCTCTCTGCCGCGCGCGCGCTCTCTCTCTCTGCCCGCGCGCGCTCTCTCTCTCTGCCGCGCGCGCGCTCTCTCTCTCGCCCCGCGCGCGCTCTCTCTCTCTCTCTGCCGCGCGCGGCGCTCTCTCTCTCTGCCGCGCCGCGCTCTCTCTCTCTGCCGCGCGCGCGCTCTCTCTCTCTGCCGCGCGCTCTCTCTCTCTCTGCCGCGCGCGCGCTCTCTCTCTCTCTCTGCGCGCGCGCGCCCTCTCTCTGCCGCGCGCGCGCTCTCTCTCTCTGCCGCGCGCGCGCTCTCTCTCTCTGCCGCGCGCGCGCTCTCTCTCTCTGCCGCGCGCGCTCTCTCTCTCTGCCGCGCGCGCGCTCTCTCTCTCTGCCGCGCGCGCGCTCTCCTCTCTCTGCCGCGCGCGCGCTCTCTCTCTCTGCCGCGCGCGCTCTCTCTCTCTGCCGCGCGCGCGCTCTCTCTCTCTGCCGCGCGCGCGCTCTCTCTCTCTCGCGCGCGCGCGCTCTCTCTCTCTCGCGCGCGCGCGCTCTCTCTCTCTCTGCCGCGCGCGCTCTCTCTCTCTGCCGCCGCGCGCTCTCTCTCTCTGCCGCGCGCGCGCTCTCTCTCTCTCTCTCGCGCGCGCGCTCTCTCTCTCTGCCCGCGCGCGCGCTCTCTCTCTGCCGCGCGCGCGCTCTCTCTCTCTGCCGCGCGCGCGCTCTCTCTCTCTGCCGCGCGCGCGCTCTCTCTCTCTCTCCCGCCGCGCGCTCTCTCTCTGCCGCGCGCTCTCTCTCTCTCTGCCGCGCGCGCGCTCTCTCTCTCTGCCGCGCGCTCTCTCTCTGCCGCGCGCGCTCTCTCTCTCTCTGCCGCGCGCTCTCTCTCTGCCGCGCGCGCTCTCTCTCTCTGCCGCGCGCGCGCTCTCTCTCTCTGCCGCGCGCGCTCTCTCTCTCTGCCGCGCGCGCTCTCTCTCTCTGCCGCGCGCGCGCTCTCTCTCTCTGCCGCGCGCGCGCTCTCTCTCTCTGCCGCGCGCCGCTCTCTCTCTGCCGCGCGCGCGCTCTCTCTCTCTGCCGCGCGCGCGCTCTCTCTCTCTGCCGCGCGCGCGCTCTCTCTCTCTCCGCCGCGCTCTCCTCTCTCTCTGCCGTCGCGCCTCGTCTCTCCTCCTGCCGCTGCGCGCGCTCTCTCTCTCTGCCGCGCGCGCGCTCTCTCTCTCTGCGCGCAGAGCGCCTCTCTCAGCCAAGCTAGGTTGGGCAGCTGTTATGATAGAGAGAGTAGAGTACATGATGGCGGCAAATTTGACAATGTGGGGCACTTAGTTGGTTATGTACTTTTTGATTTGGTCTCATTCACCCTGGACACCTTGGGTATGTTTCGCTACTGATGTTCTGTAATGGTCTAAAGTTTGATTCATGTTGAGCAAAGGATCGAAAAGGCTTCATCAAAATACACTAGTGCTGGAGGGCAGATGGTGTGGTGGGAAACAAAATGAATCAAATTTCCCTTGTGGAAATGTTGGTTAGCCAGCTATACCTGGTGATGTAAAACTGGTGCCTTGCAAAACCCTTTTAAGTACTGATTAAGTCATGCAAATCT